>NC_141691.1:260749245-261217245 GCF_964263255.1 Lissotriton vulgaris
CATCTCTCCCTCTGCCTGTATCATCTCCCCTCCGCCTGCACCATCTCTCCCTCTGTCTGCACCATCTCCCCTCTGCCTGCACCATCTCTCCCTTTGTTCACACTATCTCCCCCGCCTGCACCATCTCACCCCCTGCCTGCACCATCTCTCCCTCCGCCTGCACCATCTCCCCTCCGCCTGCACCATCTCCCCTCCGCCTGCACCATCTCACCCCCTGTCTGCACCATCTCACCCCCTGCCTGCACCATCTCTCCCTCCGCCTGCACCATCATTCCCTCTGTCTGCACCATCTCCCCTCCGCTGTCATCCACGCAATTTATTGACACAAAAAGAAGCAGCAAAGCACCCAACCATCTTTTTTTTTAAATCTTTGTGTTCTTGTTCTTAGAGGTCTATAATAGAAATAAGTCAAAACCACAAGTATCAAAATGAGGATGTGCCAATCTCCCTCGTTATAAGGCAACCGGAGAGCTAGGCGTGTCCTAAAAAGTGAGAACAAAACACGTTTTTTACTCTGAAGACCACGTTCTGCAATAATTAAATGATAAAGCTGAAAACATTTTTAAATGCTCTGCTATTCCACTTGAGCTGCAGGATAAACAATCTTGCTAGCTGCACAGCCCATCTTAAAGTTGTTGCACAACTCTATCACGTATTGTGCGTTTTAACACACACGGTAACAATCTGCCTCAGTGACCTTATGGCACTGAGCAGAATGGTTCATGTTCATGATCCCTTGACCTGACTGCTACGTCATTGACAGCTGAGGATCGATGGAGCTATCTGAAGCCAGTCAGCAGAGATGCCGGCACACCCTATGTGTGATCTGGAGCTCGCGGAGCAGGCTCCGAGGCTCGAGACTGGTGCAGCTAGCAGCAAACCTTGGCTGCTGCGAGACGAGCATTATTAGGGCGAGGTAGGTCTGCGCATGCCATTAGATTAAATAGAGACATAACATACATGAACACAAACTTGCATATCACTGACAAAACGATAAACTAGATGGTGTCACCCCATTGTGAGGGTGTCACCCGGTGCGGTCCGCACCCCCGCACCCCCCTTGTGATGCCACTGATCCCTGCCACCCTCTGGTTCATCACTTCCACCCTCTGGTTTGCCACTTCCACCCTCTGGATCATCACTGTCCCCCTCTGGTTTATCACAGCACCCTCTGGTTCATCACAGCACCCTCTGGTTCACCACTACCAACCTCTCGTTCACCACTGTAGATTATGGGGGGAAAGCAAAGCACAGCTTCCCAGCCTCAACTGAGATGAATTCATTTGGGGCTGGTTAATGTGTCACTGAATTTGAGCTTCAAGTCTTGCACCTGCTTCCTTAGCTGTAAGTGCTTCCTGTTGCAGTTTAATTTTTTTTACAGGAGCATTGTGCCATACTTGTAACTATTCTGACCCTGCTTTGAGGGTCAGAGCAGGGCCAGAGAATAGTTGCAAGTAGGCAACTGAACTTTGGAGGGGCCCCTCAGGAAGCACTACAGGGAATGGTTATAAATTAGCTTGAACTTTTGCACCTGCTAAGTGCTTTCAGTTTTGCAAAATTAGTCTTTCTGCAATTTCGCGAGATTCGCGGGGAGCGAATTCGTGCTAAATCGAACTGGCAATCCGCAAATTCGTGCAAAATAGCATTTTTTTTGCGTGTTCGCTGGGTTTTTTGCGTCTTCGCAAGCCGCTTGCAGCACACCGACCGCGAAGTTACCCATGCGGTCGTACATGGGCGCGACCATCTTGTGCACGTTGCGTATTTTCAGTTCCAGGTGCTATTGGCAATCTCGCGTTGTGTGCGGCGCGCTATTACGAGTTCGCCTGTGTTTTTGCGTGCTCGCGGGGAAAATATCACGCAAACTTACCCACGCGGTCCTCTATGGGCGCGGCCATCTTGTTTTTCATTCATTGCTATGGTTTTCGAGCATGCTACCTTTCTATCCATCTTACATCTTTGTAATCCTATGTTTTTCTGAACTTCTTTTTGGGTTTTTTTGCTTATTATCTATCTCTACAATTTCCTACATCTATATTTTGTGTTTTTTTTAAACTTTTTGTTACTTTATTACCTACTTTATTTCTTTCGCTCCCTCTCTTTTTTTCACACCTATTCTTCTTTCTTTTTTCTTGTGCCCAGGACCATGGCAAAGGGAGCTGACAAGGGCAAGGGGGAGGGCCCAGCACCCCGTACCCGGCTCCCTTGCGGGCGTTTGAGGAGGGAGCAAGTCCAGGCCAGGGAGATCTTCTCTGCGGTGGAGGTGGATGCCTTGCTGGTTTTTGTCCAAGTCCACCTACCTAAGACCGTGGCAGCAGGTAGGCGGATTGCTTCCGGTTACGGCCTCCGGGAGCGTTGCCAGCTGTGGGAGAAGGTGAGCTGGAGCATGCGGAAGGAGTCTGGGGTCCGGCGCACCTACCAGCAAGCGACGCACCGGTGGAGTGACATCCTGGACCGGGAGCATGATATGCTCGACCTGCTAGGATTGGAGATCCCTGGCCTTGGTAAGTAGCTATTTAATAACTACTTTTTTTTCTTTTGCTCTGTTTTATTGCTAATATATTTCTTTCCTGAAGAGTACGTATGCTGCTGATTCAATTACATTACAGGTAAATTAATCTTTAAATAGCTTCCGTCATTGCAGGTGCTCGCCTGGTTATTGGCGTTGCTTCTATGCCTACTTGTTTGCAACTTTTTACTCATTTGAAAGCATTGCTGAGTAATGGTAGAGAAAGTAGACTCAAGTCTAGTCCTTCTTTGTACTCCTGCTGCTGCCACTTTGAAGAGATAGTGGTGGATTGATACGTTGAGTATATTATTTATTACTTGTTATAGGACATTTGTTAATGGTCTGCAATCATGATGACGGACTGTGTCTGTCACGCGACGTCTCGTGCTGCTGAGTGATGGCAGTCGTACTAGAACCTTTTTGTTGTTGGTGTAGTTAGTGAATTACATAGCTTTCCTATTAGACGGTCTGCGAATCCTGCAATACTGTACTACTATCCTCCTAGTTGACCAGATCAGATGCAATTGTTGTTAATTTGTTTCCCCGACATAATTTTAGATTGTGTTCAAAGAAATCAAATATTTCCCAAAAAACAATCATCCATGTTGTGTTTCTTTATTTCATGTTCACCAGAAGCTCCCAGGGGCAAGGCAGTGACGGGGACTGAGACTCCGGTGGAAGAAGGTGGACAGGATCAGTCCCTTGCAGGCTCTTATGCTGGCCCAAGTAAGTTGTTCTATTGTTATATTAATACTTATACTTCCCTAACTTTTACAGCTCCTATTCATTACAAACTGTTTCCTAATAATTCTATGTTTTACAAAATAGTCTTTGATCTTCTTCTAATGTAGACTACTTTCTACATTCTTATCCTGCCTCTACCATCACTCTCTGTGCTACTACTATTTACGATTATGAGTCGGTCTGTGTAGGTAGCTAAGCTTGCCCAGTCGACAAACAGTGTGAAACAAAACTCTGATCCAGCAATAGCTCTAGGCACTGAGTGCAGTCCTCTGGGTTGCCCTTGCTGTCTATTCCAGTCTTCTTAATGTAAGTGCTTTGACAATTTCCAACAACAAAATGTCATTGTTTACACCAAGTAAAAGGTAGCAGTTGCCTTTTTGATTTGAGAGGAGCACATCACATACCGCTAGTGTTTCAGGGACTATTCTGCACACAAATAATTATGGACAAAAGAAATAGGACATTGTTGATGATAGGTGCAGTTCGACTTTCGACATAGCTCAGTCCGAACAGAAGTTGAGCCCCCAATCCCCTGACCGACTATCTAGTGTGTCTGACCAATGATTTTACGACCCAGAAGAACAGAAGAAGACTACCGCCAAGTCTCGGCCTATCTGAGTCACTGAAACATGACTGCCAAGTGCAGTAGTTCAAACACTTCCGCTCATTCACTCGTGAACAAAAACCACACAGTGTTTGTTAGTTTTAAAGTTTTATTTTCAATTAAGAAATGAAAACATTACTTCTTTATTTTTAATAGCGTAGTAATCGGAGCGAGCAATGGTGATGGATGAAGACGACGTTAAAGTTTAAACAACATTACCATGAATTAAATTACTATGACTCAAACTTAATAATACTTAACAGACACATGAAATTATTAGAATAACTGTGCGGGAGCCCCCATCTACTTTAAAGTACTTAAAGTACTGCTGGTGATGACTTACTAGTAGTTGGTGAATCGTCTGGCAGAAGGGCACTGGAATCTTCTTTCTGTAATGAGAAAAATGGTGCCCGTTAAGCAAGCATTCATCAGTTGTCATAAGAAGAAGTGTAGCATTTAATGGGATAAGCATATAAAAGGTTAACACTTCCTCACCAAAACCGTTACTTTTTTCAATCCCATTAATAAAAAATGTGTTATGTAACATTTTCTTCCATTTCGAGATAAAATAGGGGTTGTGTATGGCATCTGAAAATATGACATGTTTTTCCTAGACGTCACAACATCTGATGCGGCACATATGACCACCAGTGCAGGGGCCAGCAGTGCGGAGGGGTCCACTCTGGATGCGCTGGCGCCAACATGAGCTGGGGGGGAAGACTCAGCGGTGGCGGACGGTGGTAAGTTATTATACTCCTTACTCATTGAAATGTTTTTGAGTAGGCTCGCAAGGAGTGTATGATGTACTGTACAGTAGTACACAGTACACTAGTATAAGTAGATTGTACTGTTAAGAACAGTTACTAATTTAGAACTACTTTTTGGGCTACTATCACGGAGAAGACAGTCAACCTTGACTTGTAATAGCATTAGCTGCGGTACTTCTAGGGTAACCAATGGCCCCCTCTATTTCACTTCAACTCAGCTGGCAAATTTTTATTGTGAAGCCAAGTCATATCAGATGTAGTTTAGGGATGTGAAGAACGAAATGTTAAAGAAGGGTGAAATGAAGGACGAGCGAGTCTTAATATTTATGACTGTAAAGGATGCTTTTGTTGAATGCAATTCAAGATAAGAAGATGGCGGTTTCCAAAATATAATGAAACGGGTGTTAGTTGGTTGTTGACAAAAAGACATTTTGGTACATTTGAGACATTAAGAAGAATCATAGACATACTTTGGAAGCCTGGATGTTATCTTCTTTATCCTCATCAATAGCAGATGTGTATGATGTAGTAGAGCAGACGCTGAGTGGATGAAGTATGGCCAGTGGCAGTGCCACCCCTATAGAAAAGTAAGACATTCATATTCCCACCTGCATGTACTGCTTAAAGTACTGCAAGTCTGCATCATCATGGCCTGTGTCTGCATTTCTTGGGTGAAAGCTGAGTGAGCTGCCATTATGGCGGCTACTACAAGTTTACGTACCAGTAATTTCTTTTGCAACACAAGAGAAAAAAAGTAAAAAAGGCCTTTTTTTAGTACTCTCTGACTATGTATGTAGTAGTGAGTCCACCCATGGTGCTGCTAGTGGAATTCCTGAAACTGCAACTAATGTCACAGGCTTACAAAGACGGCGGAAAGATACATGCCAAAATGTTATACTGTTACAACAGATATCTGTGCACACGTCGCCTTTTACAGAGTAAATGCTGTAGGTAATCAAACAACACAACCAATAGACAAACAATGTGGAAGTAGTCTTGATAGAAGTTTTTCTTCAATTCAGATTTTATCCACCACGCCCAGCCAACACGTGTTTCGTCAGGGCTAGTAGCCTACGACTTCATCAGGGCTCCCGCGGGCAGCGGTTCCAAAGCTATTGCCACAATGGCTATATGCTCTCAGCCGGTTCTAATTCCGACCCGGCTACCTCGTACTGTGGAGGTTCTCGCTGATTCGTCTCAGCCGTCCGTGTGATGGTTAATACCAAAGATGCGACACACCATAGGAGTATTCGTGTGCGTGGCAGGTCTCCGCATGTAAATGCGGAAGTCATTTACACGCAGAGACGCTGGAAAGCTGAGATGGCTGAGACGTAGAGAGGAAGAAAAACACAACATGGACAATCAAACAACAAATGAAGGGAAACAAATTTTGGATTTGAACTACAAAGAAACAAGTTGAGAGTACAGGGCTGCAGTCATTACGCAATTTCACTTGCCTCTCTGCCCTCAGAGAGAATAAACACTTAGAACATTAAATTACTGTTAAACATAGCAAAAACATAGCAAATTTAGAAGCAGAGAGAAAAGAAATGCAGATTCACACTCATAGAAGTTCACAGCAATAACATTACTTAAAACATAAGTAGAAATGAATGGATACTGTTACTGTATGTTGTAATTGTCCTGTTGAATTTGGGAAGTTGCATGCCATTCCTTTTATTTGCGGTACTCCTCCGTTCCATCTGACGCTCCGTCAATCAATGTTGGTGACCAGAAGACACCCTGTCCGCTGCCTGCCTGGCGGATGCTGAATTACGTGTCGCTAATGTGAAGCCTGACTTCATCCTTTTTTCCATTGCACAGCGTTGACGCCGCCCTGTAAATGTTGATGCAAAAACAGGAAGTGATATTAAAACTCCACTGAGAAAAAAATATAAGGTACGTACGCTGTGTAGTGCAAAAAGTCACACTTTCAGTTTCAGAATCAACAGTACAATAGTTTCGAAAGGGCGTACTCTGAGTCTCCTTTTAAAGGATAAATAAGTATGGGCGAATTTTGCGGATCTTTTCCCTCAAGCTAGGTGTAGTGTAAACTACGATTTTAGAACAAAATAAGACCTTCCCAGCAGTGCTCCCAGACCCTTAAACACCAACGCTAAAATGTAGATTACTCCCAATCAGACCACAAAAAACGTGCGATACTACTACCTGTCTGAGGCCTAGAGGAAAATGGTGACAAAAAGAACTTTGAAAGTAAAGTAGGCCCACATCCCCCCTTTCCCACCATGGATTTTCTTCAAACCAATTGCAACCAAAATTAGACATTTCTTGACAAGTGCTCAAAGAGTAGACCCCAGAACCCAGTTGTAAAAATCTCGAACTCCCCCAAACACATGCAATACTGCTAACCCTAAAAGCACTAAGTTAAAAATAGTGTCAAAGGCTTTCTTCTACTAGGCCCTAACTCCACTTTGCACCATGGATTTTCTTCAAAATTCTTGCAATCAAAAGTATCCATACCCAGCGTTGGCCCAAGACCCCAAAACCCACCCACAAACACCAGGAACCGCCCCAAACAGCCCCCCGAAAACGCTAAAGTGAGCAAAATGCCTGAAAACTGTAAAACTTTTTCACCTCAGATTTTCTCCAAACCACTTTTATCCAGTATTAGACCTTCACAGCAATGCCCCCAGACCCGTCAACCCAGGCGGAAGCAAGTTTAACACCCCCAAACAGGCAAAAAGCAAAACCGCAAAAAGTGAGACTTGGCAAATTTCGGGCCTACCTGTAATTCAGTCCAAATTGCCTGTGCAGTAAGGCCCTAACTCCCCTTTTCCACCATGGATTTCCTGAAAAACAAATGCAATCAACATTAGACTGTGCCAGCAGTGCTCCCAGACCCCAAAACCCACCCACAAAAACCTGGATGCCCCCCAAACAGCACCCCAAAGACACGCAAGTGAGCAAAAACACAAAAAATATTTCACCATGGATTTGGTCCAAAACACTTGATTCCGATATTAGACCTTCCGCGCTATGCCCCCGGGCCCCTGCAGCCACCCTCAAAAAAGCAAAACACCCCCAAACAGGCAAAGAGCAAAACTGGGCCTACTACTGTCAGGATCTGCCAAGGCGCCTACCTAAAAATAGAAACTACAACTCCCAGAATTCCTACACAGGGGGCGGGGTCCTATAAAAGCAGGGTGGAACCATTTCCTCCTGTTCGTGATTTTGTTACCTGCAGTGCTTTTGGTTCCATAGTTGAGCGCTGTTGCTTGTCTTCTCCCTGGGTTATACATAGAGAAGTTTTGTCCCTTTCATAAAGGTTCCTGCGCGAGTGAAAGAGGAAACGCGCTAGTATTTTGGATTAACTCGGATCATTCCGAGTAGAGCGGGGGTTGTGCATCCTGTTCGTTTGTTTCCCCTGGCGTTCCTGTTGTCAGCCAAACATCGTGACGGAAAGGAGAGGAATACGTATCGGAGGAAGAGCGGACTGTGAAGGATCGGCACAAGTACTGTGAGTTAACAAGCAACGCGTGGCGTTTAACGCGTTGCTGGGATTATAATGAATAGTTCTTCTTAGAGTGCGAGTGAAGGACAGCCGTGTCCTGCAGCGGATTCCTTGTGGTGATAACATAGGAGAGCGGAGTGTAGTGGGGCAAGCCTTCTGCTCACTGCCGCTACGAAGAAAGGCACTAGTGTCTACAGGGCCAATTGCCAAAGCGGAAGGTAGTGGGGGAATCCTACACCTTGCCGTGTTTGGAGCATTCTTATTTGAGGACACGGTGATTGTTGGTTTAGGAGCGGAAGACTGTAGTAGGAAGCTACGTCTTGCCGTATTCCTTAAGGATTGTACTTGTACATTCCGGAAGAAAGAACTTGTCTTTTAAGAGACTGACTTTTGATTTGGATTTACGTTGGTTGGTGAAAATATACACATTTAATTTTGAGCACTGAACTATCAAGGCGGGGTAGGTACAAATACGCTAAAGAGAATTGAATATCTGTTCTAGGGGTTATCTGAGAGTAACTGTTGTTTATGTTCCATAGGGACTAGCAGTGCAGTTATACATATTCGATATACAGGGAGGAGGTGGAGTGCACTTCTTCAGGAAAGGTGAATCCCTCAATCTACTTAGAGAGAGTGAAACAAGAGTAGGTTTTCCCTGTGATCATTTGTAACCTGTATACTTGTTTTCTTGTCTTTCAGCCATCCCTTCCCTGCTGTCCCCTTCCTTCCCTTCCTTGTTCTGTTTTTTCCCTCGCCCTATCCCTCGAACCCACTGTGTTTTTAGTACCAGTGTGTTGGTGGGGTCGGGAGGTGGAGTTATATGTACATCAGCCGGATCCTGCAGCGTGGAGTCTGACAACTACCTTCAATTCAGTCCAAATACGCTGTGCAGCTAGGCCCTAACTCCCCTTTTCCAACATGGATTGCCTGAAAAACAAATGCAATCAACATTAGACTGTGCCAGCAGTGCTCCCAGACCCCAAAACCCACCCACAAAAACCTGGAAGCCCCACAAACAGCACCCCAAAGACGGGCAAGTGAGCAAAAACGCAAAAAAAAGTTTCACCATGGATTTGGTCCAAAACACTTGATTCCGATATTAGACCTTCCGAGCTATACCCTCAGACCCCTGCAGCCACCCTCAAAAAAGCAGAACACCCCCAAACAGGCAAAAAGCAAAAATGCAATCACTCATACTTAGAACGTTTTCAGCCAACCAGTCAACATCGGTCCAAACGCGCTCTGCAGCTAGGCCCTAACTCCTCTTTCCCACCATGGATTTTCTTCAAATCACTTCCAATACAAATTATGCTATCTCAGCAGTGCTCCAGACCCCCACACCCTCCCCCACAAATCTAGAACACCCCCCCAAACAGCCCCCCAAATACAAGCAATACTGGTATATTCAAAACATGGCAAATTTCGCTGTTCACAAAACATTGCTGTTTTCAGCACTTCCACTACTTTGATCCTCTTGAAACTCACCTGGACAGTCACTTGTTCCAGCGATTCACAAGAATTTCAGCAAGGCAGAACGAAATTGAACCACTGCGCTCTTTGAAGAAGAAGAAGAAGAAGAAGGTCTACGACTAGTTTTCACTTAGTTTTCACCCAAACACACGTGCCAGCCTAACACCCGAAAAGGCGAAAATTCTGCCAATTCTGGACCAAAGAACACCAAACCCCCCTAAAACTTTGCCAACATCATTATGAACGAGCCTGCATCGGCCCGAGCCCTAGAATCAGCGTGAACCATACCAACTTAACCCCAAAAAGCCTAGTAAAACGCACTGAACCCTAAACCATAGATGTGCTTTGTCAGTCTGTGTCAAAGAGCCTAGGAATGCTACATCAGGAGGATGCTTCACTCAGTAGTGCCTGCCTTGACCGTCTGCATGGCCCTGCCGCAAGCATGGGCCAAAAATCTGTTCTGCTCAAGAATTTGCCATTTTTTCGGTACTTTCGCGAGCTTTGCGAAATACCTAAAAACAGCAAATTTTGCAAACATAACGGATGTTTGGCCCAAGCTTGAGGCAGTGCCATGCAGAGGGTCAAGGCAGGCACCACTGAGTGAAGCAACCTGATGTAGCATACCTAGGCTCTTTGTCAGACAGACACCGCACATCTAATTGTATGCAGCAAGCCACATAGCCCCAATTTTACATGAACTGCTGTCTGGAGTGGACTCTGCCTGGCATAACAACAACAGTACACTGCCTCACCCTCGACCAATACATACCACAAATAGACAGACATGTAGTCCTGCTGTAGTAGTTGTAGGCTGGTTTACCTGTTTGCCACTAACGAAATGGCCATAGTTCTTCCGTAAATCGACGCTGATGATCCATCCATCCCAGTAAGTGACTGTAAAGAAAAAAGATATATTATTTAATCAATCATCATGGTATATTGGCAAGTGAGTCCGCTCCAAGGACATTTTGCATATTTTGTGAAATGTGATATAGTGGCCCCTGAATTTGAAGTACAATTTTAATTAAACAAGGTAAAAAAAAAAGAGTTGTTTGACAAAAGTTACAATTACTGTGTGAAAGATTAGATAATAACTAAGACAAGACATATGAATCATCATTTCATGCACAAAAAACAAACAGCAATTGGTTTCATCAGAGCCAGACAGCCATTGCTGTCCAGTGCATGCCATCTTCTCAATTATTCATTACCTGTTCTACTTTTTGTCCGCATCTTCTTCGGAAAGTGAGGGCCCACAGGGCAGCCTCTCCTGTCAATATCAAAAGTAACTCTGTCAGTAATCAGCAAGCATGGTGTCAGTCAGTAATTTCAGTCCCACTTGAGGGAACTCGTCGTAATCCATCCATCTGCCTTGAGGGAAATGGATAGGGGGAGTCTGGAGGAGGAGTATCAAGGAGCATGATTGAGTTGTGAACTTGTGAACCTCAGAAATGCAGACTGCGGCACCTTCAAATCAATAAGGAATACAAGATGAAGACAGTGCTGCTGATGGACTTGTTGTGATTATGTGATTAGAGTTTTGTTGTGGTAAAAGTTGCAAAGCAGAGAAAGACACACAGGAATAAGAGTGAATAAGGACGAAAAAAAGGAAGTCATTTTCAGGGCTCGGTGTCAGGAAGTAGAGCTCGTCCTCCAACTCCATTTGAGACGGGAGTAGGTCAGGTAACAGAGAAGAACTTCCGTCACCTAAGTCAGCAGCACTGAAAACACGTTCAGAAGACACACTTGCGAGTGGGCAAGACAAATAATTTAGAGCCAGGTTGGCGATCAGTGGCAATAGATCAATTTTCCTGTACCAATACAGCAATGGGTTCGTATTAACAAAGACCTGTGTTGGCTCATCCAGCTAGGCCTGCACTATCAATTCAAGGTTCTCCCCGGTTGCTCCACTTTGCATACCATCTGTGGCCTTCTCAGCACTGGAACGAACAAACCCTTGATGAGTTAGCCAATCCGCTTCCGACAATATTATGGCTGGGTCTGGTGCAGGTGAGGATGATGATAGGGTTGCTGCCGGTGTCGTTAACGGCTGTGAGGGAAAGTGACTCCCTTCGGCCACAGATTCAGAAGTGGAACTTAACGCTGGATCGCCTTCTGATTCAGTTGGACTTCTGATGGCTCCTTGAATTTTCTGCCGATCTTTTTCGAATCGTCTGGCTGACACAGCTATCCAATGTTTGTACTTTGAAACATCTGCCTCATCAAAAGGAATGAATGCTTTGCTGGCCACTGCCTTTTTGTACCGTGGATCTAGAATAGTGGCACAAATGTAATGTTGATCTGTATGTATCTTTTGAAGCCTTTCATTGGCAACTAGGCTGCTTAATAAGTTCTCCGCCAAAAGATATGCAGCTTGCTTTCCACCATCATCTCTCAACGTTGAAGACACTGCCTTCAGTTGGTGCTCTAGCATGCGCAACAATGGGATAGCTTTGCTCAAAGAACAGTCCTCCCTGCTGACTTCACGCGTGAAGACCTCAAAAGGATGAAGCATGTCTGTCAGGCTTTTAACTAGCTGCCATTCCTCCAACTCTAGCCTCAGGTCAATAGAACCTACTGTAAAGACATAGTCATTGATTACCATGCACTTCTCAAACAGACGCTCAAGCATGTAAAAGGTTGCGTTCCAACGTATTGCCACCTCCTGGATAAGTCCTTTGACTGGCACTTTACGTACATGTTGAATGCTCCTCAGCTGCTTCTGGGCCTTAAAAGAATGGCTGAAATGTGTGCAGATTTTTCGGCACATTGCAGGTAACTTCTTGACTTGGGTTTCAGTTTTCAAGAAAACTTGAACAACCAGGTTTATGCAGTGCACCAAACACGGCACTCTGAAATAGTCACCGTCCTGCATGGCCTTAACTATATTACTGCCATTATCCGTGGAAACATAACCAACTATGCGATTTCTTGGTTGCAGCCATTCAGAGACCTTACTGTTAAACTCATCCAAAATGTTTTTTGCAGTATGACTTTTCTCCATGGCAAACATGGCTAATGTTGCATGTTTCCGAGAAGCTTGAAAAACTGTGTCCAGGTCAACAACTGCACTTGACTTGTCTCTAAACCCTGCAAAAGAGACCCAGTGTGCAGTGATGCACATGTAATCAAGGGTTTGGCAACTGGTCCACATGTCTGTTGTCAAGTGGAAAGTGTGAACAGCACTCTTCTGCAAAGCTCCCCCAATCACCTCCAGCACATCTTGATGTAGTGCTGGAACCGCAACTCTGGCAAAATAGGACCGGCTAGGAACCTTCCATTTAGGGCAGACTGTTGCCACTAATTCTAGAAACTCCACCCTTCCACGAAAGAAAATGGGAGAAGGTCCAGCGCTAGCATTTTAGCCAGCTTTGCGTTATACAGACGTACCGTTGGGTGGTTGCGTTCAAATGGCGCCTCCGAAGACAACATTTTGCTAATGGTGGGCTGGATCATTTTACGTGATGATGATGATGACCTCTTCAAACCAGTTAGGCCCATTGATGTCGTTTTTTGCATTGGTGTCTCTACAACAAAATGTCTGTCGCTTCTTCACTTCCTCCCTGCATGATCAGATTCTCGTCATCATCAGATGCATTATCAAGGGATACATTTGGATTTGTTTTTCTTTTGGCTTCCTCGATCTTCCTCATGTGTGCTTCCCACTGGATAGGGCGGTGTTCTTTGATATGACGTCTCTGGCCTCCGGTACCATTGTTGGTACCAAGCTTACCCCGACCAACTAATACTTTACAAATCGAACAAACGACCATGTTTTCCACCTTTGCGCTAACAGTAAAGAAGTTCCAAACTGGGGACGGGTGATGTCTGCTGGTGGTGGAGGTGCTACTTTGACTTTCAATGTCAGATGAAGTGGAGGATGGGCTTGGCTGAATTCATTTCTGTTGTTCACTTACAGCACCACTACTTGAGGTCGAGCTGGATGGAGGTCCATGCTGGCCCTTCTGACTAAAAAAGATAGAAGCTGTAGATCGTGTTGGTGTTGTAGTTAACAGTGGTGGTACCAGTGCCACGCCGTCCATATCCCGCTCAGCAGCCATTCGGGCTAGGGTTAAAATGTCTGTCTGCTGCATGCCTGCTGGGGCTGGAGTGACGACTGTGATGACTGGGTCATCGTCAGACTGTTCAGTAGCAGCAGAAGATACCACTTATTGTTCATCGTCATCACCCATAAGTGGAAGCTTTGCGGGAGCATTCCTTTTAGGCTTAGCTACCTTTGTCGGCTCATCATGGGGTTACTCCCTCTCAGACTGCATTGGTGGGTTTTAATCAACATCAACATCATCAAAAGGAAGGGGGCTTGAAGAAGAACTTGTAGTATCCCTCCTTGACCTTTTTCTTGCTGGGGATCTGGAAGACAATGGATAATCATCATCAGGAGGAGTGGCTTCCTCGGATACCTCCTCTTGAATAGCAATTTCCTGATGTGCCCCTACTTCTGGAGGAACAAGCGTTGTAGGCAGTTGTGCCTCTCCATGAACCTCTAGTCACACCTCTCCGTGTGCCTCTCCTTGCAGCTCTACATGCGCCTCTCCTTGCAGCTGTACTTGCGCCTCTCCTTGCGCCTCTACTTGCGCCTCTCCTTGCACATGTAGTTGCGCTTGTACTAGTTGCACCTGTGTTTGTGGCTGTGGTTGTTGAACACTTGTCAGCTGAGTTATACCCGGCGTTGATTGGATGGTACTTTCTTGTGATGAGCCAAGACCACTGGTCGATGGTGATTCACCAACCAAAGTGGCTGCCGCAGCAGCACTCATGGTGGTCTTGGACCTAACTTGGCGGTATGGCACTGAGCCCAATGAAGCGGAGGTTCTACTTCCAGCTTGGTCCCCGGCGGACACCGCAGCTGCTGCAGGCGTAGTTTTTTTTTCCCAAAAAAGGTGTCGGTGGGCACACCAGTCTCCTTGGTAGGTGGTGCCACTTGCTTTTTCTGCTCCTTCTTACTGTGGCACTGGCGGCTTTTTTCGCTGAGGAGCTACGGCCAACTATCTTTGGGGCCATCTTCTTGAGATGTCAGAACAGCAGGCCGCAGTTGCATGAGTTGCAGAGTTGTCTTGTCTGTAGCCACACGTGACGTCACGGGATGTTGTGCTGCACACACCGCTTCAGGACTTCCTCCTGGCACTGGTGGTTCTCTTGTGCACCTAAAAGCAATGGAAGCCAGAGAAACATCAGTTATACACCCCAAAAAGTCGAAAAACACTCAAAAATCACCACAATCCCATGCCATCCATGACCTCAATGATGTTTAAATTCAAGACACCCCAGAGAAAGACTAGGCCCATGCACCACTGAGTACCCCTGGGCATAATGGTTGAAAGCAAGGCAAAGTGGTTGCAGGCCTGAGCACACTGCCTGGCTTAAAAATGGCCCCTTGACCCCCACCACATGGCACTTCCTTCCTCCCACTCCACCCCAAAAATGGACTCCTGCACCAAAAAGTGTAGTCCAATGTCAATCTGAGGAGTTATTCTGATCAAAATCATCTTTTTCACAAGGTTCATGCTTCCTGCGGTGGTTTTCTTGTGCAGAATTGCAATTTTTGCAATTTCGGGAACGCGAGCTGTTCAAATCTCCCGCCGGAAGTCAGCTGCGCGCCATCACGGGCTTTTGTGACGTACTCGCGTTGTCAAACTCTTGTCGTGCAAGATGGCAAGCGGCGATAACGTCATTGCTTTCGAAAAACTCTTGCGCGATCACGCAGCAAGATCGAAAATGGCGCGGCACACGCAAAACCTGAAGAAAAACAACTCGGCGGACTCAGAATCACGGTAAGACAACGCCGCGCGCGCGATATTGTATTTTTCAAGCGCGGCCAAGCAAAATAATTCGTAGCTTGCGAATTTGCTGATTATTGGGTAAATTTGCGAGATTCGCGGATCGTGAAATCGTCAAAAATCCGCAATTTTGCCCGCAAAACGGATTTTATGCCCGCGCTTAGTGATGATTTTGGCTGTTACTGTGTCCCCCATGAACTTGACCCATACCCCAAAACTTGGTGTAAGGCGTTGTGGTGGCACGCAGTCATTTGGGGCAGATGTTCCACCTCTCTCATTTCTGCCAGAAGATGTTCCAGACTTCTCCATCAAAGGCTGCAGAGTAATCGAAAAAACAGGTGAAGATGGGGAGAAATGTGTGGGTTGTTGGGCTGGATACGAGATGGCAACAACGTTATTCACGGCTGAGCCTCCAACTTGAAACCTTGTTTGATAGAAGGGTAGCAGCTCCTCAGTGGAAGCCCAGTTTGCTAGCTCCTGCAGTAATATACTGTTGTATGTTTTGCCCTCAATGTCCAGAAATGCCATTAGGCGAATACTTCTGGGATCAGGTTTGTTGCCCTCTTGAAAATGGCCGCAGGAGAGAACCCCTCCCTGAATCCAGAATGTCTTCAAAAAGTCTCCATTCAGCCTACAGCGGGGTAAGCACTGAGGCCCAAAACTGTGTGTCTTCTCTAAATTATGACCCTGGTAGACCAATGGAGTGCCAGCCTTTCTGATCATCTTCAAGAATTTGTTGACCTCGAAAGCATTCAATACTGCAAGATCCATTGATGCCGCTACTGTATCCACATCAACTTCCTCTACTTCTCTCCTGTGATCTAATTTGCTTAGGCGGGGTTTGTCACAGAGCTCAGTGCAGAGGGTTTTGATGTATGCAATCCATTTTCCTGCTGGAACTGTGTTCCCTCTATTGCAGTTCCCAAAATTAATGGTGTTTTTTTTAATGCAGTCAAGCCAAAGATTTGAACCCATTTGGCCTCTTGTACTTTTCTCTTATGCTCCAATACAAGATGTTTATGTTTCTTGGCTGCCATCACTAGCTTCTCTTTTAAGATGCTGGTTTTCAATTTTCTATGTGCCCTCTGTTTTGCCCTTAACTTCTTTGTGCTTTTTTGATCTCTGTGACTGGAACCAGCACATGAGTTCCCTCTTTTTTCACTATAATTGGGGATTCCCTTGTAGGAGTGCACACAGATCCAGAACCAACCCAGAGCAGCACATGTTGACAGCTAGTTTTTGATGCCCAACAGGCCAGCCTTCTAGGTTTGCCTTCCAGCTCTCAAACTTTCCTATGGATATGGTTTAACATTAAATCCTCCCACAGTTGTTTGTAGTGCTCCAGATGCAAGCCAATGAGGAGGTATGATCACTCTCAATGCATTGAATCACATCATAATTTGTGATGCATCTACTTAGACCCTGGCTCAGAAAGACTATAGGCCATGGGCCCAATTCAAAAAAGTAAACTGAGACAAAAGTAAATTCCCTTTGTAAATACTAAAAGTTGACCTTTACGACTTTCGATATTCACAACGGGCAAAGTCGTAATGTTAGACTTTCGACTCATTTTATAATTGTGAATCGGGGCCCATATGTATGAAGACACCGGTTTGCGATTCCCTAATTGAGAATCCTGGTGATTCACAATTAGGAAATCGCAAAACGGCATGTATCAAAGTGTGTTAAACACTTTCTGAGATTCCCAGTGGGTCGCAAATGATCTACCTAATAAATATTAATGAGGTAGGTTGCAATTTGAAAAACATTTAGAATCGCAAAATTCCCAGGGACCACCATGTCTGTGATTGTTTTTAAATAACGCAACATCTTTTTTTGTAAAGCAGCTCATTTTCCTTAAAGAAAAACAGGATGCTTTACAAAAAGAAAAATCATTTCATGTTTTAGGAGCAGCCAATGGTCCATAAAGCTCCATCAACAAACTAAGAGAGGAGCCCAATACAGACAATATGCAACTGGACAGCGGTAAGGATGGTTCTTCTCTCCCACTAACCCAGAGAGAGAAGAATTAAACGATTAAAGAAACTTCAGAAATAAAAAAAAAACTAAAAATGAAAAAGGGCTCCTCGAAAGCCTGCAATGAAGTTGCAGTACGAAATCCCACCCGGCAACTACTATCAAACCAAGAACACCCCCATATGCAATATTTTAAATAGTATTGCAACACTTGAATTTGCCAAAAGGAACTGTCACAGACCCCATTTCTACAAGTAAGATGACCTAGGTACAGGCCTCCCAGTGTCAGGCCAGTGGCAACATCAATCCAGGGTTACCTAGAAAAGACCTTTCTCACACAGGCATGAAGATAAGCAGGGATATCTTCACCCAGGAACAACTGTCCTTGGCATGGGCATTGGCATTTGACAGCCTCCTCCCACATTCCACGGCACATACCCGATCAGCCTAAACCAGGCTCCTGAACACACAGTAACCATGACCCCAGAAATCAGTAAAGAAAACAAAGGAAGGATTATGTGTTTGCCTAAAATGGCCTTAAACTGTGGAGCATGATGAGATCAAAATACATTTCATGATGGATTTCTTGAAATAACATGGTTATCTCAATAGCCGTGCTAATAATGGGGTCAGGCGATAGTTCACTACCTTCAATGGCTCTTACCGATTCCGGCATCACCTTAGCGAGAGTAGGTCTAGCAAGCTCTTTTGAAAAGAGAGATCCCAAATCTTTTCTAGTAGCCCTGAATCAAGTAAAACTTTAGTTGACACTACTGGTTGTCCCCCTACTCACTAAAGCTGAATGGGGATATGTGTGTTTATAAAATTGAACTGAACTGATTTGAGCTAAGATGTGGGAGACTGTATGATCTTCCCTACCCAAACAACTAGACCCATGGTTGCTAGGTGTTTACCTTTCCCACTTCAGGTTTGAAGATCTTGTCCTCTTTCTTCTTAGGCTTCACTAAACACTTTTTCAGGAAGTGGCCCTTTTTGCCACAGTACACGGAATGTTATGATCCCTTCACTATCGTCTCTCTTCTTTAGTGAGAGGGAATTTTTTGGCTCCAATTTCCATCAGTTTCCACCTTTTCCGAGTTTTTAGAACTCTCATTCTGAATATGCTCTGACCACTGGTACCTTGTCGGGTCAACCTATATTGTTTGGCCGTTCACTGAGACGATCATCTAATGTTACCACTACTTAAATCAGGTTCTCACTGGAGTCAGGAGGATTCAATAATTGTGCAAAAGATCCTTCAAATCCACTCTTAGTTCCTAATAAAATAAGGAACTCAGGGCCAGATGTAGGTGGTCCAATACCAGTCGGTAACGGCCAAAATTCGGTAATTTCGGCCGTTACCGACCGCTATTGGGCATTTGGGATGTAGGGGACCAAAAAGCAACCAAATCGGTAAATTTAACGAATCGGTAAAGTTTCTGAATCGGAAACTTTACCGAATCGGTAAATTTACAGAATCGGTAAATTTACCGAATCAGTAAAGTTTCCGATTTGGAAACTTTACCAATTCAGTAAATTTACAGAATCTGTAAATTTACCAAATCGGTAAAGTAGTGAGTCCACCCATGGTGCTGCTAGTGGAATTCCTGAAACCCCAACTAATGTCACAGGCTTACAAAGACGGCAGAAAGATACATGCCAAAATTTTATACTGTTACAACAGGTATCTGTGCACACGTCGCCTTTTACAGAGTAAATGCTGTAGGTAATCAAACAACACAACCAATAGACAAACATTGTGGAAGTAGTCTTGATAGAAGTTTTTCTTCAATTCAGATTTTATCCACCACGCCCAGCCAACACGTGTTTCGTCAGGGCTAGTAGCCTACGACTTCATCAGGGCTCCCGTGGGCAGCGGTTCCAAAGCTATTGCCACAATGGCTATGTGCTCTCAGCTGGTTCTAATTCCGACCCGGCTACGGGGTACTGTGGAGGTTCTCGCTGATTCGTCTCAGCCGTCTGTGTGATGGTTAATACCAAAGATGCGACACACCATAGGAGTATCCGTGTGCGTGGCAGGTCTCCGCATGTAAATGCGGAAGTCATTTACACGCGGAGACGCTGGAAAGCTGAGATTGCTGAGACGTAGAGAGGAAGAAAAACACAACATGGACAGTCAAACAACAAATGAAGAGAAACACATTTTTGGATTTGAACTACGAAGAAACAAGTTGAGAGTACCGGGCTGCAGTCATTACGCAATTTCACTTGCCTCTCTGCCCTCAGAGAGAATAAACACTTAGAACATTAAATTACTGTTAAACATAGCAAAAACATAGCAAATTTAGAAGCAGAGAGAAAAGAAATGCAGATTCACACTCATAGAAGTTCACAGCAATAACATTACTTAAAAGATAAGTAGAAATGAATGGATACTGTTACTGTATGTTGTAATTGTCCTGTTGAATTTGGGAAGTTGCACGCATCAAGCCATTCCTCTTATTTGCGGTACTCCTCCGTTCCATCTGACGCTCCGTCGATCAATGTTGGTGACCAGAAGACACCCTGTTCACTGCCTGCCTGGCGGATGCTGAATTGCGTGTCGCTAATGTGAAGCCTGACTTCATCCTTTTTTCCATTGCACAGGGTGAAAGTCGCCCTGTAAATGTTGATGCAAAAACAGGAAGTGATATTAAAACACCACTGAGAAAAAAATATATGGTACGTACGCTGTGTAGTGCAAAAAGTCACACTTTCAGTTTCAGAATCGACAGTACAATAGTTTCGAAAGGGCGTACTCTGAGTCTCCTTTTGAAGGATAAATAAGTATGGGCGAATTTTGCGGATCTTTTCTCTCAAGCTAGGTGCAGTGTAAACTACGATTTTAGAACAAAATTAGACCTTCCCAGCAGTGCTCTCAGACCCTTAAACACCAACGCTAAAATGTAGATTACTCCCAATCAGACCACAAAAAACGTGCGATACTACTACCTGTCTGAGGCCTAGAGGAAAATGGTGACAAAAAGTACTTTGAAAGTAAAGTAGGCCCAAATCCCCCCTTTCCCACCATGGATTTTCTTCAAACCACTTGCAACCAAAATTAGACATTTCTCGACAAATGCTCAAAGAGTAGACCCCAGAACCCAGTTGTAAAAATCTCGAACTCCCCAAACACATGCAATACTGCTAACCCTAACGAGCACTAAGTTAAAAATAGTGTCAAAGGCTTTCTTCTACTAGGCCCTAACTCCACTTTGCGGCCATGGATTTTCTTCAAACCTCTTGCAATCAAAAGTATCCATACCTAGCGTTGGCCCAAGACCCCAAAACCCACCCACAAACACCAGGAACCGCCCCAAACAGCCCCCCGAAAATGCTAAAGTGAGCAAAATGCCTGAAAATGGTAAAACTTTTTCACCTCTGATTTTCTACAAACCACTTTTATCCAGTATTAGACCTTCACAGCAATGCCCCTGGACCCGTCAACCCAGGCGGAAACAAGTTTAACACCCCCAAACAGGCAAAAAGCAAAACCGCAAAAAGTGAGACTTGGCAAATTTCGGGCCTACCTGTAATTCAGTCCAAATGCGCTGTGCAGCTAGGCCCTAACTCCCCTTTTCCACCATGGATTTCCTGAAAAACAAATGCAATCAACATTAGACTGTGACAGCAGTGCTCCCAGACCCCAAAACCCACCCACAAAAACCTGGAAGCCCCCCAAACAGCACCCCAAAGACGGGCAAGTGAGCAAAAACGCAAAAAAAAGTTTCACCATGGATTTGGTCCAAAACACTTGATTCCAATATTAGACCTTCCGAGCTATGCCCTCAGACCCCTGCAGCCACCCGCAAAAAAGCAGAACATCCCCAAACAGGCAAAAAGCAAAAATGCAATAACTCATACTTAGAACGTTTTCAGCCAACCAGTCAACATCGGTCCAAACGCGCTCTGCAGCTAGGCCGTAACTCCTCTTTCCCACCATGGATTTTCTTCAAATCACTTCCAATACAAATATGCTATCCCAGCAGTGCTCCAAGAACCCCACACCCACCTCACAAATCTAGAACACCCCCAAATACAAGCAATACTGGTATATTCAAAACATGGCAAATTGCGCTGTTCACAAAACATTGCTGTTTTCAGCACTTCCACTACTTTGATCCTCTTGAAACTCACCTGGACAGTCACTTGTTCCAGCGATTCACAAGAATTTCAGCAAGGCAGAACGAAATCGAACCACTGCGCTCTTTGAAGAAGAAGAAGAAGAAGAAGAAGGTCTACGACTAGTTTTCACTTAGTTTTCACCCAAACACACGTGCCCGCCTAACACCAAAAAAAAGGGCAAAAATCTGCCAATTCTGGACCAAAGAACAACAAACCCCCCTAAAACTTTGCCAACATCATTATGAACGAGCCTGCATCGGCCCGAGCCCTAGAATCAGCGTGAACCATACCAACCTAACCCCAAAAAGCCTAGTAAAACGCATTGATCCCTAAACCGTAGATGTGCTTTGTCTGTCTGTGTCAAAGAGCCTAGGTATGCTACATCAGGAGGATGCTTCACTCAGTGGTGCCTGCCTTGACCGTCTGCATGGCCCTGCCGCAAGCATGGGCCAAAAATCTGTTCTGCTCAAGAATTTGCCATTTTTTTGGTACTTTTGTGAGATTTGCGAAATACCAAAAAACAGCAAATTTTGCAAACATAACGGATGTTTGGCCCAAGCTTGAGGCAGTGCCATGCAGAGGGTCAAGGCAGGCACCACTGAGTGAAGCAACCTGATGTAGAATACCTAGGCTCTTTGTCAGACAGACACCGCACATCTAATTGTATGCAGCAAGCCACATAGCCCCAATTTTACATGAACTGCTGTCTGGAGTGGACTCTGCCTGGCATAACAACAACAGTACACTGCCTCGCCCTCGACCAATACATACCACAAATAGACAGACATGTAGTCCTGCTGTAGTAGTTGTAGGCTGGTTTACCTGTTTGCCACTAACGAAATGGCCATAGTTCTTCCGTAAATCGGCGCTGATGATCCATCCATCCCAGTAAGTGACTGTAAAGAAAAAAGATATATTATTTAATCAATCATCATGGTATATTGGCAAGTGAGTCCGCTCCAAGGACATTTTGCATATTTTGTGAAATGTGATATAGTGGCCCCTGAATTTGAAGTTCAATTTTAATTAAACAAGGTAAAAAAAAAAGAGTTGTTTGACAAAAGTTACAATTACTGTGTGAAAGATTAGATAATAACTAAGACAAGGCATATGAATCATCATTTCATGCACAAAAAAACAAACAGCAATTTGTTTCATCAGAGCCAGACAGCCATTGCTGTCCAGTGCATGCCATCTTCTCAATTATTCATTACCTGTTCTACTTTTTGTCCGCATCTTCTTCGGAAATTGAGGGCCCACAGGGCAGGCTCTCCTGTCAATAGCAAAAGTAACTCTGCCAGTAATCAGCAAGCATGGTGTCAGTCAGTAATTTCAGTCCCACTTGAGGGGACTCATCGTAATCCATCCATCTGCCTTGAGGGAAATGGATAGGGGGAGTCTGGAGGAGGAGTATAAAGGAGCATGATTGAGTTGTGAACTTGTGAACCTCAGGAATGCAGACTGTGGCACCTTCAAATAAATAAGGAATATAGGATGAAGACAGTGCTGCTGATGGACTTGTTGTGATTATGTGATTAGAGTTTTGTTGTGGTAAAAGTTGCAAAACAGAGAAAGACACACAGGAATAAGAGTGAATAAGGACGAAAAAAAGGAAGTCATTTTCAGGGCTCGGTGTCAGGAAGTAGAGCTCGTCCTCCAACTCCATTTGAGACGGGAGTAGGTCAGGTAACAGAGAAGAAATTCCGTCACCTAAGTCAGCAGCACTGAAAACACGTTCAGTAGACACGCTTGCGAGTGGGCAAGACAAATAATTTAGAGCCAGGTTGGCGATCAGTGGCCATAGATCCATTTTGCTGTACCAATACAGCAATGGGTTCGTATGAACAAAGACCTGTGTTAGCTCATCCAGATAGGCCTGCACTATCAACTCAAGGTTCTCCACGGTTGCTCCACTTTGTGTACCATCAGTGGCCTTCTCAGCACTGGAACGAACAAACCCTTGATGAGTTAGTCAATCCGCTTCCGACAATATTATGGCTGGGCCTGGTGCAGGTGAGGATGATGATAGGGTTGCTGCTGGTGTCTTTAACGGCTGTGAGGGACAGTGCCTCCCTTCGGCCACAGATTCAGAAGTGGAGCTTAACGCTGGATCGCCTTCTGATTCAGTTGGACTTCTGACGGCTCCTTGAATTTTCCGCCGATCTTTTTCGAACCGTCTTGCTGACACAGCTATACAATGTTTGTACTTTGAAACATCTGCCTCATCAAAAGGAATGAATGCTTTGCTGGCCACTGCCTTTTTGTACCGTGGATCCAGAATAGTGGCACAAATGTAATGTTGATCTGTATGTATCTTTTGAAGCCTTTCATTGGCAACTAGGCTGCTTAATAAGTTCTCCGCCAACAGATATGCAGCTTGCTTTCCACCATCATCTCTCAACGTTGAAGACACTGCCTTCAGTTGGTGCTCTAGCATGCGCAGCAATGGGATAGCTTTGCTCAAAGAACAGTCCTCCTTGCTGACTTCACGCGTGAAGACCTCAAAAGGACGAAGCATGTCTGTCAGGCTTTTAACTAGCTGCCATTCCTCCAACTCTAGCCTCAGGTCAATAGAACCTACTGCAAAGATATAGTCATTGATTACCATGCACTTCTCAAACAGACGCTCAAGCATGTAAAAGGTTGAGTTCCAACGTGTTGCCACCTCCTGGATAAGTCCTTTGACTGGCACTTTACGTACATGTTGAATGCTCCTCAGCTGCTTCTGGGCCTTAAAAGAATGGCTGAAATGTGTGCAGATTCTTCGGCATATAGCAGGTAACTTCTTGACTTGGGTTTCAGTTTTCAAGAAATCTTGAACAACCAGGTTTATGCAGTGCGCCAAACACGGCACTCTGAAATAGTCACTGTCCTGCATGGCCTTAACTATATTACTGCCATTATCTGTGGAAACATAACCAACTATGCTATTTCCTGGTTGCAGCCATTCAGAGACCTTACTGTTAAACTCATCCAAAATGTTTTTTGCAGTATGACTTTTCTCCATGGCAAACATGGCTAATGTTGCATGTTTCCGAGAAGCTTGAAAACTGTGTCCAGGTCAACAACTGCACTTGACTTGTCTCTAAACCCTGCAAAAGAGACCCAGTGTGCAGTGATGCACATGTAATCAAGGGTTTGGCAACAGGTCCACATGTCTGTTGTCATGTGGATAGTGTGAACAGCACTCTTCTGCAAAGCTGCCCCAACCAGCTCCAGCACATCTTGATGTAGTGCTGGAACCGCAACTCTGGCAAAATAGGACTGGCTAGGAACCTTCCATTTAGGGCAGACTGTTGCCACTAATTCTAGAAACTCCACCCTTCCACGAAAGAAAATGGGAGAAGGTCCAGCGCTAGCATTTTAGCCAGCTTTGCGTTATACAGACGTACCGTTGGGTGGTTGCGTTCAAATGGCGCCTCCGAAGACAACATTTTGCTAATGGTGGGCTGGATCATTTTACGTGATGATGATGATGACCTCTTCAAACCAGTTAGGCCCATTGATGTCGTTTTTTGCATTGGTGTCTCTACAACAAAATGTCTGTCGCTTCTTCACTTCCTCCCTGCATGATCAGATTCTCGTCATCATCAGATGCATTATCAAGGGATACATTTGGATTTGTTTTTCTTTTGGCTTCCTCGATCTTCCTCATGTGTGCTTCCCACTGGATAGGGCGGTGTTGTTTGAGATGACCTCTCTGGCCTCCGGTACCATTGTTGGTACCAAGCTTACCCCGACCAACTAATACTTTACAAATCAAACAAACAACCATGTTTCTGCCTTTTCGCTAACAGTAAAGAAGTCCCAAACTGGGGACGGGTGATGTCTGCTGGTGGTGGAGGTGCTACTTTGACTTTCAATGCCAGATGAAGTGGAGGATGGGCGTGGCTGAATTCGTTTCTGTTGTTCACTTACAGCACCACTACTTGAGTTCGAGCTGGATGGAGGTCCATGCTGGCCCTTCTGACTAAAAAAGATAGAAGCTGTAGGTCGTGTTGGTGTTGTAGTTAACAGTGGTGGTACCAGTGCCACGCCGTCCATATCCCACTCAGCAGCCATTTGGGCTAGGGTTAAAATGTCTGTCTGCTGCATGCCTGCTGGGGCTGGAGTGACAACTGTGATGACTGGGTCATCGTCAGACTGTTCAGCAGCAGCAGAAGATACCACTTCTTGTTCGTCGTCATCACCCATAAGTGGAAGCTTTGAGGGAGCCTTCCTTTTAGGCTTAGCTACCTTTGTCGGCTCACCATGGGTTTACTCACTCTCAGACTGCATTGGTGGGTTTTAATCAACATCAACATCATCAAAAGGAAGGGGGCTTGAAGAAGAACTTGTAGTATCCCTCCTTGACCTTTTTCTTGCTGGGGATCTGGAAGACAGTGGATAATCAGCATCAGGAGGAGTGGCTTCCTCGGATACCTCCTCTTGAATAGCAATTTCCTGATGTGCCCCTACTTCTGGAGGAACAAGCGTTGTAGGCAGTTGTGCCACTCCATGAACCTCTAGTCGCACCTCTCCATGTGCCTCTCCTTGCGGCTCTACATGCGCCTCTCCTTGCAGCTGTACTTGCGCCTCTTCTGGCGGCTCTACTTGCGCCTCTACTTGCGCCTCTCCTTGCACATGTAGTTGCGCTTGTACTATTTGCCCCAGTGTTTGTGGCTGTGGTTGTTGAACACTTGTCAGCTGAGTTACACCCGGCGTTGATTGGATGGTACTTTCTTGTGATGAGCCAAGACCACTGGTCGATGGTGATTCAACAACCAAAGTGGCTGCCGCAGCAGCACTCATGGTGGTCTTGGACCTAACTTGGCATGGTGGCACTGAGCCCAATGAAGCGGAGGTTCTACTTCCAGCTTGGTCCCCGGCGGACAACGCTGCTGCTGCAGGCGTAGTTTTTTTTCCCAAAAAAGGTGTCGGTGGGCACACCAGTCTCCTTGGTAGGTGGTGCCACTTGCTTCTTCTGCTCCTTCTTACTGTGGCACTGGCGACTTTTTTCGCTGAGGCGCTACGGCCAACTATCTTTGGGGCCATCTTCTTGAGATGTCAGAACAGCAGGCCGCAGTTGCAGAGTTGTCTTGTCTGTAGCCACACGTGACGTCACGGGATGTTGTGCTGCACACACCGCTTCAGGACTTCCTCCTGGCACTGGTGGTTCTCTTGTGCACCTAAAAGCAATGGAAGCCAGAGGAACATCAGTTATACACCCCAAAAAGTCAAAAAACACTCAAAAATCACCACAATCCCATGCCATCCATGCCCTCAATAATGTTTAAATTGAAGACACCCCACAGAAAGACTAGGCCCCAACACCACCCCAAAAAGTCAAAAAACACTCAAAAATCACCACAATCCCAGCGACCAGATCTCCTCATCGCTTCTACTAAACCCCCCCGCCCACTCCTCAAACCCCGACCAAGCAGCCATCAACCTCACCCAATGGCTATCCAACAGCGCCGACATCCTAGCACCGCTGAAAAAACGCCAAATCAAGCTAGGCAGCAAAAATGCATCCTGGTTCAACGATGATCTTAAGAAATCAAAGAAACACTGTCGCTCCCTCGAAAAGGCCTGGAAAAAAGATCCTAACACCAGCACCAGGGACGCCTTCAAAAACGCCACCCGCATACACCACCAACTAATCCGGTCTGCCAAGAAAGCCGCATTCAAAGACCGTCTAGATAACAACGCCCACAACAACAAGGAATTATTCAACATCGTCAAAGAATTCACCAACCCCATTGCCAACTCCAACGACATCACCCCCTCCCAAGCCCTCTGCGACTCCCTAGCTTCCTTCTTCCACAACAAAATCGCAGACATCCACAACAGCTTCGACAATCGACCCGAAGACCAACCCACCCAATCTTCTGCAGGACCTTCACCCCCCTTCAACATCCTTAACGACTGGAACCCAATCTCCACTGAGGACACCATCCGCCTGATGAACTCCATCCACTCAGGATTCCCAACTGACCCATGCCCTCACCACATCTTCAACGAAGCAGACTCCATCATAGCACCACACCTCCGAGATGTCATCAACTACTCCCTCAACTCCGCCACCTTCCCGGAAAGCTGGAAACACGCAGAACTCAGCGCCCTTCTGAAAAAACCCACAGCTGACCCCTCCGAACTCAAAAACTACCGCCCCATCTCGCTTCTTCCATTCCCGGCCAAAGTCATTGAGAAAGCTGTCAACAACCAGCTCGCCGCCTTCCTCGAAACCAACAAATCCCTCGACTCCTCACAATCCGGCTTCCGAGCCAAACACAGCACTGAAACCGCCCTCATCGCAGCAACAGACGACATTTGAACTCTACTGGACAATGGAGACACAGTCGCCCTCATCCTCCTCGACCTCTCCGCTGCCTTCGACACAGTCTGTCACAACACCCTTCTACAGCGCCTCAAAGACGTAGGAATCCAAGGAAAAGCACTGGAATGGATCACCTCGTTCCTCACCGGAAGAACACAGAGAGTCCGCCTCCCACCATTCAAGTCAAAGGCCTCTGAAGTCATCTGCGGCGTGCCACAAGGATCGTCACTCAGCCCCACCCTCTTCAACGTATACATGAGCCCCCTTGCGGCCATCGCTCGCCAACACAATCTCAACATTATCTCCTACGCGGATGACACTCAACTGATCCTATCACTCACCAAAGACCCTAACACCGCCAAAACCAACTTACACGAAGGAATGAAAGAAGTAGCCGAGTGGATGAAGCACAGCCGTCTGAAACTGAACTCAGACAAAACAGAAGTCCTCATCTTAGGCACCTCCCCCTCTGCCTGGGATGACTTTTGGTGGCCAGAAGCCCTTGGAAAAGCCCCCATCCCAACGGACCACGCACGGAACCTGGGCGTCATCCTGGACTCCTCACTCTCGATGACCAGACAAGTCAACGCCGTTTCATCATCTTGCTTCAACATTCTTCGCATGCTCAAAAAAACATTTCGCTGGATCCCCACCGAAACTAGAAAAAAGGTCACCCACGCACTGGTCATGAGCCGCCTGGACTACGGAAACACACTATACGCCGGTACCACCGCAAAACTCCAGAAAAAAGTAAAATCCAGAACGCTTCAGCCAGGCTCATACTAGACATCCCGCGTAAAGACCACATCTCTGGTCACCTGAAAAACCTCCACTGGCTCCCCGTAAATAAGAGGATTACTTTCCGCCTCCTAACCCACGCACACAAAGCACTTTACAAACTTGGGCCCGATTGCCTCAACACACGACTGTCCTTCTACAGCCCCTCCCGTCAGCTGCGATCCTCCAACCAAGCCCTTGCCACTGTACCTCGCATCAACAAAACCACCATGGGAGGTAGATCCTTCTCCTACCTGGCAGCTAAAACCTGGAACTCACTTCCCACTCACCTTCGCCTTACTCAAAACCACCTAGCATTCAGAAAGCAACTTAAAACTTAGATATTCGACAAGTAACTCCCCACCCTCCCTCTAGCGCCTTGAGACCCTATGGGTATGTAGCGCGCTATATAAATCTCTTGACTTGACTTGACTTGACATCCATGCCCTCAATGATGTTTAAATTCAAGACACCCCACAGAAATACTAGGCCCATGCACCACTGAGTACCCCTGGGCATAATGGTTGAAAGCAAGGCAAAGTGGGTTCAGGCCTGAGCACACTGCCTGGCTTAAAAGTTACCCCTTGACCGCCATCACATGGCCAGGCCCTGCCTGTCACAGGCCTCAAAAGGGCCCCCACCCACATGGCCAAGCCCCAACACCACCCCAAAAAGTCGAAAAACACTCAAAAATCACCACAATCCCATGCCATCCATGCCCACAATGATGTTTAAATTCAAGACAAACCACAGAAAGACTAGGCCCATGCACCACTGAGTACCCCTGTGCATAATGGTTGAAAGTAAGGCAAAGTGGGTGGAGGCCTGAGCACACTGCCTGGCTTAAAAATGGCCCCTTGACCCCCACCACATGGCCAGGTCCTGCCTGTCCCAGGCCTCAAAATGGCCCCCACCCACATGGCCAGGCCCCAACACCACCTCAAAAAGTCGAAAAACACTCAAAAATCACCACAATCCCATGCCATCTATGCCCTCAATGATGTTTAAATTTAAGACACCCCAGAGAAAGACTAGGCCCATGTACCACTGAGTACCCCTGGGCATAATAGTTGAAAGCAAGGCAAAGTGGGTGCAGGCCTGAGCACACTGCCTGGGTTAAAAATGGCCCCTTGACCCCCACCACATGGCCAGGCCCTGCCTGTCCCAGGCCTCAAAATGGCCCCCACCCACATGGCCAGGCCCCAACACCACCCCAAAAAGTCGAAAAACACTCACAAATCACCACAATCCCTTGCCATCCATGCCCTCAATGATGTTTAAATTCAAGACACCCCACAGAAAGACTAGGCCCATGCACCTCTCACTATACCTGGGCCTACTGGCTAGTGAGGCTTTACAGGCACCCCTACATTTAAAAAAAATCAACATATAACAGTGAGCTAAAATTCCATGACATAAATGAGAATTAAGTTAAAAAACAAATCACAGAAACAGTTGTATCATGCACCCATGACTAACCCTGGGCCTACTTGATACTGTGGCTACCCACCACAATATATATTTTGTTAAAGTTGTGAAAAACGTTTTAGAACTGTAGTTGCCTCAACTGCAATGCCCCAAACAAACAACACCAAGTTATTTGTAAAATCTCAAGTCCAAAAGTGATCCAAACTCCAAAGTCCAAAAAGTCCTCAAATACAAATCCAGCAGCAGTCACAGAAAGTAATCCTTACTGCTCATCAGGCAAATGAAAAGTGACCAGTACATGCACAAAGCACTGGGAGGAGCCTGCTGGGCAGGAACAGGAAGTTGGAGACTCTGAGGCACTTCCTTCCTCCCACCCCACCCCAAAAATGGACTCCTGCACCAAAAAGTGTAGTCAAATGTCAATCTGAGGAGTTATTCTGATCAAAATCATCTTTTTCACAAGGTTCATGCTTCCTGCGGTGGTTTTCTTGTGCAGAATTGCAATTTTTGCAAGTTCAGGAACGCGAGCTGTTCAAATCTCCCGCCGGAAGTCAGCTGCGCGCCATCACGGGCTTTTGTGACGTACTCGTGTTGTCAAACTCTTGTCGTGCAAGATGGCAAGCCGCGATAACGTCATTGCTTTCGAAAAACTCTTGCGCGATTACGCAGCAAGATCGAAAATGGTGCCGCACACGCAAAACCTGAAGAAAAAACAACTCGGCGGACTCAGAATCACGGAAAGACAATGCCGCGCGCGCGATATTGTATTTTTCAAGCGCGACCAAGCAAAGTAATTCGTAGCTTGCGAATTTGCGGATTATTGGGTAAATTCGCGAGATTCGCGGATTGTAAAATCATCAAAAATCCACAATTTTGCCCGCGAAACGGATTTTACGCCCACGCTTAGTGATGATTTTGGCTGTTACTGTGTCCCCCATGAACTTGACCCATACCCCTAAAACCTGGTGTAAGGCGTTGTAGTGGCACACAGTCATTTGGGGCAGATGTTCCACCTCTCTCATTTCTGCCAGAAGATGTTCCAGACTTCTCCATCAAAGGCTGCAGAGTAATCGAAAAAACAGGTGAAGATGGGGAGAGATGTGTGGGTTGTTGGGCTGGATACGAGATGGCAACAACGTTATTCACGGGTGAGCCTCCAACTTGAAACCTTGTTTGATAGAAGGGTAGCAGCTCCTCAGTGGAAGCCCGGTTTGCTAGCTCCTGCAGTAATATACTGTTGTTTGTTTTGCCCTCAATGTCCAGAAATGCCATTAGGCGATAACTTCTGGAATCAGGTTTGTTGCCCTTCTTGAAAATGGCCAGAGGAGAGAACCCCTCCCTGAATCCAGAATGTCTTCAAAAAGTCTCCATTCAGCTTACAGCGGGGTAAGCACTGAGGCCCAAAACTGTGTGTCTTCTCTAAATTATGACCCTGGTAGACCAATGGAGTGCCAGCCTTTCTGATCATCTTCAAGAATTTGTTGACCTCGAAAGCATTCAATACTGCAAGATCCATTGATGCCGCAACTGTATCAACATCAACTTCCTCTACTTCTCTCCTGTGATCTAATTTGCTTAGGCGGGGTTTGTCACAGAGCTCAGTGCAGACGGCTTTGATGTATGCAATCCATTTTCCTGCTGGAACAGTGTTCCCTCTATTGCAGTTCCCAAAATTGATGGTGTTTTTTTTTATGTAGTCAAGCCAAAGATTTGAACCCATTTGGCCTCTTGTACTTTTCTCTTATGCTCCAATACAAGATGTTTATGTTTCTTGGCTGCCATCACTAGCTTCTCTTTTAAGATGCTGGTTTTCAATTTTCTATGTGCCCTCTGTTTTGCCCTTAACTTCTTTGTGCTTTTTTGATCTCTTTGACTGGAACCAGCACATGAGTTCCCTCTTTTTTCACTATAATTGTGGATTTCCTTGTAGGAGTGCACACAGATCCAGAACCAACCCAGAGCAGCCCATGTTGACAGCTAGTTTTTGATGCCCAACAGGCCAGCCTTCTCGGTTTGCCTTCCAGCTCTCAAACTTTCCTATGGATATGGTTTAACATTAAATCCTCCCACAGTTGTTTGTAGTGCTCCAGATGCAAGCCAATGAGGAGGTATGATCACTCTCAATGCATTGAATCACATCATAATTTGTGATGCATCTACTTAGACCTGGGCTCGGAAAGACTATAGGCCATGGGCCCGATTCACAAAATTAAAATGAGACAAAAGTAAATGCCCTTTGTAAATACTAAAAGTTGACCTTTACGACTTTCGATATTCACAACGGGCAAAGTCGTAATGTTAGACTTTTGACTCATTTTATAATTGTGAATCAGGCCCATATGTATGAAGACACCGGTTTGCGATTCCCTAATTTAGAATCCTGGTGATTCACAATTAGGAAATCGCAAAACGGCATGTATCAAAGTGTGTTAAGCACTTTCTGAGATTCCCAGTGGGTCGCAAATTATCTACCTCATAAATATTAATGAGGTAGGTTGCAATTTCAAAAACATTTAGAATCGCAAAATTCACAGGGACCACCATGTCTGTGATTGTATTTAAATAAAGCAACATCTTTTTTTTGTAAAGCAGCTCATTTTCCTTAAAGAAAAACAGGATGCTTTACAGAAAGAAAAATGAAAAAAAAAATCATTTCATGTTTTAGGAGCAGCCAATGGTCCATAAAGCTCCATCAACAAACTAAGAGAGGAGCCCAATACAGACAATATGCAACTGGACAGCGGTAAGAATGGTTCTTCTCTCCCGCTTACCCAGAGAGAGAAGAATTAAACGATTAAAGAAACTTCAGAAATAAACAAAAAAAACTAAAAATGAAAATGGGCTCCTCGAAAGCCTGCAATGAAGTTGCAGTACAAAATTCCATCCGGCAACTACTATCAAACCAAAAACACCCCCATATGCAATATTTTAAATAGTATTGCAACACTTGAATTTGCCAAAAGGAACTGTCACAGACCCCATGTCTACAAGTAAGATGACCTAGGTACAAGCCTCCCAGTGTCAGGCCAGTGGCAACATCAATCCAGGGTTACCTAGAAAAGACCTTTCTCACACAGGCATGAAGATAAGCAGGGATGTCTTCACCCAGGAACAACTGTCCTTGGCATGGGCATTGGCATTTGACAGCCTCCTCCCACATTCCACGGCACATACCCGATCAGCCTAAACCAGGCTCCTGAACACACAGTAACCATGACCCCAGAAATCAGTAAAGAAAACAAAGGAAGGATTATGTGTTTGCCTAAAATGGCCTTAAACTGTGGAGCATGATGAGATCAAAATACATTTCATGATGGATTTCTTGAATAACATGGTTATCTCAATAGCCGTGCTAATAATGGGGTCAGGCGATAGTTCACTACATTCAATGGCTCTTACTGATTCCGGCATCACCTTAGCGAGAGTAGGTCTGGCAAGCTCTTTTGAAAAGAGAGATCCCAAATCTTTTCTAGTAGCCCTAAAATCAAGTTAAACTTTAGTTGACACCACTGGTTGTCCCCTACCCACTAAAGCTGAATGGGGATATGTGTGTTTATAAAATTGAACTGAACTGATTTGAGCTAAGATGTGGGAGACTGTATGATCTTCCCTACCCAAACAACTAGACCCATGGTTGCTAGGTGATTACCTTTCCCACTTCAGGTTTGAAGATCTTGTCCTCTTTCTTCTTAGGCTCCACTAAACACTTTATCAGGAAGTGGCCCTTTTTGCCACAGTACACGGAATGTTATGATCCCTTCACTATCGTCTCTCTTCTTTAGTGAGAGGGAATTTTTTGGCTCCAATTTCCATCAGTTTCCACCTTTTCCGAGGTTTTAGAACTCTCATTCTGAATATGCTCTGACCACTGGTACCTTGTCGGGTCAACCTATATTGTTTGGCCGTTCACTGAGACGATCATCTAATGTTACCACTACTTAAATCAGGTTCTCACTGGGTCAGGAGGATTCAATAATTGTGCAAAAGATCCTTCAAATCCACTCTTAGTTCCCAATAAAATAAGGAACTCAGGGCCAGATGTAGGTGGTCCAATACCGGTCGGTGGTACCGGATGTAGGTGGTCCAATACCGGTCGGTAACTGTCGAAATTCGGTAATTTCGGCCGTTACCGACCGGTATTGGGCATTTGGGATGTAGGGGACCAAAAAGCAACCAAATCGGTAAATTTAACGAATCGGTAAAGTTTCCGAATCGGAAACTTTACCGAATCAGTAAATTTACAGAAACTGTAAATTTACCGAATCAGTAAAGTTTCCGATTTGGAAACTTTACTGATTCAGTAAATTTACAGAATCGGTAAATTTACCAAATCGGTAAAGTTAGCGATTCGGAAACTTTACCGATTCGGTAATTAAGAAATGGAAAAAAATAATTTCGAGATGTAGGTACCCTTTTAAATACCGAATTTGCATGAAATTCGGGATTTAAGAGTCAGTATTTACCATGCATTGAAGTTAGGTGGTAACCAGGTGCAGGCTATAAAAAAGGCCCCAAAATGTACCACTTTCACCAGAATGGCGGCATTCTATGTCATTGCGAGGCAGCTACGGCTCCAGGCAGAAGGAGAGAGGGTCTGGAGGAGGGAGGAGCAGGTGTAGAGGCAGAGGAACACTCTATTCCAGCTAACTGAGCCTGAGATCCTACAGAGGTACAGGCTGGCCCCACATTCTATCCTGGACCTTATCAGGGATCTCCACCCACTGTTGGACCATCCAACCCCAAGGGCATACGCCATTCCACCCCATGTGCAGGTGCTGTGCAGTCTACACCTGCTTGCATCTGGGAATTACCAGAGTGCGGTTGCTGTGGTAGGTGGGGTGTCCCAGAGCTGTCTGTCCCGTTTCTTAAAAAAATTCCTTGACGCAATGTTGCAGAGAATGCATCACTACATCAGCTTCCCTACAACGCATGCAGAACTGCTAAGGACAAAAACAGACTTTTATCAGATGGCGCAGTTCCCAAACTTCATTGGCTGTATTGATGGTACCCACACACCAATATGCCCACCTGCTGCCACAGAGTACATTTATCGGAACCGTAGGTCCACCCACACCATAAATATACAGGTGATCCGTGATTCCAAGTACGTGATCACTGACATAGTAGCCAAATTCCCAGGGAGTACCCACGACTCCTACATCTTCCAAAACAGTGGGATCTACGCACGCCTGACGGGGGAGTTCGGCAAAGGATACTTGCTAGTTAACACACTGTGTGAAACTCCCTTGATACGTATTGCAGGTGGATGTGTGTGTGTGCATGTGAGTAATGTTTTTTCTTCTTACTATTAGGGGACAGTGCATATGCCCTCCGGTCCATCATCCTCACACCCTACCTCAACCCTACAACACCAAGTCAGAGGAGATACAACAGTGCACACAAAACAACTAGAAACATTGTGGAGCGCACTTTTGGTATGTGGAAGAGCAGGTTTCGCTGCCTCCATAAGAGTGGAGGGGCCCGCCAGTACACACCAATCACCTGCTGCAAGATGAATGCAGCCTGTGCAATGCTGCACAACCTGGCGGTCAAGAAGGGCACAGAAGTGGATATCTCAGATTATGAGGACCATGATGACGAGGAAGCAGTGCCTGAACCACATACATCTGGAGTTTCAACACCAACTGATGGCAGACACAGACGGGAAGAGGTCACACGCAACTTCTTTTAAGTAAGTAAAGAGAGACAGACAGGTGGAGTATGCACCCAATGTAGTTTAATAGTGTAATGACGTAGGCTTCTAAAGCACAAATGTGCAACAAAAAGTATTTACTTCAATGATGTCAGTCCTGGTTCACTTCACCGTGAACTATAATAGTCATTTCCATCCACGCTTCCCAGTGCCACTTGTATGTTGCTCGCCGTGCTCACTGTCTTGCTGGCCTGTGGCCTCAGCGTGGCGCCTGTTCCTCCTCGTCTCTGGGACATGGGAGCTTGCAATGCTGCTCCTGCTTGTGCTCTCCTCACTTACAGGCACCTCCAAAGCAGCTGTTTGTGCAGTCTGGGCATTCAACAGCGCCTCAAGAGCACTGGTCATCCTGCCCATGCCCCTAGTGAGCTCATTGGTGTTTTGGGTCATAGCCTCCTGCATGTTACTGCTTCTCCTGTATAGCAGGGATGTGGCAGTGGCCAGGTGGTTCAGCGCTTTATTTTGGCCATGAGCACGCTGCCTTTCCTGGCGCCTTGCCTCAAAATCAGCGTCTTGCACCACCATGACCCACCCCTGCACTTGAGTGCATTGTACCAGAGCTGACATCTACAGGCAAGTTGTGTGTTTCATCCTCCTCCATGTCAGCTGCTGATGACTCCATTTCTAATAGTGCGGCCACAACATGCCTCCTGCTTGGTTGTGATGCAGGTGTTGTATCATGCTCTGATGCTGGCATTTCAGGGGATGACAGCAACAGGAGATTGAGATCTGCGAGGGAACGCATGCAGCTCTGGAGCCATTTCTGAGTCTTATGCAGGAGGATGGCTACTTGGTGCACCTGTGTCCTGTGGTATGTTCTGGGCAGTTGGACCTGCCTCCTGGCTCTCCTCCCTCTCTGGTGGTGTGCCTTCAGTCTCCTGCGAACGCCTGCGAGATGTTTCACCTGTGGACATAGTAGCGGTAACTAGCTAAGCGCTACTGTCTCACAGTCACTTCAATTAAAAATGTCTCACATTAGCTTTGTTCTCTATGCAATCATTTAGCTGACTTTGTGGTTGGTGTGCTGTATGACATGTTCTTACATTTCCTGACTACATATACCATGATGCATTGCCCCTGTATAGTGCTAGCAGTACTGGACTGGGGTTCACTTGCCCACAAAGGGTACAGATAAGGATGATGGTATGGGGGGGAATGCTGTGCATTTATCTTACCTTTTTGCCTTGCAGCTCTGGCTGAGATGTCTACTTCTCCCAGTCGGCAGACGCTGTCTGGTTCAATGGTTGAGGCCCCCATCTGGTCGAGGTCAGTAAGGGGGAGTGCAGGGTTCTTGCCTCTGCCAGTTTTTGATGCCTGCTTGTGGTGTACAGCCAATTTCTTTTTGGCTTGACTCCTGAGGTCGTAAAATCGCTTTTTCAGGTCCTCTGTGTCTCTGGTAGTCACCCCAACAGCATTACTTTGTCCAGTATGTCCAGCAAGAGTTTCCTTTTGGCAGATTCTGCCACAGTGATGGACTGCCTGCCAAAGAGATTTTGGTGCACCTTTACCACCTCCTCAACAAGGACCTGCAGCTCCATGCTGCTGAATTTGAGTTTCCTCCTCCTCTCAGGCTGCTCTTTTTCTTTGCTGCTTGCCATTTTGCAGTTTTAAAAGTGCACAAAACCCTTTCTGCTGCTCAGGGACTCAGCTCAGCTCCAACTGCCTTTCTAGAACCTTCTAGTTGCAGCTGCCTGTGTAGCCACTTCCTGGTAGGGAGGGGGAGGGTGGTAGCACCTGATTGGCTGCCTACTTAAATTTCACTTTTGTTTGCTTTCCGATTCGGTATTTACCGATTCGGTATTTCCTATTCATTCCTATGGGCCAAAAGGCCCATAGGAATGAATGGGGAATACCGAATCGGTAAATACCGATTCGGTAAATACCGATTTGGAAATTTCCGATTGTCCGATTCCGAATTTTACTGAATCAGTATTTTTTATCTACATACCATTTTCCGATTCTAAAATACTGATTCAGTAAAATTCTGTATTTTAGAATCGGTAAAATAGGATTACCTACATCTGGCCCTCAGTTTCTCTGTCAGCCATTCAGATTTGACTATATACCGTGTAAATACTGTAATGTAAGTCAGGCGGTCTTTATTGCAGTGACACAAATTCAGTAATTCTGAATCCACAGATTGCATGAATGTATGCTTATCGAACAGTTTATTCATCTCACATGTAAAGGCCTTGCAATCATACAATAATGGATCATTCTGTTCCACTACTGGTATAGACCATGAGGCTGTGGTTCCAGCCAAATAGGATTGGAAAAAGGCTGGCTGTTAAAAACAGGATTCCAGGTTGGGTGAGGTTTGCACACAGGAACCACCGCTCTAGTCAGGGTAGGCTAGATATACAATAAGATAACCGGTGCTCACTAACTGGTAGCTTGGCACAGAGCAGTCACACTTTTCTACAAAGGCCATGTAGAAAGTATCTGTGCAACCCACTCACACAGTAACATAAAGAAAACAGCACAAAAATGATCCACACAGGGTTAGAAACATATAGAATATTTATCTGATTAATACAAGACCTAAACAAGAAAAATCTAACAAGTAGTTCATGAGATATTAATTGTTAAAGAATAAATGCAAACGCAGTGCTTTTTCAATTCATGAGTGTTTTTACGATGCAGAAAATAATAGTTCTCCCAATACTCCGATGTGCAGTAGTTAAGGAGATATGCATATTGCAGGTTTCCAAATAAACACTGTGCTAAGCAGCACTTAAGATCAAAGGTCATGATTTAACATGGGTGAGAAGTGACATACAGAAAGTAGAGACAAGGGGTTTTTGTTTGCCTGCCGTATAGTGGCCAAAAGATAGGGTTTTTAAAGAAGGAGCAGCTGCAACAAAATACACCACTGATCCTACAGGACTGGGGAGACCTTGCACTTGACATTGCAAGGTTTTCGCAAGTCAGACTCACGGTACCTCTATGCGTGAGTCGGGAGTTGTTGTCATGTGGACCAGCGTCAGAGCCACTGGAACTCCAAGGCAAGAAGGTGGAGCTGCTTCGGGCTGTGTAGTGCATTCAACTAGCTTCCAGCTACAGCACTCTTCCTGGTAATGCCTGCATCCAGCTTTGAATCTGCTTAAATGGGTGGAGCTGAGGCATTGCCACAACGATGCCTCAGCTCCACCCATCCACTCGCACTCTACAAATGTCTGATTGATTAATTGGTTTTCTTGCCCCTGGTGCAACTCAGACAGTGTTTGGGGCTGCCTTTAGAGAGATCCACAGAATGCAGAGTCTTGCAGCCACATCAGGAGAAGTGTGAAGTCCTTTATTGCCCTGTGACTTCAAGGAAAATAGGGGCAGGCCAACAAGCCATTGGGGTCACCCTCGGTCCAGTCCTTGGTTTCAGCAGAGCAGCCGTAGCAAAACAGAGAAGCAGTTCCTCAGACTAGTCAGTCACAGCCAAGTGGCAATCCTTCCAGTCCAGTAGCCTTTACTCCAGCATAGTTCTTCCCAGGACCAGTAGTGTTCTGATTTGGTAGGGTCGGAGCCCTAGTTCTTATAGCCAAAAGTGCCTTTGATATTGGGGTAACTTCAGGTGAGATCCCTGACGTGCACAAGGATCCTTTTCAATCCAGCCCAGGAACCATACTACCAGTAGGGTGTAAATCAGCCCTTTGTGTGAGGACAAAACACCAACTATTGAAGTGTGACTGTAAGCCCCCTCTCCCCCTTCCTGCCCAGGAAGGCTAACAGAATGAAGATAAATCTCCTGTCACACCCAGCCCTTCCCGTGTTGTAGCTGTCACCCAGCCCAGGCCTGTATTGGAGCCAGGCTGCAGGAACACACTGCAAAGTTAAAAGCATAGAAATGTCAACTCTTCAAAAGTGGCATTTCTAAAATTGTACTGTCAATTCCAAATTCACCACCATTCCAAAGATATCAAACATGAAATAGCTACTCTTTTTGAATAAAAAAAGACAGCATAAAAGGTATTTTAATAAATCACCAATGCTCACCTATGGAATAAGATGGCCTCACAAAAGTGGCAAAAGTAATTAGCTGTTTGTCTGTCCTATCTTTTAGTTACACAACACCTGGCATAGGGCTACCTAGGTTCAACCTTAGGGGTGACCTTTATGTAACAAAAGGGGAGTTTAGGGCTTAGCAACAGGTTTGAAATTGCCAGTCAACATGGCAGTAAACTGAACACACAGGCACTGCAGTGGCAGGCCTGCGAGTGGTTTAAAATGCCACTTCTATGGGTGGCACAATTAGTGCTGCAGCCCACGAGTAGCATTTAACTTACAGGCCCTGGGTATACAGTATACCAGCATACAAGGGACTTACAACTAAGTTAAATATTTCAATCAGGTATACACCAATTACCCACATGTTTAGGGAAGAAGCACATGCACTTTAGAACTGATTAGCAGTGGTAAAGTTCTCCAAGTTATAAGGCCAACAAAAACAATTCTGCAACAAGAGGAGGAGAAAGGCAAAATGTTTGAGGTAACCCAGCAAAAAAGCACCATTTCCCAAAATGCAACTGACACTTACTTAGTAATAGTGCAAACTTGGCATGATCTCATGAGAAGCATTCTGGGGTGCCAGTAGGACCGCTGGTGAAGTTGTTACATGAATGACTGGGTTCCCATCTTCTGCAATAGCAGGCATTTACTTAGGAAAGGTGAACTGGGTGGATTCACCACAGGTTTGGCCTGTATTTATCCGGTAACTGTATTTCACTTGGATTTGGTTTCTGTAGGTATATTGGTTTGAAGGTTATGCAATTGCTGTGACAAGACATCTGTCTCGCGTTGCAGGTTGCCTAACATGTTGGCGAACAACAATTCTCTAGGTCCCATCTTGTCTGTGGGTCTCAAAATAATCAGAGGACTATGACACTTATGTTGCTCTATTTAGATTAGCATTATATAGCTAAATATAACAATAGTAGTTATCCATATTTACAACCCACTGAGCTATAATAATAAGGAAGATGGTTTACAGAATAGGTTGGTTTGGAAGGGTTGCAGCCATTTTGCATGTTGACCACCATCTTATAATTTGTTTGTATATATAAACACGCAGTGAGCTCTAAACTGCGAACGAGGTAGGCCAAGTCAAAGCTCCACCATGACAGTTGCTGTTCACCTGCTTAGTGCACATCCAGTTTCCCTTTCCTTACTCACCAAGGGGCGCTCTTTCGCTTATGAATAGGCTTTTATGTGTGTGTACGCAATATTCTATTTTGCAGCACCTCTCCTACGGTGGAGCAAGGATGCAGCCGGCTGACCTTGACTAAGAGATACTGTGTGCCCGTCTCGGGCTGGTGATATACGCCCCTCTGCCTCCCTACAGTACACATCCCAAACCTGTAACTTTCCCTTGTAGGCGTACTCTGTGGATTATGACGTATTTGGTGTACTATACTATGCTGTGCATCAATAAAGAGTCAGTCCTCTTGTAAGCATTGCATGCTTCAGGCTGCATTTGGGCTCCTCTACAGAGTATAGATAATAAATTGTTTGTTTGCATTGTCTACTGGCTGAACGACTCTTCATTATAGTAGGTAAGGCCGAGAGCTGGTTTAGTAACCCGAGTGACCCTAGTTGGGTCATTTCCATCACGTCCAGGAGGGATATTTAATGTGAGCTTGCTGTCCTCTCAATCACTAACCTGATTAATCCCGCAGGGAAGTGATAGAGCTTCGAGTTGCTGGTTCCCAACTCCCCCTGACACCCAAAGCTCTTGGCCATAAAATCTACAATGCCAGGATTAGGGTGCCTTTTGGTAAAGGGGGAATGGGATGGTAAGAGAAAGAGAGGGAGAGAGCGAGAGATAGAGAGAGAGAGAGAAGTGGCCTGAGGATGCCTGGATGTTATAGATGTCTACTTTATCTACATTTGCGTCTGCACATATAGATGGTTCTTCTGAGGCACTGTGTTCCGTAATTACAAGCAACTGAATTAAATCAATAATAGGTTTCCCTCTTAGTCTACTACATTTCAACCCCTTGTCTAGATATACCAGTGTATGTCCCCCTTCAAACTTTTGGTGGTCTCTTTCCTTAGAATTACATGAAACAGATTCTGAAATGGCCTTTAATGACTAAAGCCATTAGTTTGTGAGCACTACACTTTCTCTGGAATAATGCCCTGTAACCACACCTACTGGTGAAATAACAGCACTCTGTCATCTTAGACTTGATGGTACAGATGTAAACTGTTGTTCATCTGTTACCTTATGACTCAAAATTCACCTTGGTTAATATTTTGTTTACTGTGAGAAATTGACAAAATCATTGCACCACAGGTTATAGTTCATTCAATATGATTATTGCCAAGAGTAGTGAGCTACAGACTGGACAGTTTGGTCACTCTGCATAATTGCCAAGAATAATGCACACAGGTGAAAACAATTTTGCACTATGCTTAGTGCCAAGAGAAGTGAGCCACAGCTTGGATAGTTTGTTCACTGTGTTAATTACCAAGCGTAATGTACAACAGGTGAGATGGTTTGTGCAATATACTTACGTATAGATTCATCAAGAATCCATTCTGCGATTCCTTATTAGCGAAAAATAAGGATTCGCTAATAAGGAATAGCAAAAGGCAATGCATGAAGAACTCGCTTAAAAAATAGCGATTTCTTAACATTCCTTAATTGGGACTCGCAAATCGAGAGTCGCAATTAAGGAATACCTCCCCATTCATTCCTATGGGCCTAGAGGCCCATAGGAATGATTGGGAAGGCATTCTCAATTTGCGATTCTCAATTAGCGAATCGCAAATTGAGATTGCAATTTCAAGGGTGCCAGGGTGTCATCTTGCACACACACATGCCCTAAGGGCATGTTTGTGTGTAAAATGGAACTTTGAAAAATGCACTTTAGAGCATTTTTCAAAATTTTTTGCAGATTACCATGAAGTTCAACTTCATGGTAATTTGCTACCCCTATTAGCGAAATTGCTATTTTCTTTACTTTTAATGCATTGCATTTAAGGAATCTCAATATGAGATTCCTTAAATGCAATTGCAATGTAAGTAATCACAATTTTGCAATTTCTTAAATTGCATTTTTTACATTTGGATGATGCATCCCAAATGCAAAAATACTGGTCGCAAAGGGGCAGATTCTGAGAATCTGCCCGTTTGCGACCGGTTTTTAGCTTGATGCTTATGCCTTTGTGCCTCCAGCGATCAAAGGTTCAATGCAATCGTATTTTAGCCAAAATTAAGGCATAGCGACATGTATCACAAATAAATGCACCATTGTAAGATTAGCAACATAGTGGTACATAGTAGGGGTTGGCGGAATTTGCTTAATCGCATTACGCAAATCTACGCGAAATGGTAAAAAATCTCAGCGAACACGCAGAAATTCCATGAAAACGCGGAATTGCTTGTTCACAATGCTTTTTTGCTGTTCCCAATCGCTGTTTGCGTGCTAGAGCGGAAATATCTCGCGAACATGCATTTTGAGAACGCGAACAAGCAAAAAATTTCACAAAGTCGCAGAACGCAGAATTTTTGGGAAAATACATGTTCTCCGCAGAAAGCGAAATTACCGAAATGCCGCGAACGGAAGAGAACTTGCCACTCAGGCCTAGTACGAAGTACAGAATTTAATGACTTTGATGAAGATTATTTACTCTCCTATCTTTTCTTTGCAGGGAACAAATTAATGTCTGAAATGCGAAGTAAGTATTTGTTAAACAATGCATTCAGCAAGGTGATTTACCGCCAAGTTAAGTTTTGTCGAGTATTGTTCTGATTCATTGTTGTTTTAATCCACAGAACGCCGAAGGAGTTTGGCCGCCGAAGACCACTGTTTCAAGGAGGAAAAGGAGTGTGCTGCTGATGCAGTGAGTCTTCTGAGCAGCAAACGGCTAATGGCTTCTAGAAGCAGGACTTGGCCTTATATAGAGGCCACACCCAACATGTTCACTGTTCTGACATGTAGGAAAGTGCACCTTTTTGCATGGTTACCCCAACATCTGAGGCAACCTGACTTGGTGTGCCCTGGGTCCCTGCCAATCAGGTTCCTAGGGCCTGTGTTATTTTCCAAACATGTACCTCTGTATCCACAATTGGCTGTTCTCTGGCCTCAGGTAAGCCCCTTTTAAAAGATACCATGGGTACCAAGGGCATTGTGACCATGGAAGGCCTCTGAGGACTGCAGCACCTATTGTGCCACCCTTAGAGGTGCTGTACCTTAAGACCCACACACTGCCACTGCAGGTTGCATGTTTTTGGGATCAGAGAAAAGTGAAGAGTCAACATGGCACACATCCCTGTGTGCCTTTCCTGCAAACCACTGCCTGAGGACTAGTAAGTCACCCCTCTAGCAGGTTGCACTAGCCCTAGGGTGAGGGTGTAGTGACTGCGGACACACAGGGGATTAAACTGCTTGCTTTTGCTCCAGTTAAGGGGGAAGAGATCAAGAGGCAGCTGTTGAGCAGTTGGCCTGTCCGGCACCGGTAGCAAAGCAGGCAGCAGCCCCCATAGCCGATACTCTAGCAGTATTATTTAACCAGCTATTCGAGATAGAGGATTTTCCATCGAGCTGGAGGCGGACCTCTGTCAAACCCCTATTAAAGAAGCCCAACGTAGATATTACTGACCCCAACAACTATCAGCCGATTGCAAGACTACCATTGCCGGCCAAGATCATAGAAAGAATCATGAACATCCAGGTCAGTGCATACCTAGGAAACACTTAAAGTCTAGACAGCTCACAACATGGGTTTAGAGTAGACCTGGCCACAGTACGGAGTCCACCCTGATCAAATCAACGGAAGAGATCTGGAAAGTGATGGACTCGGGGGTCAGGCGGCTTTGGTTATGCTGGACCTATCAGCTGCCTTTGATACGGTCCACCATACCATCTTGGTGGACCGGTTAGAAAAATTCGGGGTACAGGGGAAGGCCCTAGACATCTTAAGATCTTTTCTGACTAACAGGGTCCAGGTGGTTGCATTGGGTGACTTTGAGTCCAAACCCTTTCAACCACCTTGCGTGTCCCTCAGGGGTCCTCGCTTAGCCCGACCCTGTTTAATGTCTATGTCTCCTCCTTGGCCACGGTCATCCGCTCCTATGGGTTCGAATTAACATCTTACGCAGATGACACACAGATAGTGGTGTCTCTGCTACCAGGTAGAGAGGATGACGTGGCCGGTAAGTTCCAGGAATGCATGACTGCTGTGAGCACATGGATGGCCAGGAATTGCTCAAAGCTTAACTCGGCCAAAACCGAAGTGATATTGTTTGGCTCCACGGTCAACTTCTGGAGCCCGAGGTGGTGGCCGGAAGAGATGGGGATTCTCCCCATCCCGGTCAGTAAGGTTAAGAACCTGGGGATCGTGATAGATGATAGACTCTTGTTCAGTCCCCAGGTAAATCCCTTAGCCTCATCTATTCATTGGACGCTGAAAATCCTTCGGAAGGTTCGCCCGTTTCTTCCAGTTGACTGCAAAAAACTGTGGTGATGGCCTTGGTGCTTACACAACTTGATTACTGCAAAGTCTACTCCTTGAAGCCCAGCAAGGAGTACTCAATAAGCTACAGATATTACAGAATGCAGCAGCTCCCCTCCTCACAGGCTTGCCCAAGTTTGCACCTAATTTGCACGAACTTGTGAAGCTGCATTGGCTTCTAGTGCATAAGCGGATCTTATTCAAAAGCATGTGTATTGTATTCAAGGCAGTCCATGGAATTGGTCCAGTGTTCCTAAGGCAATATTTTCACTGGTACAGACCAGGCAGTCTCCTTAGGTCAGCCACTCTGGAACTGATAAAGATCCCACGCACTAGGAAAGTGTGTTGGGGGGGTAGAAGCTTCAGCCGAGGGGCTGCTGTTGCCTGGAATGCCCTCCCGGTGGCTCAACGATTGTCTCCCAATTTGATGACCTTTCGCAGAAGTCTAAAAACTTGGCTGTTTGTAAATTAAACTGGAGGCCTAGCTATAGGAGCTATCTAGACAGCGCCAGGGCACCATACGGTAACAGTGCGCTTTACAAATATATATAAAAAAAAAAATCTAGCCCTGGCACACACAGTGCACTTCACTAGAGACTTTACTAGCAAGGCAAACATACCAATAACGGCCAACCAATTACCATAAAACTTTACACAGGGAACACTTGTACTTTGACACTGATCAGCAGTGGCAAAGTACCTAAAGCGTCTAAATTGGCACTCTATGTCAGGAAAACGGTCTAGGCAGAAAGCAAAACATTTAGGGAACTTTAGCCAAAAAGGCCAAGTCCTACACAACCCTCTCCCAGCCAAAAGCCAGGGTAGACCAATCATTGCCTTGATGGACTGCAAATGCTTCAGACAATAGAACTAGGACGCAGGCCCTCTACCACAGGGACACCCTCCTGTTCCACGAATTCCTGACTCAGGGGGACTTTTTGATCACTACTCCTTGAGCCAACAATGCTGTTCCATGGATCCCTCCCGGCCGGGGGGACCCATCCAGAGGTGCTGGCTCCTTGTCAACTTCACCCTAGAGTGGTACCCTGTGAAGGCCCTTCGGTCAGGATACTACCTCCAGTCATCCTGTCCTCATAGTTAACAGTGAGTCTACCTTGGTCACTCCTAGGGGACTCAGCCCTACTGGCTGGACAATGTCCCATTGGTGTCCCCACCGGGGAACACAAGCCTTTCTTAATCTTCAATTTAGTCTTCTGAGCCTGCCACGTAGGAATGGCACCCACAAACTTCAGGACTGCAGGAGCTCTGAGTACAGACTCCCCACGCCCTCCTGACGCTAGGTGTCCTTCCTTGCACCTCTGGCAAGTAGGCACTAGGCCTCCACCCGGAGGCTCTCCTATGACCCCCCCCCCCCTAGTTTCCTGGGTGGTGCTGCTGATCCCTGGAGTGCTGCTTACTCTTCCACCCCCCCTTTTGATACAAGGAGCTAGCTGGGATCTTCTTGCGGCACTTGGCTCTTCTTCCCTCTCTGGGGCATTTTCAGGCCCCTGGACCCATGACCAAGGGTCCGGTTCTTGTACAGGCTGCCAGGAATCAAGGAGCCTACACCTGAACCCGGGTGGGGCAATCCTGGTAAATAATTACTGAGCCTAGGCCCCCCTGGGGCCAAATTGGACAACCCCTCCAAATCATTTACCATGCTAACCACTACCCAATCTTCCAGTGCACACTTGTACTCATCCATACTTGGCACTGGCTGTGCGCTGCCACCAATCAAACTGAGATCTTCTTGTCTACCCTTATTGGCCAGTTCCCTCATGCATAACTCATGAGCGAGGAGAATACTTTTCTCTTCCAAGGTGAGAACGTTTCTGCTCTCCTCTGCTTAAGTTTTACGTTTTTCAGCAAACAAATGATGGATGGAATGCTGATAATGCAAATAGTCTCCCCCAGTCAAAAGATCTGTGTTAAATCCATTGTTCTTTTGCCCACTACCCCACCCCAGTTTGGACCCAGCCGTATGCAAATCAGTCTTGACCCTGTGCCCCATGTGAACAGTCCAGACCGAACTGCCAGGCCAGGTTCTCCCTTGACCGGAAACAAGCATCCGGGGACCAGTTTCAGGATATGTCATCCTTCTTCAGCCAGGCTAGCTTGAATTTGGTGGCACAGTTATGTTATGTTATGTTAAAATGTGTTTATATAGCGCTCGGCTACTCTAAAAGAGTGTCCCGGCGCTTTCCACATAAAGCTACAGTGTATAACAACATAACAAGAAAAACAAAAGCCCAAGGGAAAACAAAGAAGAAAATCCACCTAAACAGAAAGTTTAAAAAGCCAAGTCTTCAAATTCCTTCTGAATTGAAGCAGATTGGGAGTGCTGCGAAGTTCCAGTGGAAGCGAGTTCCACAGCTGGGAGGCCTTGAGGCTGAAGGAGTGCCCCCCAATCTGGGCCTTCCTCACGCGTGGAACCACAGCCGTGAAAAGGGATTCCGAACGCAATGAGCGGGCAGGGCGATAGAAAGCCAATCTCTTCTGTAGATATCCTGCGCCTGAGCCAAACAGAGCTTTATGCACCAGCGTCAAAGATTTGAACATAATCCGCTTACGGATCGGGAGCCAATGCAGCGTCCGCAGAAGACCAGATGCCCGTGCGCGTCTATGCAGACCAAAGATTGCGCGCGCTGCCGAGTTCTGTGTCACCTGCAGACGCTGGACCAAGTACTCTGGAAGACCCAGAAAAAGAGCATTGGCATAGTCTAGCCTGGATCCGATAAGCGCCTGCACCGTAATCCGTCTATGCTCCGCAGAAAGAAGTGGAAGAAACTTGCGGAGCATTTTCAGAACGCCGAAACAGGTGCCAGCCAGGCCAAGAACATGTGATCTGAGAGAAAGCTTGTTGTCAAGCTTAACGCCAAGATTTTTGGCCACCAAGGACGATTGTGCCGGAGGACACATGGCGGCCGGCCACCACTGCCGCCACTCTGGATCAGTGACACAGTCGAAGAATAACACCTCCGACTTACTGGAGTTGGCCTTTAGACTGTTCCGCGGGAACCAGCCAAAGACCATATCCAGACAGTCCCGAATTCTCTCCCCATCAAATGGCTGGTCTTTAGCACATGTGAAAAGGAGTTGCGTGTCGTCGGCATAGGACACGATCTGGGCTCCGTAAGCCTCCACCGCTGCCGCCAAGGGGGACATAAAGATGTTGAACAATGTCGGGCTCAACACAGATCCCTGTGGAACCCCAACTCCCAATGGCGGCATCTCGGCGGAGCTCTGGGAAACCCAGACCGTCTGGCGGCGGCCCTCCAGAAAAGATGAAAACCATCTGAACACCGTCCCCCTTAGGCCGATGTCATGAAGCCTAGCGAGAAGCGCCTCATGAGGGACGGTGTCGAAGGCCGCCGACAGGTCCAACATGACTAGCATGGCCTTGCCACCCACATCCAAGGTCTCCCTGATGATCTCAGAGACCTCCACCAACGCCGTTTCCGTACTGAAGTTCGGACCGAACCCGGATTGGGACGGATGGAGCAAGTTGTTAGATTCTAAAAAGCTCGACAAGACACCATGAACATGTTTCTCGGTGATCGTAGCCAGGGCCGGGAGCAGTGAAATTGGCCTATAATTGGCCAAGACCTCGGCATCAAGACCAGGCTTTTTCAGGAGGGGGATCACCATCGCCCTTTTCCAGGTGCGAGGGACACTCCCCTCTCTCAAGGAGGCATTGAGGATAGGGTTGACCAGGGGATTCACCACTGCCGCCATCCCGGCCAAAAATTTGGCAGGGCAGGGGTCAAGCGGGGAACCAGATTTGAGACTGGCCAGCAGGGCCCGGGACATATCACTTGAGACAGGTGGAAAGTCAGCCAGTACTGCCGTAGGCAGGGACGATGTTCCAAGTCCTGCCCCGGGGCCACAGCAGCCCTCCACAACGCTCTCCGAGAAGGAGGCCTGAATAGCCTTAATCTTGTCGAGCAAGGGATTCACAACTGGGCATACCCATCCCACTTAGGGTGAAAAGTGTTATGGCAATCAAATGATGGATGGAATGCTGACAATGCAAACATTCTCCCCCAGTCAAAAGATCTGGGTTAAATCCATTGTTCTTCTGCCCACTACTCCACCCCAGTTTGGACCCAGCCATATGCGAATCAGTCTTGACCCTGTGCCCCATGGGAACAGTCTAGACCGAACTGCCAGGCCAGGTCCTCCCTGGACCGGACACAAACATCCTGGGACCGGCTTCAGGGTATGTCACCCTTCTTCAGTCAGACTAGTTTGAATCCAGTTGCACAGCGGGCAATGGACCCACGTCTGGGCATACCCATCCCACTTAGGACAAAAAGTGTTACAGCAAACAAATGATGGATGGAATGCTGACAATCCAAACATTCTCCCCCATGCCACTGGAGTCAAGCTATCCTGGCTTATGAGGGCTGAAAGCCCGAAACCGGTCCAAGGATGCTGGTTTTCGGTCCAAGGAGGACCTGGCTTGGCATTTCGGGCTGGACTATTCCCATTGGACACAGGGTCAAGACAAATTTGCATATGGCTGGGTCTGAACTAGATTGGCATGGTGAGCAAAAAAACGAGGGATTTAGGCCAATATCTCTGTACTGGGGTGAATGTCTGACATTGTTCTGCATTCTGTCCATCAATTGTTCTTTTTGCATGAGTTCTAAGTTTTAACACGTCCAACTCATGCAGTCTGACCGTTTGGTTTTCCTCCAACTCCTCTAGGGAAAAACACCTCCCTGAATGGCTACTACCAGCCCCTGAGGCTGGTCCCTCCACTGGCAAATCCTGTAGACCAAATCCATTCCCTGGGACATCCTCTTCCATCTCAACATCACCCATCTCCAAAGCCTCTTTGGCTTCCCATTGAAAACAATGGGGTGAACCCAAGAAATCAATAGGACCTGGGTAACTGTATATGTATAAGGAAAGTGGTCCTAGACACAGATTTCAAAACACGGCTAGTGATGTGAGTTTTACTTTTTCACAATACACAACTAGTCAGACTGAATCTGAATATACAAACACATGGAGATGTATTATTAGCTTAATTCAGCTCAAAAAAGGCAAAAAATGCAGAAAACCCAACACAACAGTATTAAAGCAAATTCTACTGCAGTTTATTTACAAGTTCATAAAAAATTTCAGCAAAAAGAAGGAAAGAAAAGGATGGTGCTCGAGTAGAGAAAAGTGTAAACATAGATTTACAGTGATTCAGTGCAAAAGGGGATTATTTGTACATTGCACATATGAAGCCTACCCATTTACAATTTATATACAATATTATACAGGGGGACAGGGAGGGGCAGGTGTAGGCTTAAAAAACAACGGGGGGATTTTCGACGTTTCGACCCTGGCGCAATACGGGAAAGTCACGACCTCTGCTGCGGGTCTTCTTCAGGACGGAGGTGGGGACAGGGGGCGGGGAAGCACCAATTGAAAGTGATAAGGTGTGGCAATTCCAGATCAGTTGGGCGATGCACCTCTGGCTGAGAAATTTGGCACAAAATAAGGGTTCAGTCAAGTACCAATATGTACACAATAGGCATTCGATTCGATCGTGCCTAGTCCGGTGGCACGGTGGACATTGTACCGGCAGTGGAGGGAACTAGGTTAAGTTCAATTAATTCCTTAATCGCACGGAGATATCCCCAATGATACCAGGACGTGGGGCGGCCAAACCGTAGTTCACAAATCAACTCGAGGTGTAGCTTCCGTCTAACGCGACCGGCTAGTACCACGTGGGAGGGCACCACCAATTGCAGCTAAGTAGGCACATGGAAGTCAACGAAGGACTCGGGCATAGTGTCTTTGGCTTCCCAGCAGACCCTAAAGCCCACTTGCAGCTCCTTCTTCTTGGCAATACTCATCATGGGACATACCTAAGCTCTGCAGAATTTCCTCAACTGATCAACCTTGTAGGTAAGCAATGCCTCATTGTCAAACTCTAATTCTGCAGCCGTAGCCTCACCGGCTTTCTGGCTCTCCCCCTGAGACATGATGTGTGGATTAAAGGTTACTCAACAATAGAACAAACAATTCCAAAAAACACAATATGTGGTTGCGTCATGTCGTGTGATCAATTTATGATATACACCAATTACTGTGAGTGATTTTGCACTTGCACGTTTAATTTACCTTAGGATCGAATCCCACCGCTCTGCCGCCAAATGTTGGGGGTCCTTATCCCTCACTGCTGCCACCAAATGCTGGAGGCGGGAGTCCCTGTCCCACACCTCTGTCCCCAGGTGTGAGATTGTGACCCCTTGTTTCACGTTAGGCTAAGTAAGGACACTGTCTGAGATAGCCCTGCTCACCCCCTTAGGTGCTTGGCACAAGCAGACAGGCTTATCTCCAAAGCACGAGTGTACAGTATGTTCAATCACACTCACAGCAACCCTATGATGTCAACACAAATAGACTCCAAACAAGTTTTTATAAAACAAGTATAATCTTTATATAAGAAGATATTCGATATGACCACACAATACAAAACCAACATATAATGTATAATAATAGATAGTATTCCTTCCGGTGGATTGATAGGTTATAATCCCAACCACCGCTTCTAACCAACAGTTAAGCTTACTTCTAACCATTTCTAAAAGTTTAGGCCGGTCGTATTGTTAGAATCACATATGCTGCAAAAGAAAAGATATACTGCAATGCGTAACAATATACTCCTGTACTGTGCAATAGAGAAACAATGCCATACGTAGCGCCACAGTCATGTACTTTGAAATAGAAGGAATAACGCAATGTGTTGGAAGTGGGGGTCGTTATTCCTCACCGCCGCAACCAAATGCTGGAGGCGGGAGTCCCTGACCCCTCGTTTCAATGTTAAGCTAAGTAGAGACACCGTCTGAGATAGCCCTGCTCACTCCCTTGGTAGCTTGGTATGAGCAGCCAGGCTCATCTCCAAGGCATGATTGTACAATATGTGCAACCACACTCACAGCAACCCAATGATGTCACCACAAATAGACTCCACATGAGTTTTTATAAAATGAGTATAATCTTTATATAATAAGTTATGCTATATGACAAATGATTCAAAATCAACATATAAGAATGGGTAGTATTCCTTCTGGTGGCTTGGTAGGCTCTAAACCCAACCACCCCTTCTAACCAATACTTAATCTCACTTTTAACCATTTCCGAAAGCTTAGGCGAGTCTTATAGCTAGAATCACACACATTGCTAAAGAAAAGAAATACTGCAATGTGTAATGATATTCTCTTGTACTGTGCAACAAAAGAAGAATATCATACTTAGCACCACAGTCTTACACAATGTGTATCACTACCAGAATGCCCTGGGCAAGAAAGAAACAAAGTAATGCGTCACTCTATAATCATGTACTGTGCAATGAAGAAATAATGCACTGCCCCACGTTATAATCAGGTACTTTAGATGAAAAAATATTGCAATGCGCCACGTTACAATCATGTACTCTGCAAGGGAAAGATAACGCAGTGCGGAGTGCACCAAGCATGTAGTTCGTCAGGCACAAATGAGGTCAGGCGTCATACGACAGTTCAATAGTTCGTTAGCAGTAATAATACAAAGTGTAATATGACAGTTTAGGTGCTCCTTTAACAGAGCCCCCAATATGGACCAATGATTACACAAAAGTACCGCTTCTCACTCCGGCTCCAGTACTACCCCTCCTTAGGCCAGCATGGACATAGATCATTGCAAAAGCAACAGGCTTCTGCAGCTGACTGAAGCGAGAAGCTAAGAGAGTGTCCCTCCGGGCCCCCCCAACCCAGGTGGTGATCCACATTATCTGGGTGGGGGGGGGGCAATCCCTCTCTCCTCTCCTACTTCAGCAACTTGGGCCTTAATCCAGAACTCCGCCAATGGGTATGGCGAGCTTGGGCCGGTGGTTTAGCTCCTGCAGGGCTGCCAGTAATAGGTCGGCAAGGGTGGCTATTAACTCAGTGAGATGAGAGGGCTGTGTGCCTGGGGGCTTGTAGATTAGGGCACCAGCAAGGATCAGGTGAGTAAGAGTCATTTTCCATTGGGACCGTAAAATAATGGCGAGCCCACCTCCCACTTTTGTCCCTGGCCGACTAATCCCAACAAAGTGGTAGTCTGAGGGAATTGCAAGTGATATATCTGGGTTAGAAGAATCTTTGACCCAAGTTTCAGTAATGTAAGGAAGTCTTTATTGCATGATTAAAAAAAACCTTTGCAAGTTACAGAATTTTAAGAACTATATATCAATAAATACATATAAAAAGGAGTATGGGATCATATGCGTTATGTAGAGTATAAAAATGTATAAAACATACTTATAAAAAGGAGAGCTAAGGATCATGTCCATTATACAGTAAGGTGGCAGTTGGAACTAGGCTAGTGATTGTGCTGGTAAGAAATCGCGCACTTGGGACACCTCACCAAGTTTTTTTTCTGCTTGTTCCAAAAACCTTACTAGGGCGCAGTTCAATTTAGTGTTCCGAGGGTCAAAGCAAGCCAAGACTGCTGCTCTACACGATCTAATCATGTTTGTGTTCCAGAGTTTCCTCAAGAGGGACCGTCTTTCGTTCAGCAGGTTTGGGCAAAGACAAAGGATGTGTACTATGTCTTCTTTTTGATTCCCGCAGAGTCTACATTGTTCCTGTTCGTGGGCTCTTTTCCATTTTGGCAAATGGACCAACAGGTTGATTACTCCCATTCTCAACTTTAGGAAACTTAATTTTGTTCGAGCAGTGAATGGTTGAGTTAGGTACTCCTGTGGGGTCAACAGGACATAGGATTGCAAGGACATCCATCCGTGACTTCTTTTTGCCAGCCGAGCCTAGTCTTCCACGGAAGAGAGCTTTTTTGTGCTTATTTTCGCCAGACGTTTGAATTCATTATGGCTTACTTGCATGCCCCAAAGGTCTTTCAGGCCTAGTGTGCTTAATCCTCTTTCCCAATATGCATGCCCTGCTTGCCATAGATTCATTTGAAGGCAAGACCATAGATGTTGCGCTAGGCTGCCTTCCTTCGATGACCTCAATTTATGACAGCACATTAGAAAACTCAAGGCTCTGGCAAGTGATTGGTGGCAGATTCCCAGTTCCAACCTAATTTGGGCCGGTGATGTTTGACTAGGTAGCTTGAACACTATTCTATAAATTTTTGTAATAATTTTGTCCAATTGGCCGCTATCCAAGCCTTTTAGAGCCTCGCTTCCGTAGGTTAATGTGGGAATGATTTTTGCTTGCGCTACCTGGATTGTTGGAGCGAACGTTGGGCCTTGTAGTTTCTTATGTATAGAACTGATTGCGAAAGCGAGCGCAGAACCCTTCTTTTTTTGTTCTTCTAGATGTGTTTTGTATCTACCGTTGTTGTTAAAAAAGACTCCAAGGTACTTGTGGCATTTGGATTCATCAATCCTTTCTTGATTCAAGACCCAAACCAGCTTCTTGGCCTTTCCCGAACGAACCGCCAAGATTTTAGTCTTCTTGCTGTTTATCTGGAGCTCATTCTTATTTGAATAGTCAGAGATGGCGTCCATGAGTCTTTGCAAGCCGATCTTAGTTTTGCTCAGAAGTACAACATCATCAGCGTATAAAAGATTTGACAACAAGAAACCAGCTGCTTTGGGAGAATGAGAATTTACCTTATTTAAGGTTTCTGGAAGGTTGGATAGGAACAAGTTAAAAAGTGTTGGGGCAAGGACACATCCTTGTTTGAGCCCTTTTGTCGTCGGGATTGGACGTGATAGTCTGGACCCGTCCCCAATCTTTATCCTGACCCATGTGTCCTGATGGAGAAGCTGTATTGCTCTTAGGAGATCATTTGGGATGTTTAAACTGTACAGCTTCTGCCAGAGCTTAGCTCTATTCACCTTGTCGAAGGCAGCTTTATAAACAATAAATCCCATGTAAAGTGGGCAAGTGCTTACCTCAGCCTGGTCGATCAGACAAGAGAGGGTCATGAGATTGACCGAGGTGCCGGTGTTACTTGTGAATCCAGTTTGGTTCGGAGGAATTACAGAATGATCATCAGCCCACGTCCTAAGTGAGTTAAGAAGCAAACCAGCAAAATACTTTGCTTCATTGTCAATGAGGGCTATGAACTGATAGTTCCCGGGAGATTTTTTATCCCCTCCTTTGAAGATTGGTGCCAAAATGGATCCCTGCCAGGAGGGTGGTATGATGTTATTTTGCAGGATACAGTTGAAGAGGGTGGTTAGCTTCAAGGCCCAGTAGGTTGTGTCCTCCTTAAACAGAGCCTGAGGAATTCCGCCAGGGCCTGGGGCACCATCCTTCCGACCCTTTTTGATCAGTTTTTCAATTTGGGCCACCTCGATTGTTGTTGATTCGTTGTTGCTTTGCGACATGGGGCACTCATTTGGTTGTGCAGTTTTCTGGCCAACGTTAAAAGATTCCTTTGTTGAAGGGGATTTGATGTTATAATCAGTTGGATTTGCGGCCACTTTATGAGCAAGAATGTCTTCGACGTTAAGATTCTGATGAAGGGTTTTTACTTTTTGGTCATTGAAATGAAAATACAGAGAGGCGACCCACTCAGTCTCCAGTATGCATGAGGACGCAACCTTCGGGGCTCGCCCAGAAATGCTGTTGATGGTTCGCCAGAACCTAGCGGAATTGTTTGTTTTGATGTCATTTTGCAGCCTAGCCCAGAAGGAATTCCAGAGACTTCTGCGTTGTTCTCTTTTAGCCTTCTTTAGGTAGCTGCGAGCCTCTCTCAAATTTGTTAATAGCTGAGGATCCGTAGGATTTGTTTTTAGAGCCCGCCATGACTGATTCATGTTTCTTGTAGCAGATTGTATTGCGGGGTTGCGACTGGGCGTATGGCTTTGCCTGTACAAGTTCCCCTGCCTTATGGGTTTTGCATGTTTGTCGATCAGTTCGATTGCGAATGTTGACCAATTAGCAATTTCATCGTTTGTGGGCCTCCTGGTGCCCTCCATAATAAGTTTGGCATCTGCTGCTATTTGTTGAAAGTTGCTGAAGGAGCACTTGATGCGTCTTAAATTTATCGTGTAGCAGTCAGATGGCAGTGACCTATCTTCTTCATGTTGTGTTAATCTTGTCATAAGCGATATTTCTTGTGGGCGGTGGTCACTTTCAGTTCTGCTTCCAAGGCTAAACCCTGTTATTTGGCGGAGAAGTGGAAGACTGACAAAGGTATAGTCAATTAGCGAAGCGCCATTTTTACTCAGATAGGAGAAGCAAGGTGGCTTGTCTGGAGGAAAGTGCCCATTTAAGGCTCTAAGGCCCAGATTTTCCAGGTTGCCTTGTAAGGAGCGTCCTTTGGAGTCGTTCTTGTGCCAACCTGGGGGTTCCTGCGGGGGTATGACCCAAATGCTATCATGTGATTTGGTTATCTCGTTTTTGCCCAGGTCCGACATTAGCCACATGTTGAAATCACCTGATTTCTGGTTCAAGGGGTCCGATTTTCGCTCTTAGTACAGCTGCTATTGCTTCTTCTGAGAAAGAGTGCCTTGATACTGTGTTTGGATGGACATAGGCATTCATTAAGAGCAGGGTCCTGCACTGGGCTTTGTCGGAGGTAAAGGAAATTCCCACGCACTGGAGGGAATGTGATGAGCCGCCTAAGTCCCATGAAGCGATTGCATTTTTGATGGATATGTAAATTGCTAGGCCACCACTACCTCTTCCCGAAGATTTCAGATTTTGTGCTGGAATATGATGGGTTTTGAAGCCTTCAAATTGATGCGGTTCGAGGAGCCATGTCTCTTGAAGTAGTAGTATCTCGAATTCCTGAAAGTAAGAGATTATGGCTTTGTCTTCCAGTTTGTTGGCTCGTCCGTTTATGTTCCAAGAGCATATCTTTAGAGGGCACATATTTGGGTCCTTTACACTGTTATTCTGTCAGCGTAACAGGCGAGTTGTATTTAGGGTGCCTGCCAACCATGACCATGTGCCGACCTCGTCCCGATCCCTATTTGGTGTGCGCCAGTCATCTCTCAAAATTCTTTGATTGTCTTCGCGGGTGGGAGTTTTGTTGCATGCACCCCTGAGGACTGAGTACACTTCTCCCCTTTCTGCCCGTGTGTGCTTAAGTTCTTTATTTGCCAGCAAGACATATGGGTATCCCGCTTCCCTGCCAGGTTGTAGCAGAATGCCCCACTGCTTGCAGGTGTCTGTGTGCCCTAGGATGGTGTTCGTTACCTCTGCCGATCTCCAAGTGACCTTTGTGGTTTCATTTGTTTGGCCATGACTTGGTGCAATAAATTCAATCCATGTAATATCTTGTGTGGTTATTCCGTTTAGCAGACCAGTGGCTTGTATTAGTTTTAAGATGTTACCACGATTGAGAATATCGTGGCTGCCTTTGGACTTGTACTCAGGGTAGAAGAATGTAAAGTTGGAGTCGCCACATGAAGGGGACTTATTCAGCCTTGAATTTGCCTCTGATGTTTGGGCGCAAATCCCATGATCTGTGCTTGCCAAGGGATCAAGAATCAGGGCCTCCTTCTGATCGCTAGGGCTCTTTTGAGTTTTACACCCTACCGCAGTTTCAGTAAGAAACATCAGGTCCCATGAATGGGTCATAAGTGATAGCCAAATGTCGCCTGCGTGTCGCGGGAGTGATCGGCAGTTGAGGAGGCACGCCTCAACCTCTCTGGGCGACTCACAGTATGGTTCCTTATAGCATTTTTTACTCGGGCAAATAGTAAATGCATCTAGGAGGAAGCAGCAGTCTTTGCACACAAAGTGTTCGACGGGTAGCTGAGAGGGGTTGCACTTGGTGCTGAAACTACTGGTCTGTGGCCTTATGGCTAGCAATTGAGACCTGGACCAGCGTGTGTGCCTTATTGTGAATCCTCCAGCAGCCTGCCTGGCGCTGGTAGCGGCAAAGGCGCGGATGGGCGCAGACAGGCTTGCCTTAGGCGCACCTTTGGCATGCTAGCGGAGCGCCCGCTGCGCGCGTCCGCTGTGCGTCCTAAAGTGCATCTCATTAAGTGACTAGTGCGCTTAGGGTTTTTTGGATAATATATGTAAATCCCTTGAATGGGAATAAAACTGTTTTTTAATTATCGTTTTTACTGTTTTTTAGGGTATTCATGATTTGATTTGTCTGTCCTGAGGATGGTCTCCATAACGCAAGTCTAGAGACCGAAACGTCGACTGCGCTTATTCCACTGCTTTTAATGATATAACTTGTAAATAGGTGGATAAGCTACAACAATTGCTGCAAATAGGCTGTTTTATTGATATTTTTACCTATTGTAGCTTTTGCAACAAATGGTATACCCATGTATATTTTATTTTTGTTTTGTGAATAATTAAAACAAACAGAACTTTTCCATACACGCTGCTATTGCTCTCTCTTTTTATTACCGTTTGGTATTAGCTCTATTTGTTTAAAAACTTTGTCTGACACAAATTGTGCACCAGTGGTGTCAAATGCTTAGGACCACAAAATAATATATAATTTTGAATACTCTACAGTTCAACAAAACCCTTGACGGCACAATTATCCTTTCATACCTACTGCCCAAGCCCTCAAGGGTATATTGGGTTGCTCATTCTTAGTTGACATGGCGCTGGTAGCGGCAAAGGCGCGGATGGGCGCACACGGGCTTGCCTTAGGCGCACCTTTGGCGTGCTAGCGGCGCGCCCGCTGCGCGCGTCCGGTGCGCGTCCTAAAGTGCATCTCATTAAGTGACTAGTGCGCTGACCCCAGACTCCACCCTCCCAGCATCCAGCGATTGTGATTTGCCACCCCGCCTACCCTCCACAGCAATCGGGCAAGCCCGTGGTGGACCGGGGTAGGAGGCGAAGTAGCTGGCGTTACGAGTGAGTACAGGGACAGTCAGTCACACACACACAAGGTAATATTAAAACAAGTTCTTTAAAAATAACAGGGGAGAGGTTAAAAACACAGCATAACCTGAAGCAGCTAGCGTGTCCAAAATACTAGCGCGCATCCACAGCGTTCAGGTTGATAGCTTGGCCTTAAGTGGCTGGTGCGCTGACCCCAGACTCCACCCTCCCAGCATCCAGAGATTGTGATTGGCCACCCCGCCTACCTTCCACAGCCATCGGGCAAGCCCGTGGTGGACCGGGGTAGGGGGCGGAAGTAGCTGGCATTACGAGCGAGTACCCGGACAGTCAGTCACACACACAAGGTAATATTATAACAAGTTCTTTAAAAATAACAATGGAGAGGTTTAAAACACAGCATAACCTGAAGCAGCTAGCGTGCATCTCCAGATGCATGGTAGCCTGGTGCCATTTCAACCTCTCATGGGTCAAGACCTCTCCCAGCTCCTCTTACCTCTCAGATCCAGACAGTCAATACACATTCAGCAGAGACACACAGAAATGCTTAAAGCACAAAACTCAGCCACTTTCTAAAAGAGTGGTTTCTGAACACACAGTGACAAAACCACTTTCATATAAAGTTGTGTTATGACACTGTGAGTTCATACATACTAAACATCACCTCTCCAGTTTAAACTCATAGTAAACTAGGTTAACAAACACAACACTGAGCCCCCCACCCCATTCTGTCCTATGGGCAAGATGGCCTTTCAGCAGTGAAAAAAGAAATGGAGTGTTTTTCACTGTCAGGACATAACACATACCTTAATATATGTCCTGCCTTTTACTTACAATGCACCTTGCCCAGAAGTTACCCGGGACTTACCACAGGGGTGCCCAATGTGTATGAAAAAGGGAAAGTAAGGCCTGACAAGTGGTTGCACTTGTCAGGACAACATGCTAACTTAGCAAACTGCTCGCAGGCCTGAAACTGCAGACCTGAGTTCCTTCTCCGCGCACCTTTGCATTACTAGCCCTGGCACACCCAGTGCACATCACTAGGGACTTTACTAATAAGGCAAACATTCCGATCATGGCCAACCAATTACCATTACATTTTAAACAGGGAACACTTGTACTTTGACACTGATAAGGCAGTGGCAAAGTGCCCAAAGCATCTAAATTGACACTCTATGTCAGTGTAGGGGGATAGCAAAAGGTTTAGGGACCTTTAGCCAAAAAGGACAAGTCCTACACTTACCTTGTATTGTGAGATTCTAAGGTGTAGTATCTAGGCATACTACCCCAGTACTCAAAGTAGTCCAAAAGTAACTAAAAAGTAATCTGAATGTAATAACTGCGTAATTTAAACTTTTTCCAAAGCATATACAACCTGTAATAAATGCAGCTTTAACCACAACTGCATTTCTTTGAACAGTCTTCCATTTGATAGTATATTTTACTTACCTGTCCCAAGTCCTGCTTGGTTCTAAAATAAATCATATGTATATCTTTTTATACTTACGTAATTGGTCTGGATTCTGTTTCTGAGTGTGTGTCAACAGTCCATGATTGAGTGAATACAACAAATGCTTAATGCATCCTCTGGATAAGCCTAATTGCTATCCCACACTATCACAAAGAGAGCTGTTAGTACTTAACTAATTTAGCCTCTGCTACACCTCTAGAGTTACCTAGGACTCTGTGCACACTATACCTTACTTTGTTACAGTAAATACAGAGCCAGCTACCTACACCACGAGACTGCCTGTCTTGCTGGTGTATTTTCTTGCCTCGTTGCTTTCGCCATCGTTTGTGAGCATATTAACACTCCGTATAGCCTGCAGAATGGAGGGGGGCATCAGGGGGGCATCTAGCACATCTGGATGTTGGGCAATAGCCCTTACTGATAGGTTTGCAGGTCCACAGGCCCGACACTGGGAGGGCACACTTAGAGCCAGCCACTGCTTACATATGAGGCATTCTGCCCTGTGGACTGACAGGTAGACTTTAGAGTCAACTAGTAAATATCTGAAAATAGTTTTTTCTACAAGGTAAAGGTACTAGATGTAAGAGAGTTAGCAGTCCAGTAGCTGGGGTGGGCGGAGCTAGGTGGGCAGAGGGGAAGAGGTGGGGACAAGACAGGAAAGGGTCAGTTAGAGTAGGGACGGGGAACGAGGCAGTCATAGAAATAAAGAGTTGAGAATATACCTGCCTGTGTCCGTGTATCCTTGTAGTGAGACACTACAACTGGCGACGAAGGGGTGGCAAGAAATAAACCCACCCAAGCGAGCCCCGTCCCGCAGCGTGGAGCGTCCAGAGCTCCGCTGCGACCGTGTCCCTGCGGCGCCGACAGCGGGCCCCCCAGGAGCGATCTGGTCTCCCCTTGACAGCGGTAAAGGGTCGAGAGAGGAAGACAGTGCAGAGGGCAGGCGCCGAAGCGCCACAAGAAAGAGCGCCGAGTGAGAGCGCCGGAGCGCCAGAAGGAAGAGCGCCGGTCGCGCAAAGAGACCGAGTGAGGGTCGGAAGCCCACTCTGACATTGCCCCAGTAACTCTGCAGCGCCGCGAGGGCGAGAGAAGTGCCCCAAGAGCGAGTGGCAAAGTGCCCGCAGCCAGCGCTGACACCGCCGGTACAAGTGAAGCCTTGCCGCCTGATGCGCGGCGCGCGAGGCCAGAAAACCACGCAGTGCAGCGGAAACTCACCCCAACCCTGCCGGAAAAGCGGAGATCTGCCACAGTGCAACAGTGAGTCCAGCAGTCCTGAGCGTGTGTGTGCCTGGAGCGAGAGGAAACCTCGTGGGCTGAAGAGGGGGCGGCCATCCTAAAGTCAGGCAGTTCAGAAGACAAACCCCATGTGAGTAGGCGGCGGCCATCTTTGAGTCAGGCAAAGAACCAGAAACGAGCACTGGCAGCACAAACTGACAAACAGTGGCAAGATAGCCCAGCAAACCTTACCAAGTGAACCCAGGCAGCAAGGAATAAACAAGCATTGGTAGCTGAAGTAGACAATTGTGGAAACAAACACCAGTAACTGCAACCAAAGTCAAAACAAGCACTGAAAGTCCACCGTCAGAATGTCTAACCCTCCCGCGCAAAGGGAAGTCAAGGGAGGAACGCATCTACGAGCACCGGAGCCATTAACCATCACAACAGGGAGCAGCATGGGCCTAAAATGGCAAGAATGGCTAGAAGACCTTGAGGACTACCTTGAAGGGTCCAAAATAGAATCGGAAAAAGACAAAATAATAACCCTAGGAGGGCGTGAGATAAGCAAGATCGTACGAGAGATCCCAACCACAGAAGGTGATACTTTTGCTAAATTGAGGGACGTGTTAAATAACCGTTTTCTGCACAAAAGGAATGTCGATTACGAGCGACACAAGTTCCACCAACAGCGCCAGGGCAAAGAAGAGCCACTGAGCTCCTTCATACATCGACTGCGACGTCAGTCCCAATACTGTGAATGTACGAACTTCTCGCCCGATGCGGCCATCAAATCCCAAATAATCTCTGGGTGTCACTCGGAGTCGCTGAGACGACGGTTACTAAGAAAACCGCAAGAACTCGCGGAGATAGAGGAGAATTCCCGGCTGTACGACCAGGCTGAAGAAAATGCGGCGGATATCGAGACTGGACTCAGCACCAATAATGAACATGCCCATCATATCTCTGACCGACGACATGGAAGACAGGATCATCGTGGCAGCCCGCGTGACAGGTCACGCCGATCCAGATTTTCACCCAGGCGTCGCCCGGACTACAGAAGGAAAGAACCTGAGAGGAGAGATCGCCGACCCGACCGCACGAGGCGGTGTTTCAAATGCGGATATGATTACCCTCACATCGATTCCTGCCCCGCCATGGGCCAACGGTGCAGAAAATGTGGACGGTCCAATCACTTTGAGGCCATGTGTAGCGATTACCACAGAGAAAGACGCAGTAACAATGACCGACGTGACAGCCAGCAGAGGCCCTCGAGGTCTGAAACCAAACGCCACCATGTCAGAGCAGTTCAGGGAGAATCCACTCGATCCCCAACGTCGTCCCACTCCAGCCACGAGTCTCGACGTTCCAGATGGGACCGTCGCTCTCTGTCAAGAGAATCAAGGTCGTCTTCATCCAGGCGGTCTTCCTACACCACTGAGTACATCAACATCGCCGACAACGACCAGCTCAAACGCTACCCACGTCTCTACATCAAGGTGGGCAACCACGCTGCCAAGTTCGTGATGGACAGTGGCGCGTCGCTCAACTACATCTCAGTTGCTGAACATGAACGCATGGACCCAAAACCTCACTTGCGTTTCGCGCCTGTCCGTGTGTACACCTGGATGTCGAGAAAACCACTCCCGTGCCTCGGCAAGTTCGATACCACCCTCACGCACGGCAACATCTCCATCCCAGCAGTCATCCATGTCATTAAGGGGCCCGATGCTGACTGTCTGCTGAGCCTCCCCACCGCTGAACGCCTCCGTTTAGTGCATGTGCTCTTCAATGTGAACGACAGCTCGGACTATGTTGTAAAATTTCCATCGCTATTCCAGGGCCTGGGTAAATTGAAAGACCGACAAATTCACTTACACATAAATGAACGGATCAAGCCAGTGGCCCAACATCCACGGCGGGTGCCCTTCCACTTACAATCGGCGGTTGAAGATGAACTGCAAGAACTCTTGGACGCTGACATCATCAAGCGCACTGAGGGCCCCACCCCCTGGGTGTCCCCGGTGGTCATTGTTCCCAAGAAAGGGACCCCCAACAAGGTCCGTCTCTGTGTGGACATGCGCCTGCCAAACACGGCCATCAAACGGGAGAGACACCCCGGCCCACATTTGAGCGACATGATCACAGCGCTCAATCGGGCGAAAGTGTTTTCTAAACTGGACCTAAACAAGGGCTATCATCACCTCGAACTGGACGACAGCTCACGTTCCATCGCTACTTTTGCGACGCACCTTGGTCTATTCCGCTATAAAAGACTCAGCTTTGGCGTCTCATCAGCCGCTGAAATCTTCCAAGAGGCAATACGTCTTGTCATCCAACACGTACCCAATGCCCTCAATTATAGCGACAATATTTTAGTTTACGGATCTGACATGCGAGAGCACGACATCGCCCTTGACCGCGTCTGCCACGCCTTGATGGACGCCAACTTGACCCTCAACAAAGCGAAATGCGAATTTCATCAATCCACCTTGAAATTCTTCGGTCACATCTTCTCGTCCAGTGGCATGAAACCAGACCCCGACAAGATCGCCATGCTCAACAACACCAAGAGTCCAGCTGACGCCAATGACCTACGTTCCTTCCTAGGAATGGCGATCTACTGTGCCCGCTACATTCGTGACTACGCCACCGTAAGTCACCCACTGAGACTCCTCACAAAATCTGGTCAGCCTTTTGATTGGACCCCGGAATGTGAGCGTGCCTTCGTTGACATCAAACGCGCCGTGGAATCGGCTGACTGCCTCTCTTACTTCAACCCAAGGAGAAAAACTGAAATCACCGTTGACGCCAGCCCCGTAGGCTTGGGAGCCATCCTGGCCCAATACGACAACGAATCGGACCAGAGGCGAATCATCGCCTACGCCAGTCGGAGCCTGACTGACCCCGAAAAGAAATATTCCCAACCTGAGAAGGAGAGCCTGGCCGTTGTGTGGGCGTGTGAGCATTTCCACATCTTCATCTACGGGAAACACTTCACGCTCATAACCAACCACCAAGCCCTTGTCACAATCTATGGGAATCCCAAGTGCAAAATGCCCCCCAGGATCGAAAGGTGGGGCTTACGGCTTCAAGAGTACACCTTCACAATCGGTCACAAACCGGGGAAGGCAGAGAATCCAGCAGACTACATGTCCCGCCACCCCCAAGATTCCTCAGAGACTGCGCCCTCCATCGCGGAAGAATACATCCACTTTGTGACTGGCCATGCTCGTCCACCAGCCATCCCCATGCTCACCATTCGGGAAGCAACCACACAAGACAACATCTTGCAGGCAGTACTAAAGCGCATACAATCCAACAGATGGAGGTACCACCCGCAGGAAGAAGAGGAGGACCCTGCCATCAAGAAAGAACTCCAGGCCTTCCGACATATCGCTGACGAACTCTCCGTAACCAGTGATGGCCTCCTCCTGAGAGATCACAGACTAGTCATCCCGGCGACACTGAGACAAGGAGTAATTGACCTCGCCCACGAAGGACATCGCGGGGTCGTATCCACCAAAAGGGCACTGAGAGAGCGTGTCTGGTTTCCAGCCCTCGACCAGATGGTTGAGGACACATTGAAAGACTGTCATTCGTGTCAATTGACCAGTCACGGCAACCCACCTGCACCTCTGCAGATGACCCCACTGCCCGACGGGGTGTGGCAAGAAGTTGCCATGGACTTTTACGGACCCCTGCAATCCGGGAAGTACGTAGTTGTTATCATGGATGAGTATTCCAGATTCCCAGTGGCCCAATTCATATTATCCACCAGTGCCGCCTGCACCCTCAAGGTGCTTGAAGAAACCTTCGCAACATGGGGCGTCCCCAAGATCATTAAGACAGACAACGGACCCCCGTTCAACGGTCGCGAATTCAGTGACTTTGCGAGGCACATGGACTTCCAACACCGCAAAGTCACACCACTCTGGCCCCAAGCCAACGGCACCGTAGAGCGATTCATGTCCACCATCAAGAGAACTTTCCAGCAAGCCACCGCCGAGAAGAAAGATCTGGGGTCAGCCCTGAATGAAGTTCTGTGCGCTTATAGGACCACTCCACACTCCACGACGGGCCAGTGCCCTGCCACTCTCATGCTTGGGAGGACAATGAGAAATCGGATCCCAACCTGGGATGGAGCACTGAGGAAGCCCCTCTCGGATCAGCAGCACAGAGACATGGCCATAACGGATCAGTGCCGCAAAGAGAAAATGAAGGAGTATGCTGACCACAAGCGAAGAGCCCGGTCACCATCCCTCAAGGAGGGCGACAAAGTCCTCGTCAAGCAAGAACAGCGCCAAAAGACTGACTGTCGTTTCAAGGATGAGCCTCTCACAATTGTACAACAAAAGGGCACCATGGTGACCGCAGAATCGGAAAATAGGCGAGTCACCCGCAACGCTTCTCACTTCAAGAAATGTTCCCCTGAGGGCCATGAAAGCACGACCACAATCCCCACACCCGAGAGTCAAGACAAACCTGAGCCTGTCACATCCGACACTGGGCATTCCTTGGCAAAGGAACCATCCACCGAGAACATTGTGTCCACACTGTCGTGTTCATGCTGTTTGCTGGGCGGCACACCAAAACACAGGACACAGGTTAGTCAGGTATTCCTTTTATTTGCACATCATACAGCGTCCCGTCAGCACGTCCTTACTCGTCCCTGTCCTGGTCATCGTCTGTCCCCTTCCCCGTGTCGTCACCGGATCTGGTGTCCGGTGGCCTGGTCACCCTGCCTGAGGACCCACAGGGTCCTAACGCCCTACTGTCCGTTGCCCATACTGTCAGGTCACGACATCTCCCCCCTTGTTGCAAACAAAATGTTCGTGACACATTTACCATAGTCCCCATTCACAGTTATATTGATGGAGGTGAACGAGAGAGAGGGAGAGAGAGAGAGAGAGAGAGAGAGAGAGAGAGAGAGAGAGAGAGAGAGAGAGAGAGAGAGAGAGAGAGAGCTTGTCACTCTACATCTCTTCAATTAGTCTCTGCTATTTACTGAATGTCCTTCGTGATCTAGTGTCTCCATCGCTTCCTTGTCCTCTATCTTCCTCCTTCTATGTGGCTGCAGTTGCCACTGCCATTTTTCTTTCATCCGCCTTTAGCTCCTTGACACGCTATCTTTTCCTTGTTGTTTGTTGTCGGTCGGAGACAGCCATTATCATCAATCCTTTCACTTTCGTCACCGCCAGTGAATCCTTGGAGAACCGGTTGTCTTAATATCAACCTTGTTTCTTTCTGTCTCACCACCTTTGGTCCTGGCCGTGCAGTGTCCCTTGCCTTGATCTTCCTTGGTAGCGCCTGTCCGCTCTGCTCATTGTATGTCTTTATCCTTTCCTTTTGTTGCTGTTTCTCCTGCGCCAAAGTCCTGTCACGTTGCTCCTTTTTATCCATTTTATTTTCTTTGTCTTTGTGTCTTTCCTTTGTTTTCTTTTCTTCTATGTTCTCCTTTTCTCTTTTCTGTTTCTTTGGTGATCTTTGTCCCTCTTTTCCTTGTTATTTCTCTTTTTCTGTCTTTTCCTCTATTTGGCCTTATCTCTGGCTTTTCTTTTATTTTTACTTCTTTCTTATTCGTCCTTTTTTTTCTTTTCTTATTCGGCCTCTTCTGGGCTTTTCTAGTCTTCTTCTTCCTTCCCTTTTTTTTTTTTTTTTTTTTGCTTTCCTTTTGTCTTTTTTCTTTGTCCTCTTTTCTCTCTTCCTTTCTCTTTTCTCTTTATTTTCTTCTTATCTCTTTATCTTCTTTCTTCTTCTTTATTTTCTTCTTATCTCTTTATCTTCTTTCTTCCTCTTTATTTTCTTCTTTTCTCTTTATCTTTTTTTCTTCTTTTCTCTTTGTCCATTTGTCTTTTTCCTTATGTCCTTTCTCTTCCTTTCACTTATTGTTTTCCTTTTTCTTATTGCACTGTCTTCTTTCTTTCTCTTGTTGCCCTTTGTCACTTGTGCGCACTTTTTCACTTTATTTATCCTTTATTCTTCACTCAAACTTTTATTTTCTTTCTCTTTTCAGACCTTTTCCATTCTTATTTTCGTTTTCTTTCTGTCTTTTCTTCTCTGTTCCTTTTTTATTATTCGCGTTCTCCTTAATTCACCTTGTCTTATGCTCTTCTTCTTATTTGCCCTTTGCCTGGCTTTGAAATGTCTGTTCAGTTGTTTCCCTTTGCTCTTTTCTTGAATGTCCCATTCATAAATGTTTATCATAAAAGTCTTCTTGTAGCAGCTACACCCCTTGCCACAACTGTCTTTCGCTGGGTGAGTTCAAACTGCGGTAACCTGCAGCTGCCCTGTCACTTCTCTGGCTCTTCTCTCCAGCTAGCAAGCTCCAGATCTTTGTTCTTTCCGTCCTTATTTCGTCTCCTTAGTTTGTCTTTATGTTCTTTTCATTTCCTTCCTTTCCGACATTATTTGGCCTTAAAATGGCCGCTCCATTCTTTTTGTCCTTCGTTCCTCATCCAAGATGGCCGCCACCTTTTTCGTGCACTTTCGCGGTCACAATTGCATTGCCTGTTCACAAGATGGCCGCCACTTAAATATAGTTTCTCTTCTCTCTTTTTTTTTTTTTGTTTGTCGTTATTGTTTTCATTTCGCATCAACAGTCAATGATGCTCTCATCAATTATCCAGTCACTGCTGTATTCTAAATGTCCTCAAGCCTGGGCCCTGGCTGACACAGACATACGAGATCACTTGGCCGTGTACACGTAGGTCTCCCCTAACGCACAGCCAACCACTCGTAACGAGTCAGCATCTCTGCATCCTTTTCGCCGGGGCCGGCCCACCGCTGTTCTCAGCGCTGTTCTCTTAACTCGCCCCATTCAAGTATGGCCGCCGGTGCTCTTGATACTCTCGCGACGGCCTGCGCCAGCCTCTTCCACACATCTCGCGAGAGCTCGCTCCACTAATTTCTAGTCGCGCTCTTGTTTTCAGCGCTTACCGTGGTCGGCTGGATTTGCTCTCGGAGGCTGTCGAGGTGTATGCCAATGTTTCTTCTCCTTTTCCATTTAAGTCACACTATTTGCGCATCCTTCGGCGTTCCTTTATTTCCGATGGCGCCTCGGTGGACACGCGTCGATCCGTCTCTTGACCTTCGTCGCCAGTTGTCGTGTTCATGCTGTTTGCTGGGCGGCACACCAAAACACAGGACACAGGTTAGTCAGGTATTCCTTTTATTTGCACATCATACAGCGTCCCGTCAGCACGTCCTTACTCGTCCCTGTCCTGGTCATCGTCTGTCCCCTTCCCCGTGTCGTCACCGGATCTGGTGTCCGGTGGCCTGGTCACCCTGCCTGAGGACCCACAGGGTCCTAACGCCCTACTGTCCGTTGCCCATACTGTCAGGTCACGACACACACCAGCGAGACCTCGGCGTCACGTGCAACCTCCTAAGAGACTGATCGTAGAAATGGACTAATCTTTTCATTTGTTGTGTTGTTAAGAAAGGGGGAGATGTAAGAGAGTTAGTAGTCCAGTAGCTGGGGTGGGCGGAGCTAGGTGGGCAGAGGGGAAGAGGTGGGGACAAGACAGGAAAGGGTCAGTTAGAGTAGGGACGGGGAACGAGGCAGTCATAGAAATAAAGAGTTGAGAATATACCTGCCTGTGTCCGTGTATCCTTGTAGTGAGACACTACACTATTGATTGCCGTGAGTAACTGCAGTGTCTTTAACTGCAGTTAAGTCAGAGCACATCATATCGTAAATCTGCTTCTCCAAAATAAATCTGCAGCCCACGTGTGACATTTAACTATCGTCCACGGGTGAATTTTCGTGTTTATTAGCTTCCTACCTACTTACAACAAGCAGAGGTCCTGAAAGGAGCTAGTAAGGCAAGGTGGGGGTATTAAGGAATCTTTATCACTAATTTAGTACCCATCATGAAGATCTTGATAGTGCCTTCTTGAATTTAAAAGGCTTCAACCTTGTCGTTCCAGCATCTGCATAATTACCCACTATCTTGAAAACAATAAAACCATTTTGAAAGAGCATGCCATTAATAGTGAAAGCAGCAGATCAGTATATACTCTGAAACATTCAGATAATCCAAAATCTAAATTGAAAAACTCTAGTAAAAGAAAAAGTCGCTCAAGCTAACTGACAATAGTGTAACTTCCTTTTATTTCACTTCATTGCTTTGTTCACCGCTTTTATTTTTTTTTGTACAGTTTCCAATTAAATTCTGAATAGCGGACTGTGGCTTACTCTGCAGTTGCCTCTAAAAGATTGTGATATAACGATTCCTTGTGCGCTGGTCTATTTTTTCTTTCTTTTGTATCAATTTAATTGTGTTTCACTCTTTGTGTGTTTAAAAAAGGTATGCTTGTTACTGGGAAGAAGGGAGCGAAAACATGGCTTTAAAGATTTCTGTGGTATTTTCAATAGAGGATGTCTTTTTCAGGGGAAATATGAGACAACGGAATGATAGGACAGCTGCTCCAATTACAGCAGGGAACTTTATTTAGTCATCAGTCACAGTGGGGAGGAAAAGGAAGGCCTGACATCTTTGCTGCGCGTGACCTCTATTCACATTTCTATGGTGGCAGAACCCTCTCATTTTAACCTGTGATGTAGTAGTCAGCAGTGGAAATTGCTTCTGCTATCTCCGTCTCTGGAGCCAGACATCTGTTAATGCCTGCAGAGAATTTTAACTCAAAAGAAAAGAACAGCAGACCACAGATAATGCCGGCAGAAAGTATTAGGTAGGTGAGTGAAAACTATCATCTGGTGTTTTTCAATGTCTTTCATAAAAGATCATGGGGTGAGAGAGCGGCAGTGCTGGTTTTATCTGATCGCTGAGGAGTGCAGTTTAAAAAAAAAAAAGACTTGAGAAAAGTTAGTACCTCCCTCTTGATCTTGAGACTTAGTTGTATGTTTTCTTTAAGTTCTTTGTCAAAGGTTTTCACAAATATACAATTTTTAATCTGCATTAATGGACTGCAACAGGGAAACCAGGCATTGCACATTTATTTAGGTCACTGACAGGTTTAGCGCTTTAGAACAAATGCGCAAGGAGCCACATTACTCAGCAGCACACATACCTGCTCTTCTGCACTTGTAGCGCCACATGTGAAGGAGCCATTGAAACAAGCATTAGCAATGCAGTCACTCTCGCCTTTGGGCCCTTTTTGTATTTAGCTATGAAGCACATTAGCCTTGGTGCTGAAACATATACTGTACTTTAACATGCAGGGAAAGCAAGCACCAGACTGCGCGACACGCCAGGTATGGGAACACAAGTAGAGAAATATTGCCTTTTAAGCAGGAAATGGTATGGCCCAAAGATCTGTTTTTAATAAAAAATCATGGCTTTTGGTGGTCATATCGCTGAAAATACAATATTTGAAATAAGTACTATATTCTACGGGTGCTCATGGAATGCAATTTCTATGGACTGGAATCTCGAGAATGCCAAAGTGATTCTGGTATTTGACTGACCTCTAATGGCCGTTTTCAATCAAGAAAGTTAAATAGAGGCGGTAGCCAAAAAAACTAAAACAAAAGGAAGTCCCTCTGCAGAAAACAATTCAGGTATTTTACTGACCTCTATTGGTCATTTCTATCAATACATGTAAATAGAGACAGTTGAACAAGCAGGAAGCAATTTAGGTATTTAACTGACCTCTCCTGGTCGTTTTCTATCAAAACAGTTAAAAAGAGGCATTTGAACAGAAAAAAATTCCCTAAGCGGGAGCAGACAACTCCTAGGGCTGATCTCCAGAGCCCACAAAGTACATACACATGTAAGTATATACAAAAATATATACAAGAGGTTCTCGAATGCTTGACCTAAAAATAGACTAAAAGGACATAGATATATGCCTGTTCAATTAATAAAATACTCTTGTACGCACCTATGCACACAAACATCATAAACAGTCACAAATACACCGCGCATAAAGACGCCATTGGAGGTGCACTTGGTGAAGTTTGTAAGTAGTGGGACCCAAAATAAAGAGGTTGAATAACATCGAGAAAGTATGTCCGACATCCTCCCAAGAATATTTTTGGGGTAAGGAGTGCCCCTGTAAAAATGTTGGAAACCAATGCTAAATGGTGTATTTACGGTATAATGTTTACATCTTTAAAAGGTAGCAGTGTTTTACCAAGCCGCCGCTGCTATATACCAGGTTGCTGGCTAAATAGCAGAGATAATATCGGTAGCAAATTTGATCATTTATGCGGCCGCCAACTAAATAGCAGAGATGGTGTACTTGTTGCCTGGCGACCATGCAAACAACAAAGAAACTTCACTATTCACCTGCCCGCTGACTAGATAGTAGCGATTATGTACTATTTGGCCAGCGGCTAAGCAAACAGCATAGACACCACTATTTTTCCAGCCTCCGACTAGATAGCAGAGAACATGCACTATTAAGGTTGATGGCTAGATAGAAGTGATCATGTATTATGTGGCTAGCAGTTGTGAAAACAACAAAGAGACTTCACTATATATCTGGCTGAACACTAAAACATCAGCGATCATGGGCTATTTCAACAGTGACCATGCAAACTGATAGGCAACTTCACCATTCATCTGGCCTCCAAATAAATAGCAGATATTTTATACTATGTGCCCACATCAGTGAAAATAGCAAAGACACTTCACGATCTACCAGGTCACCATTGAAGTAGTAAAGATTATGTGCAATTTGGCCAATGGCTGGGCAAATAGCAAAGAAAATTCACTACTACCCAACTGTCGACTAATAGCAGAAATGTTCTGACTGGCGGCCATGCAAATGGCAAAGAAGCTTCACTGTAGATTAGGTGCACTTGGTGATTACTGTAGTAGTAAGTGGGGGAAGGAGGATGTTGTAGGGGTCACACAGGAATGCTTCTTAACATGCTCGGGCATGATGCACATAGCTGGCAGCCTTCGGCTCTTCGTTGCTGCTTGAGTCTCTGCTCTTTCTCTACAGGTCATTGTCTGTCTCTGCTGCTACCAGCCTCTGGCCATCCCTGTACATGGTTTCAATGTCTCAACCTGTCGAGGACAGACTGTTGCTTCTGTTTAACCTACACTCCTATGCAGAATAGGCCCAATGATTTCCTCAGTGTTTTTTCATTGTAATGCTTTTATAGTTTTTTGACTTCTTCTGGCTCATTACTATCCCATTCACTGCAAATGATCAGTTCTTAATTTGTCAAAGAATAAGTGCAGGTGCTCAAAGTTCTGCTTTGATTCCCACAACTGGGTAATTAAATCAATGTGCCAAATACTAAGGCTGCTAGTCTTAAATCCACCTTGCCCCTTTATCTCTTTCCTGCAGGCGCCTGCTTACTCCCTTTCTGTTTTTTTCTGTCTTTCTCTTCCTCTGTTTTTCCTTTCAGTATTTTTCCACTGTTGCTTTTAGAAAATTTCTCATACAAAATAATAAATGTTTCTTCCCAAAAATGAATGCCGGTGACTCCCACCGCCAACCACTGGCTCAAATTAAGCACTGCATATGATGCTTTTTCACAAGCACAGACCACCACAAATCCCCTTCAGTTTCCTGATTGTTCCAGACTGTACCTGATCCCCTACCTAATACATGTACTCCCTGTCTTTGTGGTGAGGGTGGGTGGGTGATGCAGGAAAGAACTATCCCTGCAGGCCAACTGATGTCCCAAAAAACAGTTTCTGTCTTTCATTCTTACCAGATTGTTCAATTAAGCTTGGTAGTAACTCTGGTTATGTAAAACAATCAGTAGCATCTACTTAGCCAATAAACCGAGTAAATAGTGAATCTTCTCTGCTGTTTACTTAGCCGCTAGATAAATTGGTGACATTATTTACTTTGTGGCTTGTGGCTTTGAAAATAGCGAGGACACTTTGCTATTGATCCAGCCACTGCTAAATATTAGAGATTCTGCACTGTTTGGCTGGTAATGGTTCAGATTGCAGATCAACTTCACTGTTTACCTGGCTACTAGTTAAATAGTAGAGATTCTGCACTGTTTGGCCGTCAGCTATGCAAATAACAAGAACACTTTGTTATTTACATGGCCACTGGCTAAATAGCAGAGCTTATGTAGTATTTGGCCAACAGTGAAGCAAACAGCAAAGAAACATCTGTCATTGCCCTGCTGCTGGCAAATTGTCCCTGCTATAGTTCTGCAGTATTGAACCTCACTGATTTCTTTTCATACTAAAATCTATACGTACGATTATACTTTTCCAATTGTCTTTGTTTCGGTGTCTAAGCCTATGTAAAAATCTGCTTTATTTTTATTGTTTGGAGTTGGATTTCTTTTGAGTAATGTAAATTACTTATCGTCCACGTTGGTACCCTGCAATGCTTAACATTTGTTCCTCTAGTAAAGCCTGAATTTTCTTTGCCACATTACCAGGACTGAGCTAAGGATTTATTTTTGCGAATCCAACGTCCATCTTTGGCGTGTTGTGAGGGTATTGCATAGTGAAGCCTAACAAGCATCACTACATATCACTCCACCTTCCTGCACTAATCCTCAGCCCACTTATAACAATATTCTCAAAGAATTTTTGTGGGTAGCCTTTTATCCCTCCTCCCTCACTTCAGTGTCTGGGTTTCTGCCTTCCAGCCGCAAAGATGTAGTCAATACATTTCCACTTTCTAGGGAGGCTGTATTTAATCTCCCTCATGTCATGCAAAATGCATCCCACTGGTCCATGCATTTAGACTTTCAACACGCATGAAGTCTTACCACTACCCAGTTACTAAATATCCATTACACATTCTAGAAATGACAACTTAAAGGACTGGGAGTCACACAGATTATTGTATAGGTCTTGACACACATTGCTGGCCTTCCAAACACTTCTGAAACATATGTATAGTCACCACTCTTCATTTAGCCCTTAGAAGTTTACAGCCTATTAGTTTGGTGCTGGAGTTTTCACTAGTGGCCTTGGTTCCAGTGCTACCACAGCTGGCAATCAGCACCTGTTATCACTTAGAAACCTTCTTTAGGCCATCTAAGACAATCTATCTGAAGCCTGCCTCACTCCGATTTCTGTTCATCTGAGCCTTCTTATGGTCTTACCCTGAGCTCCCCTTTACTGATTGCCATAGCCCTTGGACTCAATATGACAGCCAAAAACAATTTTTGCTAATTCAGCAATCTGAACCTCTCAAACCCCTGCTCCCATTTCTCACAGACCACACTCTTTTTAACCCTTCTACCTATAGACCCCTTTGCCATTTTTCAGTCCCCCTGCCACTTGATCCACCCTCAGAATATTGTGTTAGCATCAGAAAGCGCTTGCTATCATTTAGAAGTCAGAGTGTAACAGTCTTGAATTTTTATCCTCCTCGCATACTCTGATAATACTCACCAGTTCAATATATGGGGTAAAAAAGGTGGAGGTTTCTGGGGGTTGACTGCAGAAGGAGCATGAATAAGAACTGTTTACACAAGAGGGTTATCCTAATATTCGCAGCTTACAATTACATAGGTGTCCTCTTGCTTCCATTTTTCTGCCTTCTCATCCAGGTCCTTCTGTGCAATCTGGTATTAGTCCTCTTCCTGGTCCTATTCAGACCCCTCATTTTCTGGGGTGCTTTGGTCTTCTTGAACCTCACACTGGTCAAACTATTTCTGCCAACCTGACACTGGTTTACTGAGTCTGATATCACTGATTCTAGTCCTTCCCTACCCTGGTCTTCCTGGACCTGCTCTGAGCTGTTCCATGTAATTAGCCCTTCCTGCACCCCTGATCCTGCTACTACTGATCCTCACCCCAAGCCTGTTGGTCTGCTGGGTCCTTCTCCATCTAACCCTCTTGTCATGATTCTCCTATATCTGGCACTCCTAGTCTTCCTAGTTTGAGTCACCCTGATTCTCCTTGCCCTGGTGCCTCTTTTTGTGGTCCATATGGTACTGCATCTATGCATCCTGGTCCTATTTATTAGGTCCTCTTGGGCAGAGCATGTTCGTTTTGGTCCTGTTCTCGTCCATAGGTGTGCTTCTGGTCATCTTCCTTCTCCTCCGGGACATTCCAAGTCTTCCATTGTTAGTCCTCCTTCTGGTCATGTTACAAGTCCTTTTCACTCTGCCCCTGGTCCAGCTTGTTCTGGTCACCCTGGTACTGGTTTTCTGAATATGGTTCTTTCTGAACCTCTTCTTCCTCATTCCTCTGGCCCTGGTTGTCCTTATTCCCATGTTACGGGTCACCCTTTTTAATGTAGACCATGTCACCCTGCTTTAGGATCCCCTTCCGTCTAATCCTCATGGACCTCTTGATCCTGATCTCAGTGGGCTAGCCTTCCTGTCCTTTATGTTCTTCCTGATCATTCCAATCTTGGGTCTCAAGGTCCTTCTAACCAAGTTCCTTATTGAGTGCCGTCTTCCTGGTACTGGTATATATGCTTTTGTCTCCTTGGTCCTTCTTGATCTTATCTCTGTGCTCTTGTTTATCCTGTCTCTGGCCTATCCATTGGTCTAAACGTACTGATCCTCTTTGGTCTGTCTACCTGGGCCTTCTACTCCTCACCCTGGTTGTCCTAATTCCTCTGCTCCTACTTTGAGACCCCAGGCCCTCCTCATTGTTATGGTCTAGAACATTGTGCTCTCTTTACCCCTGGTACTTCTGTTCCTTCGGGTTATGCCCACAGGGACCAGATCACCATGTTCCACATTCACCTGGCTTCCATGATCCTTCTCACTATGATCCCGGTACCCATGTCCTAGTTTAATTTGTCCTGTCCCTTATTGTCTATTTGTTCCTGGTCCACTCTGACATTGCTAACCCTGGTTCTGATTGATTAGGTCTCCTTGGGCCTAGATATCCTTATCCTAGTCCTTATATCTGTGGTAATACCTTCCGGCCCTTATCCTCCTACTTGTCATCATCTTCCTCCTACAAGTCACGGTCCTCCTTTCCCCAGACCAGTCCATAATGACTGTGGTTAAATGCAGCCTTTAATCCTGTCTCTAAGATTGTTATCTATTTTTAGCTTAAGGATTTCTTTAGCTGAGACAGCCTTGTCAAGGACAGAAATGAGGACTCAATAGAGACAGGGTCTTGCCCTCTTAAAACACTGCTTAACGTGTTAAAAATGAAAACTACCATTCCCTGGATACAATCTGCAGGCCGACTAAAATGTCAGTGTGACTGAAGGGGTGATTCACGGCAGGGGACCAAGAAGCGTCTATGCTTCAAAACCACTCTGCTGGGTGAACACTATGAAAACATGTGTTTATTCACAGGCAGAAGTGTAAACTCCTCCTGTGAATCATCCAGATTAATTGCTTTCCTATATCCGGCTTTCCATTTCACTGAAGCCCCTTTACTTTGTCTTGTTCAATTTACCGCCTGCAAGTGTCCCAACCAATATGCCACCATGCACCAATTGGCTACTGTACGTGTTCCTCAATCTGGGTCCCATTATACCACCTATCTCTCTACATTTTCTGTTTGTTGGTGATAGTAGAGTGCTGCTGTGTTGCCAGTTTTGAAACAAGCACAACCCCCCATTATTGAGAAGCTTAAAGATAGTGCAAAGGCTTCCATAAGTAGCCTAGAGGGAGACTATCACTCAAAAATCATCAAGAGGAGTACGATGAAAATTAAAAAAACATTGTATTCTCATTAGTGAATACAATATTTATGTAAAATTCTACTCATTATTCTTAGCAGACAGTCAAATACTCCTAGATTGCAGCACAAAATATCTGTGTGCCATATCCTGAAGCTCCTGAAATAGATGTTTGATTCCTACATTTCTTAACATAAAAGTTTATATTCAAAATTGAGTTAACTGTCTTAATTCATACTCTTAACTTTGTGCAAACTTGTGTTCTTCTGTCTAGGGACTTCCATACAAATCCCGTCCACATGTTGGACTGCAATTACAAGCTGGACACCACCCTACCTACTATTGCTTGCTGTTCCTTTTTCCTTAATGGCTGGTTAAATAAAGACCTTCTTCACACTGTTTATTCATCTACCAGTAAAACTGTACAGCATTTCTACCACGTAGCCTGTGTCTGGCTAAACAGCACAGCTTATGTACTATTTTGACACCTGCCGGGAAAATATGAGAGATTATGTAATATTTGGCAGGCACCTGGGAAAATAGCCTGGTTTAATAGCCACATTCTTTTTGAAAAGTAATTTATTATGTAAGTTAATTTTTTCTGACTTTTCAATTATTGTTTTACCCATAGACCATGGGGGTTCCTGCTTTTCCTAAAGCTATGCATGTTTTAAAATATTCTCTTATGAGTATGGGTTAGGATTAGTATCATTCTTTCAAATACTCTAAACCCTTTTCTCAGAGGAAATTTGCAGGCAAGGGCATACCTTGCTTAACATTTGCTCACAAATGCCTACCTCTACAAGCAAAAGCACAGTTCAGACCAACATACTTGCTTTTTATTTTTTGAAAGGTTTGCAAAATGTATGCAAATGTGCAAGGGCAATGCTACACAACTTCACACATCTTTGTGAAAAACTCTTCTGAATAGACCCTTATGAATATTTTAGTATGTTCATGATGTACAAAGCAGACCAATTGGCCTCTCATGTGTAATCTATTTGGGCATTTCTAGATAGCTACCTGTAAACCAGTGTCATATCGTCAGGAATGTAAGTATACATATGGTACTTACAAAAAAAAATAGTCATGGTTGGAATGTTTGCAAAAGTCTCAGCCTATGACTTTCCACCATTTGGGCTGCTTTTTACTTCTTTACTTCTTGGCCTCTTTATTTCTTCAGACAGAAAGCAATTTAGAACAGCCCAGCATAGACTGTCATGCCGGTTTCCTCTAAATCTGAACACAAGCAACCATAGTGAGGTGTAGGGCTCATTGAACATCATCAGAAAGAAGAAGCTTGAGTCTTGTGGTAGTACTTCAAGTGATAAAAAAACTAAAGGAAACTGAATAAAGTGTCACAATAATTGGTCATGTTGCATATGCACCTAGCTATTTCTGGTTTGCCCACATTTTGAGAACATAATTATTCTAGATAAGATAGACATGTTTATGTTATTCATTTTGGACCATGTACCTCACTTCAATGTCACAAGGTTTCAAATTCCCATTTCAATTTGGATTTGGCTTAAAAAGGGATTCATGCCCTGATTATGTCTTTGACTAGCCTCCCATGGGAACCCTACACCAGTACGCCAAAAGAGGGCTGCTAAAGATGTACTCACACCGTCCAGTGTCGTAGGACTTTAATCCTTAGTGGGCGAGCTGTGCTGCAGCAATGTCATGGCAGTGCCTGTTTAAAGGCCCATAGTTGAGCCTCAGACAGGCACTGCTGTGACACTGCCACAGCAAGATCCTGCATGGTGCGGCATGCACCGTGTGGGGCGTGTTTTACCATGCAAGAACTGGGGTGCAAGGACCCAGAGGTACAAGGGGGCCCTTTTAGGTCAATGCCACGGAAAGGCCGGTGGTGAGGCAACTTGTAATATGCTTAGCAGTGCCTCAGCAGCGCCACCACCATCAGGCGCAGCCTGTGCAGGCACGAGTGGTAGGGCGGGAGGGCGTCGACTTATGACAATGAGGGATACTTAAATAAAGAAAAGAAAACAATGGTTTTCTTTTTTTATATAAGTTGCCCTCATTGTTGGATGTTGACTCTTCCCCACTCCACCCCACTGCTCTTACCTGCTGCACCTGGCCAGCATATTACTCAGCTTGACTGCGCCACCACCGCTGCAGGATCCAGGATTACCGGCAGCTGCTGTGGTCCAATGATGCCCCAACTGCCATAATCAGGATACCTCTGGTGAACCATCAGTCTGGCAGTTCGTGGACCGCCACCACAGGTTCAGCGCTCCTATAGAGTGCCAAATTCCTAATCAGCCCCTTAGACCAGTGTATACAATACTCTGAAAAATGATCAAATATTATCACTAATTGATCAATTTTGAAATTGATATTAAAATGACTGATTGAGTCATTTTAATATGAAAAAGCAGAAACATAGATTTTGCATTGTCTATTCTGATTCCTATGATCGTATTATTGGCTCTCATAAATGTGACTAAAAGAACTGAAGAATTATTACTACAAGATATATGGAGGCTCTTAGAATTCTTAGCAGTGATTCAAGTTTAAGCATTACATATTATATTTTGGCAGCGTTATTGAAAACACTTTACCACTCTCATAGCTTTAGTACACTTAGATAATAGCATACACCCCACAAGGGCTCTTAATCTCACCTAGCTGCCTACTTTTTTAAACTACACCTGTTTGCACATTTCTTCTTGTCAAAATACACTTCTTATGCAGGTTACTCTCTTGATTGCTAAGCTCACTAGTTTAATTATATTTTAACCCTCTGTTACAATTCATCCATCCAGGACGTAACAACGTATTAGGTGTCCTTCCTTTAAACAACTAAACAGGAGATTTTCCTGTGGAAACAAGTGGTGACATTCGATGAGCCGTTATTCTCTTTGGCAATTCAACTTTCCAGTCTAATGAATTTACCATTGACAATGCAATGCTCTCCTTAATTATTCTATTCAACCTCTCTATGGCACGATTCGTTTCTGGATGATATATTGAACACTTTTTTATAAACAATCAAACAGGAATCAAAAAACTCTTCCATAATCCTTGAACAGAACTGTGGTCCATTATCAGAGAGGATCGAATCTGGGAAACTCTCTCTATAAATATCTCCCCCAGAAACCTGATAACACTGGATGTTGTCCCTGCTTGCAGACATGTAACTTCCACCTATCTGGAATATAAATCGATCAAGACCAATAAATAGGGTGTTTGACTCATCTCTCATAGAGAACACTGACTTGGACAGCAACCTCAAATGACCACACTGAACGTCTTGCATTTACTCAACCAATTACCCATCCTTCACCAATTTCTCCTTCCAAACACCCTCTGTCAAACCTCCTAATGTTACCTCACACACATTAATGTCCTCATTCAACAACTCCTCTATCAGCTCCTCTTGATCCGCTTCAGACACAAACGAGATAAACAATCCACAGATAAATTGTTAACACCAGGCAAACCTTCTACTTCAAAATCAAAGTCTTGTAACACAACAACCCACTGTCTACTTCTTGAAGAAATAAATTGCCCTGCATATGAAATTCCAAAATGTATTCAAAGCTCATAAGATTTCCAGGGCCTCTCTTTCAACAACAGAATCATTAATTTCAGCTCCATTTAAACATCTTGAGGCAAAACAATTCAACCAACCCTTTCCATTCCTTCTCTGCTTCAAAATTGCTCCAAGTCATTAGGAACTCACATCCGTGACAAAATAATTTTTGCTCCTGGAATAAATGCTTGTAAATTAAATACATTATAACTAATTTTTTAAGCTCACAAATTCTTGCTAATAATTTGAAAATCCACATAAATTCTTCATTTGTTTTCAACAGAACTCCCTAAAAGTGTAGATTTCCTCAGCTACATTTACCCCAAACTTACCATAGTACTCTACCATGCTAAGAAAAGAAACTCATGTTGAAGATGGTTCCTTTAGTCATACAATGGTGTCTACTAACTCCGTTTTAGGTGCTACCTATTTCCAAGAGATCTAACGCCCTAAATGTTTAATCTCTTACACAGCAACTTGCAAGTTTCCTTCTTCAGAGTCAGCCCAGGTTAGAAATGTCTTTTTAGAACCATCTTAAGTTGTGTTCCCCAACACTACTTCCATAGATTAACAAATTGTCTTGATAACACTTTTATTTCCTGACCAATTAATCTCTGTAACTTGATAAAGCTTGTCTTAAACAGCCAGGGGGATGCATCTTTCTTTAGCTCCAACAGACTTTGCCCCTTTTTTAAAACTTATGTGATGCTTATAATCATTCAAACACCCTAAACCCTCTTTAAAACGTGATGAAAACTCTGATACAATATCAGCTTGTCCTAACTCCAACTCTTGTACCTGTACCTGGGGCTCAGCAGTGATAGAAGGGGCTCCCAACAGGCGCTGATGTGACCATCCAACCAAATCATCCCCTCTATTTGAGTTGCAGATTTTCCCAATCAAAAACATATTTCCTACCTCAATACATGCATTCAAGTACTGTGAAATACTTCTAGGTTGCCCACCATAACCACCTAGACATACATCCATTGCATGCAATTTATCTTTCTTCTGGAATCATTGTACAAGTCTTATTTGAGATGATCGTTAAATGGGGACACTACTCAATCTTTATATTTAGTTCCACTCCAACTATCTTAATTATTCTGCTGAAATGTTTCCCACTGACTCTTTGATTTGAAAAACAATTTTCTGGGTTACTTCTTTCATACTTTTTTTACTTGTTTCTGCATCACTCACTAAAATGACCTTTGTTCCCACAATTTTGGCAGGCTACATTCAAAGCTGGACACACCCTTGCATTTCCTCTGTGTCCACCCCTCCCAAAGTGAAAACATTCACCCATGTATTTAATCCGATCATCTCTCACCACCTCTTTACTTTTCATCACACATACCATTTCTTCAACCTTAACAGACTTTATAGTGTATTATTCGATTGCAGTCTTCAGTTCAGACACACATTTCACTGTATGTTCCACTCCCTATGCTACAGAGTCACCTACTATAAAGGTGGTTCATCGTTTAGGCAAAATTCTTCTCTTACTTTCTCACATCTGGCACTTCCATACAAATTGATGTTTAATCCTTTCTTCTGTAGACACCCCACACTTTTATGTGGAAGCTAAGTTTCTGTAGGCAAACTAAAGGTGTGCATGTCAAAGAAACAGGCTCCGTGTGAACAGACCCCATCTACAATATTTGTGAGCCAACTAGAGGTGTAACAGTCTCCGCAACAGGATCAGTTTGAGTTGGCCCAAAGTTAAGAAATGCACACCCACCCCCACCAATTGGGAAATTGTGCCGTCACTAATGCTTTTCCTATAACCAATAAGGCGGAGAGCCCAACTTCTAAAAATGGCCGTCTGCTCATCACAAAACATGCCTCTCAGCTGGATATCGATGTTTTTCTCTTTAATGCTATTGCAGTGCGCAACTGCACAAAATGGCCGCCCACAAGCTGCCTTTCATGCCTTTTTTGAAGAATCTGACCTTGTTGCAACATAATCTAAAAAAAACATGACTACACAAACACAGCAGTACATTATTCTGGAGATGTGTGGCTCACTGGTTAGAGGAGGCAGACCCTGATGCAGAGGTCAGACCCGGGACCAGGGTTCAATTCCTGACGTGGCAGGGTCTTGTGCTCAAAAATGTCCATGGACTCGATAAAACTCACCTTGGTGCCTACTTTAATCATGGGTTCACACTCTGCAACTCTGGGCAATCGCTTGCTTAATCTCCACTACAGCCCCACCACGATGGGGTGCCTGGTCTTCACCTTGGGGATACCCAGTAGGGGTTATCTCGCAGGGAAAGCCAGGACGGGTTCCCAAAGCAAGCGCTCAGAGACCTGTCAGTGATTTGGCGCTATATAAATCGAAATTAACATTTTTCTCTATGAGATTGGTCTTGTTCTTCTGGATGCCTCTGAGCTGGTTACTCACCATATCACCCACTTCTGTTGTTACAGTGACATTCTTATGCCTGCAAATTGAATGGGAGTGTTCCTTCTCCAACTTGCTGGTTACTGATGCTGCTAACCCTGCAGGTGTCAGACTTCAGGGGTCACATAGGTCGCATCATGGTCCAATGAAAGCTCCTACTCAATACTTGTGAAATAAACAGCTTTCTGATATTGAGGTGCTCACTCTACTGAAAAGATCCCATGCTCATCACCAGTATAGCGAGGAAAACATGCAGTAATACAGGATTTGAGTATATTGAAGATAGAGCATTTATTGTAAGTACCTCATTCTTCAGGAACCAGCTGCAACTGACCACTGGCTCACATACTGCAGTCCATATTTGAAGTTCTACATTCCATCTTGCATCACACTGCTGTCTGCACCCAATTGTTTTTTTATCCTATTTTATTGAATCTCAGTTAATGTTTGGTTTTTTACCTAGGTTAATAAATGAGATTAGGCAATATTTGGCACACTTTTTACAATTCTCATGCAGTTTAGGTTCTAATACAGCAATTAAGGTCAGATGTTCAAAAAAGTAAGTTTGCAATTTCCTAATTCCGATTCTCAATTAGGAAATCACAAACATCTCAGGCACTGTTTGCGATTCCCATCGGTTTGCAAATGGATCAGCCTCATCAATATTCATGAGGCAGGAAGCAACTTGCGACCCATTGGGACTCGCTACAATCACAGGGATGGTGGAGTGCTGGAGTCAGCAGACAACCATGTCTGTAATTGCTATTGAAATAAAGCAGTATATATTTTGTTATAATGCAGCCCATTTTCCTTAAAGGAAAATGGACTGCATTACAAAATTAAAAATGAAAAGTTTTCTTTTCATTTTTCAAGAGTAGGCAGTGGTCTCCGGGACCACTGCTGGCTCTTAAATATTGTTTTCTCCGACATTCACAAAGGGATCCCGTGAGGACCCTTTCCCATTTCTGAATGGGATACCTCCTCCTCCTCGAAGTTGGTAAATTATGAATGTTTTGTGACCGCATTCCAGTGGCAAAACATTCATACATACCAGTGCTATTTGGTTTTAGGAAGGGATGCCCTAAGCATGCCCCTTCTTAATACCGAATCGCAAAAGTGAAATGCGATTTTGTAACATGTTACTGAGTCACGTTTTGTTTTTTGTACATGGTAAAATGCATTTTACTGGTAAAATGATTCATACATCTAGCCCTTAATTCATGCACTGAGTTAGTAAAATAACATTTTAAGGCAGGTATGAAAGAAGGTAGCAAGTTAGGGACCAATGTTATCCTTGAAATGGTAGAACTCTCAGGCCAATCCCACCAGCACTTGGTAATGGCCCATTTTTCAACAATTCAATGGAAGCAAGGGCCTCTCCAGATATTATATCTTAGTCAAGTGTTATTTATTCTATGTTATGATTGAGAGTAGTTAATTTCCCAAATATTCTTGTTTTCTACTAACATCTATTTCCGTTTTGTATACAGTTGCAAATTCCACACCCATTGCTTCATTTCCCACTTTGAACATTCAACTCAGAAATAAAAATAATTATTTTGGCACTCTCTATTTGTTTATGTCTTCTTACTTCCAGTGACAAAATAGTATATGTATAGTATAGTACATTGCTAACACCTGATGAAGGACTCAGTTGTGAGTGCTCCTGTTACTCGTTCTAAATGTCCTATGAGAAAAGTATTCTAAAAGCATGTCGACCATACCCTTCATGAAGAACTTGCCAGGGAGAATGCTAGGAGGAGTAGTACGAGAAGTATAATATGAGCAAAGCAATAATGTAAAATTTTCCTCTTGAAGGACACATTATGCTTTACCCATGCCTTCCAGAGGTTCTCCACCACATAAAATTCTATACTTGACCTCTTGTCTCTCTCACTTGTTGAACAATATTATGCAACATCATTTTCTTGCTGACATGCTGACAGCCAAACCAGCGCTGAGGCAGCTTCACTGGTTACCTGTACAACAACGGATCGAATTCAAGGCAATGACTATTTTACATAAAGCCCTGTCTAATTCTGGACCGGACCTCCTTCTACCCCTGTTCCGCCCCTATGATCCAGTAATAAGAACCTACTGGTAATCCCCAGGACTAGGAGAATCCGTACGGGGGGCAGGCGTTTTTCTTTACAGGCTGCAAAACTTTCGAACAATCTTACGGATGCTATCCATTTGGAGGAGAACCACCTCAGGTTCAGAAAAATATTGAAAACCTTTCGGTTTTGCTAAAATGTTGCTGAGATGAATGGACCACTTAAGCGCTGGGATACCTCAGGGTAACCATGCGCTATAGAAATACGTAATCATTCATGCGCTATATAAATGCGTAATCATTCACATACCAGTAAATCATTTTCCTTTGATTCTTCGCTAAATTTTGTTCTTATCTATGATTTTTCAATTTTATAAATTGTGCTCCCTTTGGGAAGACATGTTACTCCAAAAAAACTGTGTGAACTACAAGTCCGCGGAAATACCACCGGCAAATGTAGTTCAATGTCGAAAGTTAGTCTGTACACGATTCTCACAAAATAAACCGGAATGTCCAATCTATTCTACTTTGTTACTAATAGGATGACTTCTGGTGTTTGGGCTTCCTGTTGTCTGGTACAGAAAAATTGTAGTAAATGCTCAATCTCACTCAAGTGATTGGATGTTGAGCTAAGAGGTATTTTTAAGGTTGGAGAAGGTGTAACATCTGTTCAACATAGACTCATTTGTGAACACAGTTGATGCTCAGGTTGCAGTATCGTTCAGTTGGGGGAAGGAACCAGAGGCAAAAAGAATTGGAGGCATTCCTACAGCCTTGAAGAAAAGGAATAATATATGCTTTTCTGCTTTTTGCTATGATTCTCCAAGTGCTGTTGAAAGTGAGGAGAGAGATAGCGAGAATTGCGTTAATATTCCCTTTTTAGCAGAATGAAACTTCCTTTCCAGATTTAATGCCAGAGGAAAATCCAGTGATGTTGTTCTGGCTTTACTACAGACATAGCAGATCTATGGGCTAACTTAGTGTTGAACGGTCCAATGAGACTCATGACATGGAAGAAATCGCGGAGTCTAGTAGATGCCAATATTTTGGTTAACAGTTGCTGAACTTAATAAAGGCTCATGGGTGCCTGGTACAATGAAGGCATATAGAATGGTCTGGAAGCAATTGGTATGTTGGTGTAATGAGATCCCATTTCAGCACCTAAAGTTGAGATAGTCAGTTTCTTAACAGAGAATTTAGGAAGAGGAGTTTCTATAGCCAGTGAAACTTTAAAGATCAGCAGGTCATGTTTTCCTGGATGGGATACCATTTGGACAAAATATCCTTGTTAAGAGACTCATTAGGAGTGTATGGTTAGATAATCTACCAGAGACTAAATATTCATCTTTGTGGGATGTGAATAATTTATTAAGGAAGTTGCATGTATGTGAAAAAATGAACCTTTAACTTGTGAGATTTATCTATAAAAATGGCCTTATTACTTTATTTAATTCCTTTTAGACGAATTCATGATGTTAGAGCCCTTGAGGTGCCTTCTAGAATTTATGAACCAGAGGCTGTTTGTTTTTAAAATTGAGGACCACAGCTCTATGAAAGACTACTTGTTTCCCAAGTTTAAAGGATCACTAAAATATGAGTGCAGGACTGATAAATTAAGTTCAGGAGAGTCTCAATTAATAATTTATTTTAGCCATCCACATGTGCAGTCTCTACACCCGCTTTAGCCAGATTGGTTGAAGAGGAGATGAAATGCGTTCTGCTACAGATGCAATTGCAAGCAAAGCAATCTTAAGTGGTGGAATTTTGAATGATATTTTGAATTAAGCTGATAGGGCTGGTGATTTCTTGTTTAAGAAGTGCTATTTTAAACCAATTATTTATGCTGCAAATGGAAAATGTTGCTTTGCCTTAAAATGCAAAACTTGCACAACCCTCGTAGGAAGAAAATCGTGATTGTAATAAAAACACTGATGCTGAAAGAAGCATACACATAAACCAGCAAAAATGACAAATATTGCATCATGAGTGGCTTCCAGCTGCGTCAGCAAGTCAATGTTTCTGATTATACAAAATGTAGAAATCAAAGACAAATAGATGGCCTCCCTTACTCCTGGACTGGTCTCTAACTGCTGACGGTTATATAAAGAATATCACATGCCCAGCTTAGCGACATTTCCAACCCCACCACAGGAATCATAGATGCAGTAGATTTATATCTTTGAGATTCTGGATTAATAAATTGTGGCTAGTGTTGCACCAAATTAGTAATCTGGGGCCTTATTTATGAGGCCTTGCGTCAGTTTTGCGCCGCCGGTGCTTCACTTTTTGTGACGCACCAGCGGCGTACAAAATGTGCCTTGTTGCGCCATATTTAAAAGGTGACGCATCTAGGTAGATGCGTCACTTTTTAAACCCCTGCGCCACATTATACCTGCGTCAGGTATAATGTATGCAGAGGGGGCGTTCCCCCGCAAAAAGCCTCGTAATAGTGATGCAGTGAAATCTAGGAGATTTCACGGCGTCACTTTTAGGATGCTGTTGCGTCAAAATCTTGCGCCTACCTCACAGCAGGCGTAAGACTGACGCAAGCCCTTTCACATGGGGCTTTCCCCATGTGAAAGGACGCATTGCTGGAGTTGGGTCACTTTTGTGACACACTCCAGCAATGCGTCACTTTTGCGCGTACAGATGCGTCAGAAATACTGACGTATCTGTAAGTCCTTGCGACATGATGCGTCATACATTAAATATGACGCATCATTGGTGTCGCAAGGAGTGCGCAGTGAAAAGTGACGCATCGCTGTTTTCACGCAGCGATGCGTCACTTTTCATAAATGAGGCCCCTGGTATATTGGTAGCTAGAACTCTTGGAAGGAGAAAAGCTGGGGTGGATCCCTGGTTACGGCAGCAAGCAGTGTTAGACTTTTGTCAAGAATAACACTTCGTATGCATTTATGTATCACCAAACCAGCATTAAAATCAATAAACTAACTAATACAATTCACAAACCTAATTATTAAATAGGAGAAAAAGGTATTAAGAAAAATTACACAAAAATTGTCAAAATTGGATTACGTGAAGTGGATCTCATGGTTTATGCCTATCGGTTGCCAAGTCAGTGTGCAGGGCCATTTGGCCACTCTTTGAGATGAGCATGCCCACTCTATTGCTAGTTCATCACTAGTAATTTCTGGTATGCTGCAGAAAACATTTTGAGGCACACATCAATAGTCTCCTAATTGAATAGAATGGTTGACATGCAGGCAACCAGGTCCATTTGTGTGGTCCAGTAGTCATGGGCATGGGCACCTCCATGCCACAGAAGAACCCTATAATATACATGGCTCCATACTGTCTCCTGAACCTTTACATGAGCTGCTTGTTGCTCTACTCATACATAATAGCATCATTGTGCCAATGATATACAGCTCTTTTTAAAAGTGGTTATTTTTGTTAATGTAAAGTTTTTTTAATAACATTTCTGCTGATTAATTCAGCGTATTTGGCGCTTACTGTTTGTTGGATAATCACCCATTTTTGGATTTTGTTTTTCTTTACGGACACTACACATAATAAGATGACACACTGTTCTACACCATTTTTACCCATTTATCTGCTAATACTAAAGGTGTCAGGCTTATAGTTCTTCTTTTATTGCATGGATTTATACACAGATCCAAGATAGCACCTGTGTGCTGCGCTGTGAACTCGAGGTCTACTAATACTGCCACAACACACTGGAGTGGGGAGAGAGTAAGTGAGACGGGTTACTAATTTAACTGTTGGGTTTGGTTCTCACATCATTTCAACTACTGATTTGTAACATACTTACTATATGGCGTGCCTCTGTTTGTTTTCTAGAAATATTACTTTGCTCAGTATCCTTCTTTAATTTCTGAATAAATAGCGTACCCTTCTTCATTTAATCCTTTTATATTTTGATGTAGGAACTCGTTGGATTGTTTTCAGACATGAGTTGCAGTGAATAATACATGTCACCACGTGTTATTATCTTAGTAGGGATTTTCACAGTCTTTCATGGGTGAGTCACTGTACCTCCTCTCTGATGTATGTTACTCTGATACTGGTGTTTTTGGCACTTGTGAGAGTCATGGGGTGTTTTCGGGCTCTGCTTTTATTCTTCTGCACAATTCATTGCGTGTGGTGGTAATACTGTTTCAGCCTTTAGGTCACTGACCAGTGTAGTCATTGAGGAATTTAAAGTTATGGCTATTTACTATTTATTGTACAGAATTGTAAAATGCTATTTACTTTATTGGTATATGATTTCTAATTTATGGATTGTATGATTTCTATCCCTGACAAAGTCTGTAAAAGATTAAACATGTATTGGGTAGAGAGAAAAATTCATGAACTAAACAAACATCAACGCTGACTAAAGCTTGAACTGTTCGAATGAGGCCTTCAGAGGTTTGTTTCTAATATTTGAGGATATCCTGTTGTGGAAAGTTTGATGGCCATTCCTCCTTTCTGCACCGAATGATTTTGAAGACAGTGTTTCTGATTGACTTTTGATAGATGGAGATATGCACCTGCTGATGATCTGCCTAGCCACCAACATTGTGTTATAGAAATATGAGGGGTGCAATAGAAAAGTTAGGCCAATTGGCTTTATCAGGGTGTCACTTTAACAAAATGCAGAATATAATCCCATAATGCAATGAAACATTCAGAACCTTCCAGTTGGTACTAACCTTCTTTGGCATAGAGAGAATATATGTAGCGATTTTAATCTTAAAAATGCTCATCATGGAACTTTCTAAATGTTGAACAATATGATGCAAGAGTTATTCTTCTACATTCCCAACAACGTTGACATTCAAACACAGAACTTTGTGGACGTTGTGTAAAAATAAGAAATGCCCCCCCCCCCCTTACCATCCGTCTCTGATCTAGGAGAAATAGATCCTGTAACATTGAACAACAAAGAAAAATTTGCAAATGTTTGTGAAAGACATGCGCGTTTTGGACGCTCCTCATCTCCCATGGCTAACTTCTTTAATTAACCACACACGACCAGAATGTTTCTCTTTTTTCCTTCAATCTTTTTTTCAGATGTGATACACCTTCTGGCACACTGATTTTGAGTGGGTTAATGCCATGCCTGGAATGTAGAGCTCTCAGATAGGGGAGTGATTCAATTTAGGACTGAAGAGGCTGGAATCAGGGATAAAAGATATCAAAATGGATGCCTGTCAGACCATAGATTGGTAAGTATATCAACAACGAAAATCCACAAACATCATCTCCGAGTATGTTCAATTAATGATCCCTGCTTACTCATGTGATTCTCGTAACAACTTACTAGCGTTTTCCTGTTTTTGAATTTAGATTGTACAACTTGAATGGGCTTTACCAAACCTTTACTCATATGCCATATAAATTGGCTATTTCAAACATTTTGTAATTAAAATGAACAATAAAAATAGCACAGTGACATATTCACATGAAAGACAAAAACAATTGATACATTGTTAGAAGCAAAGCATGAATGTAAATCAAGATATGAATCTGAAACATTCAAAAACAGCACATAAACTGCATTCTAAACAGTAAACAAACTGGACATTACATAAATGCAACAAACACAGCAAAATTGGGTATTCTAATTGTCCAATGGACTGAGAAATTATTCCATAAGATTAAAGATTACTAAAAATATTCCTAGGCAAATCATAACTCATGGTTTGAAATATGTGAGAAATTGGGTTGTTGGTTGAGGGGGTATGAGTGCTCCTCAAGCAGCAGCCACATCCTTGTCAGGGTGAACTACAAAAAATCACAATGTTAACCTGTGCCTAACCCCATGGCAGATTGGCACAAAGCAAGAAGGCTTGACTTAGAGGTAATGTGTGAAGTATTCATGCAGCACATATCAATCAATCAATCAATCAATTAGAGTACTTGTAAAGCGCGCTACTCACCCATGAGGGTCCCAAGGCGCTTAGGGGAGGGGGATGCTGCTACTGCTCGAAGAGCCAGGTCTTGAGGAGTCTTCTGAAGGCGAGTAGCTTTTGGATCTGCCGTATGTGGCTAGGGAGGGTGTTCCAGGTCTTGGTGGTGAGGTAGGAGAAGGATCTGCCACCGAAGGTCGTTCGTTGGATGCGGGGGACAGCGGCGTGGCTGGCGGAGCGGAGCTGGCGGGTGGGGGTGTGGAAGCTGAGTCTGCTGTTCAGGTAGGCTGGTCCGGCGTTGTGGAGTGCTTTGTGTGCGTGGGTGAGGAGCTTGAAAGTGATCCTCTTGTCGACGGGGAGTCAATGTAGGTCTCTCAGGTGGGGGGTGATGAGGATGCGGCCGGGGATGTTGACGATCAGTCGGCCGGAGGCGTTTTGGATGCGTTGTAGTCATCGTAGGTGTTTGGCTGGGATTCATGCTTAGAGTGTGTTGCCGTAGTCCAGTCTGCTGCTGACGAGGGCCTGTGTCACCGTTCTTCTTGTTTCGGTCTGGATCCACTTGTAAATCCTGTGGAGCATGCGGAGGGTGTTGTAGCAGGAGTAGGAGACGGCGTTGACCTGCTTAGACATGGAGAGGGAGGAGTCGAGGATGAATCCTAGATTGCGTGCATGGTCGGTGGGTGTTGGTGCTGTTCCCAGTGTGGTCGGCCACCAGGAGTCATCCTAGGCTGAGGCGGTCGGTCTGAGGATGAGGACCTCCGTCTTGTCCGAGTTCAGCTTCAGACAGCTGCTCCTCATCCAATCGGCGACGGCCTTTATTCCCTGGTGGAAGTTGGTTTTGGCGGTGTGCGGGTCCTTGGTGAGGGAGAGGATGAGTTGGGTGTCATCAGCGTAGGAGATGATGTTGAGGTCGTGATGGCAGACCACTTGTGAGAGGGGGCCATGTAGACGTTGAACAGCGCTGGGCTGAGGGATGAGCCCTGGGGGATGCCGCAGATGATGTCGGTGGCTTCAGATCGGAAGGGTGTGAGGCGGACGCTCTGGGTTCTGGCGGAGAGGATGCCTGTACTATTACTTTACAAGGAACCTATAAGTAAATTATAGGTGCTCATTAGGTGTAGGTAATTGTTACCATGTTTTCAAGCCCATGTTTACCATTTTTAAGGGAGATTGCCCCAAACACTTTAGCATTGATCAGCAGTGGTAAAGTGTGCACAGTCCAAAAAGCTGGAGAGGGCATTTAGGACTTTAGGTCTTTATGGACAGGTTGGGATTCTGTATCACACGCTCTGAGGAGTTACCTTCATCTCTTGAAGACCCCATATGGCCAGCCTATCCCCTTCTTCTGAGATAGTGCCCCCATGGACTTTGAGAATAGTTGGTTGTAGAGGTGGATGGGGCCCAGGGGGTGGCCCAACCAACACATTCATAAGACACCATGAGTTTGTACCCAGGACAGTGCTGAAAATTTGGCTACAAGACTACCCGTCTGATCATCGTGGTTGATTGTGTTTCACTATCTTTACTAATCTGGAAGTGCGGACTGCATATAACAGATACCGGATCAGACTATGAGGGGCAGGACTGTGGCCGTGGCGGTAGATTGGGGAATGGTTTGCCACTTCAAGACTGGGGGCCAACTGCTTAGTGAGAGGAGGAAGGGCAGGGTGGGTGGAGAGTCTGGGAGAAGCTTAGATTAGGAGGTGAAATAGAACAATTGGAATGAGCCTGTAGTGGGCTTTTCAAACTCCATTTTTGAGCAGCAATATAGATTAAATCAGCAGTACCCAGATTTGTTGTTGATCGCATGGATGTACTTGGTTCAGGGTTGCGGTACTCACGTATTCTGCTTTTCCTATGTTTCCATGTACGACTTGGAGTTTGCGAGAGAAGGGGGATGTTCAAGTTTCGGGGATTCAGTGCTTTGTAGTACTTGTACACCATACGTTGAATGATATGAAACAATACTACATTGCAAAAAAAGCTTTCCCAATAAACATGAAACTTTCTAACTGTTCACGAATAGTGATCTCAAAGAAATGATTAGGTTCTGATGTCAGATATGTGAATCATAACCCCAGTTATATAAGGCTTCAAATCTCATTTTAATGTATGACACGAGTCCCCAAATGACAATTTACCAGATACTTTTGTGAAATGGTCCAACAGGAGGCTTGTGTTTTACTAAAAGCACATATTAAATTCTGGCTATGGAGTCCGATAGATAACAAAATCTTAGGTCAAATACTCAAATGCACATATGACTATTCCAGGATGTTCCAGTACTACTACAGTTATGTCATTGGTTAATTTTTATTACTATTTTTACAGCTCCCATTTAAAGCCTGGTGAGCTGCCAAAGTGGTAACCTAATATGGGGCTTCAGAATGAGAATGTACATCAATATTTATAGTGGGTAGAGCATTGTAAATCAATCAATGGATTTATATGGTACAACTACTCACCAGAGAGAGTATCCAGGTACTTGAGGGTCATGATGGTTCAGGTGACTCAATTAAACAGTCAGGTCTGAGGTGCTCTCTATAATTCCAGTAGAGAGTTGGAGGTCCATTGCTGCAGAAGGAGGTCATTCCAGGTTTTCACTATGAGGTAGGAGAAGGAGCGTCCTCTGCTGTGTATTTGTGGGTGTTAGATTTGGGGGTCTCTAATTGGCTAAGGTAGGTACTTGTGACAAATAGGGACCCTCTCCTCTAGTCAGGATAAGGGGATTACACTCCTAAAATACCCCCTGCTCACCTCCTTGGTAGCTTGGCACGAGCAGAAGGGCTTTACTTCAGAGGCGTTGTAAGTTAAGCAGTTGTGACCACATACAGTAACCCAGTGACAACACTACAAATGGACACCACACAGGTTTTATATAAAAAATTTGTAGACTTTATATAGAGTTACCACAAGACCATAAACAACAAAAATGCACACTATGATTACTTTAAGCTTAGTTCAGTTCAATTCTTAGCTGCAACACTCTGCGTCAATGTACCTTTGGTTGCGTTGCGCCTCCACGACAAGCAATGTCGCAGCAATGGGAAATTCGGCAAAGTTCAGATACAAAGAAATAAAGACATGAAGATCTTCTAGATGTGGCACGCTTCTCGGGGATGGAGAAGTCCTCCGTTCGACGTGTGGATTGCAGCGGCGGCACCCTTATGATGCGACGACAACAGCTCCAGTAGCGACGCTCTTCTCCCATGATGCATGAAGCTTCTGCTCAATGCGACAACTACAGCGGTGACATCCAAGATGTGACGGCAGCAGATCGGAAGGCAGCGCGCTTCTTGGGGATGCGTGGTGCTCTTGGTCGATGTGGTGCAATGCGACAGTTCCAGCGGCGACACCCTCCTTCGGAATTACGACGGCAGGCACAGCGATGGCGACATGCTCCGACCTCGTTGCGAGATTCTTCTCCTGATGCGGTGCAGTGCGACAACTACAGCGGCGACACCCTCCTTCAGAGTTGCGACAGCAGCAGTAGCGACACGCTCCCTCTTTGGTGCAGCACGCTTCTCTCCGATGCGGTACAGTGTGACAGTTCCAGCGACGACACTCTCCTTCGGAGTTGCGACAGCAGGCACAGCGACATGCTTCTTCTCGTTGAGTCCTGCTTCCAGCTCCTTGCGACACTCATTTCCTCAGAAGGCCCAAAACAGCAGCAGGCACTTACAGAGAACTCTGGGGAGCTGGGGGTGAAGTCTGTTGTCCCTGAGACTTCAGCAGGAGGCAAGCTCTTTTCCAAGCCCTTGGAAATCCTTCACAAGTTGAAAGCAACTTTGGCAGTAAGGCAACCACTGCAGTCCAATCCCCCAAGAAGCACTTCAGCTTGGGAATAGTCTCTCCTCAGTTTCTTCGGGTTCCTCTCCTCAGTAAAGGTTTCTTCTTGTAGTCCAAAGTGATCTAATTTCATGGAATCAGGGTCCCAATATTTATACCCCAAAATCCTTTGTTCTCCAGAGGGGAGAGGGACCTTTTCCCAGTCCAAACCAGTTCTGAAGCACTCTGTTTACCAGACTTCTCCTTTCCTTTCACAGTGCGGGGCAAGCACATCAGACGCCCCACAGGAGGTGGAGCCAGCATTGTGGAAGGCAAGTACAGTCCTGGAGCACTTTGTTTACAGGACTCCTTCTCTTCTTTTAGTGTGCAGGGCAGAGACTTCACCCACTCCCCAGCACTGTGGAAGGCAGGCATAGCCCTATTCTTGAATAGGGCTGTGCCTGCCTTCCACAATGCTGGGGAGTGGCTGATGTCTGCAACTCCTCCCTCCCAACTAGATGCAAATCTCTCTATTCACCACTGGGTGACTCAGCCTGTCTCTTGGAATCTCCAGCCCTGTCACTCACAAAACCAGACATAGGAATACACAACCTAGCAGAGGCAGGTTTGAATGGCTAGACAAGCAAATACCTACTTTCTAAAAGTGGTATTTGCAAACACAGAATATTAAAACCAACTTCACTAAAAGATGTATTTTATTATTCTGAGTTCAGACATACTAAACTCGAATTTCTACCATGTTCTCTGAGACAGTTAGGATTATAAAATGTAATATCTATAACAGCCAATTGTGGCCTAAAGAGAACATGTAGCTTTGCAATAGTGAAAAACAAAAATTGCTGTAGTTTACTATTAGGGTATTCCACACACATCAGGGATTGTCCTACCTTATACTTACAATGCACCCTGCCCTTGGGCCTACCAAAGGGGTGACTGATATGAAGAAAAGGGAAGGTTTAGGGACTGGCGAGTGGGTGCACTTGCCCAGTCAGCATGACAGTACCAGAATACACGCAGGCTCTGCAATGACAGACGTTAGACACATTTTACAGGGCTTCTTCTGTGGGTGGCACAACCAGTGCTGCAAGCCCACCAGCAGCATTTGGATTTACACGCCCTGGGCACACTCAGTGCACTAGACTAGGGTCTGATATGTAAATCAAATAGCCAAACATGAAACCACTGATTAATACATCAGTTTACAATAGGGAGCACTCGCACCGTGGCACTGGATAGCAGTGGCACAGTGCCCAAAGTAAGCAAAAATACATGAGGCAACAGCAGAAATGGAAGGGAGACCCATGCCAATGGTGCCAGGTCTAACAGTGGGGTATGAGCAAGTGAGAGAAAGGCAAAGCATAGACATCTGGTTGGATGGTGGAAGTTCAGGGGGTGGATGATATAGGCTGGTCCTTGGTTGTGCAGTGCTTTTTAAGCATGGATCATCAGCTTGAAGTGGCATCTCTTCTACATAGGGAGCCAATGGAGTTGTCTGAGGTGGGTGTGATGTGGGTCCATCAGGGGATGTCAAGGAGGAGTCTGGTGACATAGTGCTGTATGGTCTTGACTTCCTGCAGAAGGTGAGTTATGATCCCAGTGTAGAGTGTGTTGCCATAGTCTAATAGATTGTTGATAAGGGCCTGAGTGAAGGTACATCTGGTGTTCTGGAGGGGGCAATTTGAAGACTTTTCATAATGCGAAAAGTGTGAGAAAGCAGGTAGAGGAGACTGCATTGATAAAAGAAAATGGAATCAGCACACGTCTATATATATAAAAACGAAAGTATGTCTGTTTGTCCATTATGCATTACTACATCATTCATCCGATCAGCATGAAACTTTGGGAAGTTGTTGAGTACACTTCCGCGAAGGTTTCTGGCAAAAAAAAAAAAAAAAATGTTAAATATCGACCCCCGACACCCCAGGGCCCTCATAATCTTTCCAATACTGAACGTTTACAGTTTCCGGTGCTACTCGCTTTTGCAATGACCATCAACAAAGCACAAGGACAATCGCTGCAAGTGTGTGGACTAGAATTGGAGAATCCGTGCTTCTCACATGGACAACTGTATGTGGCCAGCTCACGCGTCTGAAAACTTCTGATTTATTCGTGTACGCATCAGACGGAAAAACAAAAAATACTGTGTATCCACAAGCACTCGAATAAATAAACAGAATTAAAACAACACTTTAAAATGTTTTCCATAATAAAATGAATACGTTTCAATAAAAATGACATATTGTAAATTAAATGTTATCATAACAAGTTTCCTTAAAGTTCCTTTCTTCTGATATCGCAGCAACGCGCGACGGGTAAGCTAGTCAGTTATAAATCTTAATTAAAGTTCATTAAAACGTCAAGTATCCGTGATGATTTGAGAAAGCAGGTCCAGATTTCTCTTATGGTCACAACAATTTCTCTTCATTGATAATTAAGTTCAGTTGTTAAAATCCCCAAAATTCATTTAGCCAAAGCGTTTCGTCTCAAAGGAGACTTCTTCAGGGCTCGAAATTGGATACATGTTGTTTATTCGTAACAAGGAAAGACTCTAGGACACAAAGAAGTATAGTGCCAAGATAATCAACTTAATATGATGAGGATAATGCAGACGGTGGTATCAATAGGCAAGTTGGCCAGCAGCGATAATTTCGACGTCTGTGCATTAAGTTTGTGCATTGATCTCAGACTTCATAGTCAGTTTGCTGTCCGAGAATATGCTGAGGTATCTGCCTGGATGATCGATGTGTGTGATGGTCTCAGTTCTGAGTGCCAACAGGAGTTATTTCAAGAGGTGGTTCTTTTGCTGAGGATCAGCACTTCCGCCTTGTCTGTGTTGAGTTTCAGGCGGTTGTCTTTCATCCAGTTAGTAATGCTCATCATGCACCTGTGGAAGTTGGTTCTTGTGTTGGCAGGATCTTGGGAGAGGATGAGCTGATTGTCGTCTGGTTAGGATTTTATGTTTAGTCCACAGGATCTGACGAGGTTGGTAAAAGAGGTCATGGAGCTATTAAAGAGGGTGGGGCTGAGGGAGGATCCTGAAAGATATTGCAAATTATTTCCTTGGGTCCAGAGGTGAATGAAGGTAGGCAGACCGCCTGCGTTCTTCCGGTGAGGAAAGAGGCGAACCATTTGAGGGCGTTACATTGGATACCGATGTGATGAGATATAGTGTTAACCCCTTGGGTTCTGGTGTAATTTTTCTGCTGTGCTGGGGGCGGGCTGGCGTGTGTGGCACCCCTGTGCTCATGACGAGCTCAGCTCGTCATGAGCTATAATGCTCTATGATGAGCTGAGCTCGTCACAGGTGCATTGGCTCCCGGGGAACGCTCAGCACAGCAGGGGAATTCTCCCGGCAACTGAGCGTTTCACGGGCCATGATGAGCTCAGCTCGTCATCAGCACACGAGCACCGTGGCTCAGCACACAAGGTGTTAAAGGCTGCTGAGAGGTCAAGGAGGGTCAGAGCTGCAGTCTCACACTGGTTGAGTAGGGCTCTGATATCATTTGTGGCCGCAATCAAGGCAGTCTCTGTACTGTGGTTGGACTGAATCTTTCCATAACAGAATATACAATTCAGAGTGTTTTAAAATGTTAAATTGGGGGTAAGTCTTCTGCAAATGGGGTTCTTTACAATGTGACTAAAACAAGAATACCAATGATGTGGCCTAACGCCTAGAGCAGTCAGTCCAACAACAAAATAAGAGAGAAGTCTGAACTGGTCAAGCTCACGGCTGCCAGAGACGTGGAGCGAAAAGATAAGCAAGATATTAATGATCACAGTCACTCTAGTTGAGTGGGATCACAGTCATTCTATTTGAGTAGGAAAGCCCTCACACACCGACCTAGTCAGTGTCATGCTTCATCATCGGGCCCCACCGAAGAGACCGAGTGTCTCTTCGGTGTGCTGCGACGCCAGAAAGACTGCGGAGCTGGTTGTGTGGGGAGGAAGTGTTGTGAAGATTCTCAAATTAAAAGTGACTAATAGGGTATCAAAAAAACTTTAATAAGTGATCCCTAAGACACGTGTAAGTGGTAATATGTGTCTGAATTTAAAAGCCAAGGTTCTTAGGATCTAGTTTAAATTCAGCTAAATACCACAACTTTATTAAAATCAGTCAACATGTTTCTGCCTTTGTGGTATATATTCACCATGGCATTCTTCAGGACTATAACCCCGGCGGTATGGACACTCTAATAGTCCACCCTGACCTGGGGACGTGAAAGTGAAAAGGAAAAGTGAAAAAGTGCTTAAAATGGGAGAGCAATTTGCTCAATCCAAAAAGCCCCAAAATTAGGGGTGTATCAGCACCTGTAGGAAAAGATATACAAACAAACACATAAAGACATACATACAGTTAGTATATGCCAGCGTAGACTTATCATAGTGCTCCTAAGATGGTGGCAAACCTTTGTGTGCACACAATAAAAGATAACTTTAGCACCATCCGAGTAGCCCTTAGGGGATAATTGTATTTGCTAAGAGGTGAAGTGCTAGAGGTGGTTTAAAAACTACTATTGTAGTGAGAGGGATAAAAACGCGATGTGAACTCTCCATGCGAAGGGATCAATTTGACCAAATGGTCAGTGACCCCCACAAGATGGTGAAAGATGGAGAACATCTCACTTTAAAATTGGGCGCTACTTGCACCATGGGTCTCGGGAGGGGGGTTGGAGCGCGATTGGCACATCCTAAGAAAAAGTACAGAGTCGAGATGTCAGCATAACCCAAACAACACACAGACACTTAGCTTTGTTAGTCGTGGTGATCGTTCCGCTGTGGATGTAAACTCACGCCCTCAGCGCTCACAGCCCGCTTTTAAACCTGCTGCAACCCTCTAGACCGGACCCCGACGGTGGAAAGCGGGGCCGGTAAATGGGTATAAGAGCGCTTTGTTTACGCGCTCGATTCCGGGTTTGGGCGTGCCTCGCTGCTCTCGCTGCTCTCGCGATGGGCGTGTCTTAGTGAAAGCGAGGCTTGAGGCGCACACGCCCACTCAAGGGGATGCGTGTTGATGATCGGATCGAGGCTTGAAACAAGGAGCCTATCCTTGCGCTGAGCCTCAGGGGTGTGTGCACGGTAAAGGTTGTCACGGAGACCAAGGGAACATTGTCTCTTGGGACAGGGAGCGAGGGAATAACTATTTCGATTGACAGGTATTTGACTTGTAATCAGGAACTTGAGAGTTTTGTTAGATTTGTTAAATCAATGGGTTTAACAAAAATGGGAAGGACAGTGTGAGAGCACATAATTGGCTAAGAAAGAGAGAGTTATCTCTTATTTTGTTGTTGGATATATAACTGGGGATTAAGAGAGTGTCTTTTGAATCTCCCTACCTCTCTCTTTGTTGTTACATATTAGAGCAGTCAGTCTCCAAGCTGAAGAGCCAGGTGTATATCTCGGCAGGGACGCTCAACATCCTTTTAATCTGGGCAAATCACGTAATCTCCCCATGCCTAAAAAGCAAGCATTTGCAATGAGATCAATCTCGCCTTTGGGACATTATATGTATTTAGCAATGCAGCATATTAGCCTGGGTGCTGAAACATCTACTCTTCTTTAACAACGAGGGAGAGTGAGCAGCAAAGTGCACGACACAACAGGTTTGGGAACATATGGAGAGAAATATTGACTTTCAGCAGGGAATGGTATAGTCCAAAGCTCTGTTTTTAATATAGAATCAGGGCCTTCAGCGGTCATAGCACTCAAAATACAAGATTGGGGAATTGTGGAAGACAATTTATATGGACTGGAATCTAGGGAATGCTAAAATTATTCTGGTAGTTTACTGACCTCTGCTAGTCATTTTCTATCATGAAAGTTAAATAGAGGCAGTTGCCAGAAAAATAGAAAAAAGAAAGTCCCTCAGCAGAAAGCAATTCTGGTGTTTTTTTTTTTTACCTCTACTGGTCGTTATCTATCAAGACAGTTAAATAGAGGCAGTTGAACAAGCAGAAAGGAATTCTGGTATTTTACTGACCTCTACTGGTCGTTTTCTATCAAGACAGTTAGAGGCAGTTGAACAGAAAAAAAGATCCCTAAGTGGAAGACAGGTCCTAGGGATGATCTTCAGAGCCCACAAAAGTACAAACACATAGAAGTATATACTAATGTATATACATGAGGTCTCAAATGCTCGACCTAAAAATGAATGTGTCAATCTGTAACGCAACTGGTGCACATGTAAAGCGCTCTGATACCTTCGGGTCAAGTTCATACTATATAAAACATTAAAAAATATATACGCAGATAATTAGTAAAAGGGGCTTTAGATGGCGTTTTAAGAAATGAGAACATGGAAGTACGTACAAACAAGTAACTGGGTTTCAGGAAATGTGAAACTCCTCAGAGAATTGCTGAAAATAAGAAGGTTAAGCTATGACAAATTAATTGTTATGGCTGTTCATTCTATAACACAATTTCATAATTTCGAGGCAATGTTTAGTTCTAATATTATAAAAGCAAGAGGTAAAACAATTAATTGGCTTAAAGCCAAACACAATAACAGGAAGAAACATGTTAATGGCATGAATGTGAGCTTTTGAACTGCATTTGTACCTTGTCAAGAATATAGCATGTATCTTAAAGATGCAGCAATCTACGTCTTCTAATTAGAGTTCTCATTATTTCACTAAAGTAGCATTAATTAGCAAAGGAAGACCTCTTCCCCGGGATTAGTCTCTCAACTTTCACACATTGCGGGATCACATCATATTTTTGTTCACTGATTAATTATGCTAAACGAATTTCCTGCATAATAATGGCCTTTAAACACAAGTAATTACTTTCACATTAAATCCTCACTTAACACGCTATGCATTTCCAATGGCAATGTGAAGATGTATGCTTGCATATGTTTCTTCATGAACCATAGCTATTACCATTAGAATCTGGCTAACTCTTGCCACTCAATATATTTACATTATTCCAATGTTCTGAATGTTTCTCAATTATATATTCCATTAAACAGGCATTGCTTAGATAGTTTCTAAATGTTATGTTTCTTCTGTGCTGTAGACCTTCTACAAATAGTTACAGAACTTTCCAAGATAAATGTGCGTACAAGTACTGTTAAGCATGCGAAATATGCAGGCACATGCATCCACCTTTTTTTTGTGAGTGCAAACGGTGCAATTCGCAAAAATCGTCCGTGTGCCCACGCAAAAAGGGATGTTGCGACGCATCAAGGTGTAAGGCACTCGCAATTTAAGAATTCGCAATTTATTGTGATTTCTTAAATTGCAATTGCATTTGAGGAATCGCAGCTTGAGATTCCTTAAATGCAATGCAAGAACCACTTTTAAATTGGGATTTTCGCTATTTGGGGCCTGAAATTACTGAGCAATTAAACTGGTTGGATACTTTGCTAAATCTTTGAAAAATGCACTAAAGTGCATTTTGCAAAGTTTCATGTTACACACACACATGCCCTTGGGGCATGGGTGTGCGCAACGTGGGCGTACATCACAATTTCAGGGGTGCAACAGGGTGTCCTTTTTACACCCTTGCACCCTTGAAATTGCATGTGCAATTTGCGTGTACCTATTGGTACTCACAAATTGCGCATTCAATCTCCCATTCATTCCTATGGGCATGTAGGCCGATAGGAATGAATGAGGAGCCATTCCTTAATTACGACTCGCAAATTCCGAGTTGCAATTAAGAATTGTTTAGGATCGCAATTTTTATAGTGATTCCTACTTGCATATGCTTTTGCGAGTCCTTAATTCCGATTCCTTAATAAACGCAATTAAGGGCTTGCATAATCCGAGTTATGCCGTTCCTTTAAAGTCAAGGTGTGCAGAGTCAGGAAAGACTGGAATCCACCCTGCCCCAGCAGGGGTCAGTGTTGGGAATCCATATGTTGGATTGTAATGCCCTCACACACCCTAGCAGGTGTCATGCTTCATCATCTGGGCTGCTCCTCGTTGGGCCGGTGGTGCAATACCCAATGGGCTCCCTATAGTAGGGGCACTTTACCGGGGATCTTTCATCCAACAGCCATGTGGTGAAGTGCGGGTGTGGGGCCAGAATTGTGTAGATGTAGTAAGGTGATTTAAAATAGGGTTGGAAGTACTGTGGAGAACAGACTTTTATTCTAGGGGTCTCCTACCCTAAGTAAAAAACAAAAAACAAGGCACTAGCCCGAGTGTAATGTCTCTTCTGGTGATAGTGGTGTCCTTGTTAGGAAGTGTGGGTCAACATGTTTCTCGCTCCTGGATCAATATCCCAGCGATTCTTAAGGACCTAAATGGTTAATTATCTACACCTAAACTTAGTGGTATATCTTCTTACTCACAGTAATTATGTCTATTACTTAATGTACCTGGTACAACCTTGATCTACCTGTTGTGGGAGACAAAAATGTATAGGTATCATTCAGGTTGGTGTTGCATATTACAAACATAGACACGGTCTTACAGTGACTCTGGCTTCTGTCTTTAACACCTTGGCTGGTATGGGGTTTTCCCCTCCTGTGCTAGAAAGTAATATTTACCATTGTTCATGACAAGGTCAGCTCGTCAAACGCACAGCCGAGGTAACACCCATGACGAGCTGACCTTGTCATGAGCATGGAAGGGGTTAACACACGTGGGGTGAACGCAATTTGCGTAAGAGGACGTTTAATAACAGCAGATTTAAAAACAACTGGTGAGTCTCCACAGTGAGCTATTGTGACTGAAAGCCCTGTGGAAAACCATGATGCAGCAGAAATACAGTAGTGTGGACTCACCTATTCAGTATAATCCCCAGGCATCATCGGTACCCGGTGGGTTACGCATACGGCTTGGCTCCTATGAGTATTGGACTAAACAAGAAGAAACACAAACCATATATACAATTGGATATATCTACATGTAAGGTACAGGTTGAGGTCTCCATGATTTATTATGAGTTTTGCATAGATTGTTCTCACACCACTAGACTAGGTTGCTCACACAGTTGTGGTTTACTTGTGGTTTTAGTGACCTGAAATAAGGGCGCATAGTAATGTGGTGACGAGAGATTCATTTTGTGGTTGTCTGGTTGTTGCCAAACCAGTCGATGAATTGATTGTGCCCAATCATGCGGATGGCTGGGCGCAGGACGGTTTGTCTTAGTTAGTACCCAAAATAGGTCCCAGATGTAAGCGGGACATGTTTGCCCAAGGCGGAATTGCCTATGATCTACAACTGGTGCAGCGCTTGGGGTGTTTCAGATAAACTTGTCCCCTGTGCTATGAAGTGTGTTTTTTACCTTGCATCCAATGTTAATTGAGGGCCCTTTGTTGTGTGCACTTGGCGAGCTGAGGCTGACAAGTTTCCTGGCTCATTGTTTCAAACATGTATCGGGGCGTAAAAAGTGGTATGCGCAGTTGCATCCCCGTCTGCCAATTAAATACAGTCTGCCTCGCTTTGATGTTTAAAACAGTATTAATATCAGGTTGTGGTGCGCGCAATTGCATTCGCGTCTGCCATTTGAATGCAGTCCGCCATACACCGATGTTCTTAACCAGTATTAACATCACGACCTTCCGGCAGTGCCTCCCCATCTCTAGTGTACAGACCGGTCTGCTTGACATTAGGGTTCTGAGTCTGTTTGTGTGGTGCAAAGCTACGCTAACATTACGTGGAGGGGAATTCTAACTTGCAGTCTTGTTCAAGCTGCCTAGTGGTTCAGTGTTACTCATTGGTTTCTGCACATTATGCTGAGTCCTCAACCTGCCCTCTCCACCGGGTCCGGGAGGTGGCAAGGTTAATGGCTACTGAGATTATATTCCTTTGGAGGGTCACGTGACTGTGTGTGTGGCTTAGGCAAGTCTAGTGTGAGAACTATGGCGGCGGCCAACTTAGAACGGGGTTAAATACTATTTCGTATTAAGGAAAATATTTTTATATATTTTACATTAATGGGCGTGTTGAATCCAAAGGTGAATTACACTCTGGTGATGTATGTTTTATTGGCCACATTGTAAGTTTTTGTAGTTTTATGAGAGTTACTAGTGCATATATTGTCATTTATCCTATTGCCCTGCAATGTTAAAAACGGGGCTGCTCCTATGGACTAGAATAGTGGCAATTGACAAGTGGTTGAGTTGGTACTCAGCATCATTGTTAGCAACAGTTGTCAAAGGGCGCTCATTCATTGTTTTGCTAGGGTTGGGCTCTAAAAAGTGGATCTTAACAGCCAGGCCAGCTAAACCCTAATAGAGCTCCAGGGTATATCCTCATTGAGCCCCCTGTCATGTGTGGATAAACAATGTATCCATCTCTGTTCATTAGCAAAAAGGTTAGTCTTAGAAATGTTCTGTGTTGCTTCCAGAATTACCCATTTTAAGGAATCAGATGAGTGTTTTTTTTCGAGATAGTGGGGACCCATTTTGATATTGTTTTGTGGCAACGAAAGTTGCTGCAGAGTTCTGAAATGCGCAGTTTGATAGGGCGGGTCGTCATTCCCATATAGGACAAGTAAGCAAATAAATGCAATTCGCTGTGTTACAGTTTGTATGAGATCTCATCTCCCATATAAACGTGTCTCTCAATGTAATTGTTTTGTGTACAGCTGTACAGGTGCCACAAGGGTAGTGGCCCATGACCGCTGGTAGTTGACAAAGTGTTCCCTGTCGATTGGTGTCCTTCAACTTAGGTCTGGTGTGGATGAGCATTTCTTTCAAGTTTTTCGAGCGTTTAAACGCAAAGCGTGGTTACTCTAGGCTCAAGGACCATGTATTCAGTATGCTCCAATGTTTCTTTAACACTTAGGTTAGCTGGGTGGAAGCTGGTGTAAAGTTTGTAACACAGGTGATGTCTCTGTGTCAGTCTTTTCTTTGGGTTCTAAGATACCTTCTCTGTTGTTGTTACGTGCTCTCTTTCTGGCAAGTGCAATGCTTCTGGGAGGATAATCTTTTGCTGTCAAGTTCTTTGCAAGGGTCTCAGATTCAGATTTATATTCCTTTACAGTGCTACAATTTCTTCTTACCCTTAGAAACTGCCCAAACTGTAGATTTTCTTTAAGTGATTTTGCGTAGAGGCTGCTAAAGAGAAGAAGACTATTGCGGTTAGTGCTTTTTCTGTACATTGTAGTAGTCAGTTGACCCCCTTCGATTTTGATAGTGAAGTCTAGGAAGGCTATATGGGTGGGTAATGCAATGATGGTGAAGTTCAAGTACGGTTTGAGGTTGTTAATCCACTTGAAGAAGTCACGTAGGTTTCACAGCTCCCTTTCCAAAAGATAAGGATGTCGTTGATGAACTGCTTCCATACAAGTATGTTGTCACCGTATGGGTTGGATTCATAATGGATATGTTGACCCTCAAAGGCTGCCATATAGAGGCAGGCCACACTGGGAGCAGAGGTACTCCCCATGGAAGTACCTTGTGTCTGGTGGTAGAGCTGCCCCTTGATCTCGAAGAAATTCTCCTTCATGGGCAGTGTGGCACATTCCATGATGAAGCTAGGAGGTGTCGGTGACTCCCAAGTGGATAAATTCAGGTCTTCCTCAATCACCTCTAAAGTGAACCTCTGAGGGATGTTGGTACAGAGAGCTTCCACATCTAGAGTGATGAGGAAGTCGATTTCATGTGTCTGAGGGAATTGGCCAAGTAAGCATAATACATCAGTGGTGTCCTGTATGTAAGAAGGCACAAGCTTTACCAACGGTTTCAGGAAGTGATCACAAAATTGTGATAATGGTTCCAAAATCGAGAGGATGCCGGATACAATAGGTCTACCTGGCACAGTAGTGACCCCCTTATGGATCTTTGGAAGTACATAGAAATAGGGGGTCATGGGATCTTTTTTGATGAGGAATGAAGCCTCCTTCTTACTCAGCTACCCTTGACTTTCTGCTGAGTCCACCAGACCCGTGATGATTTTTGTTAGTCATTCAGTGGGGTTCCTGGCAATAGGAGAGTAATATTTCCTGTTGCTCAATTGTCTTAGACACTCCCTGTCTTAGTCAGCAGTCACCAATATCACTGTTGCACCACCCTTGTCAGCTTGTTTCACAGTGATAGAGGGGTCATTGGCTAGGGATTCTATAGCCTACATCTCTTTCCTAGACATGTTGTTAAAATGTCTGGAGGCAGTCAGGGCTTTCACATCTTTGAGCACAGCCTGCTCGTAGGTTATTACCTTGTTAGGTATCATCCCGCTGTTAGGGGAGAAGGTGGACGGGTTGTGTAACCCTGAGTCATCATCTCGTTTGTACTCTTTACCGTCAAAAAATGCTTTGAGGCATACCTTATGAAATAATTGGTGCAGTTCACATGTTTGTTTGAAGTTATCCACCTGGGGTGTGGCAACAAGTCCCAGACCTTATTCTAGCACCTCTTCTTCCTTCTTGGTCAATACTCTGGGTGACAAAAGGACTGCTAGGGTCTTTTTTTGTTGGTCGCTGTTGATGATCCTCCCATTGTACCCTCTTTTCCTGCTGATTCCATTTTCTTTGCCCGCGCCCTCTACCCCAACCTCTGCCTAAAAAAGGCTGTCTCATGCCTGGCGGTCCAAATTGAGGTAGGCCTTGAGGAAACAGTGGATATTGCCAAAAGGCAGGTCCCTGGTATTGAGGTGGTGGATAGGTATTATACCCTTGTCTACCACCCCTCCTAGGTTGATTTTGCTTCCAATTTATTACACTGGAGTCCCTGTTGCTCGAGGACCCTCTTCTGGTAGAGTTGGAGCTGGAGTCCGATAGTTAACCCGTTCTAGGTGGTACAAAGTCCTCCTTGAGGTATGGGTATACCTTTTCTTTGTTGAAGGATTTAATATCTACCCAAAGTTTAACAACTTTCTGCTTCATGAGGTACTCTTTGTGCTCCGCATTTTCCTTGTTCAACTCCGTGAGTTTGGTCTTGAAACTGGCACCGGCGCTGCGTTCTTCAGAATGCTTTAAGCAATTTGAATGTGGGTCAGCAATTCATCAGCCAATCTCTTGGAGATCCCTAGTACATTTCCAAGAGATCTGTGACCATTCAATCTTAAATTGCCCATCTTCCCAGAAGATCCTGGGGAAGTTCTGAACTATGAGGTCATTTGGTGAAATATTAGCCCTGAGTTACTCAGTCAATAAAGCACCATATAAGGTGATTTTGACCCATTCCCTCTTTATAGCTGATAGTGACTGCCAATCTTCTGCTTGGCTCCCTGTGGTGCCATCACTATCGACTATCAGAATAGAAGGTGTCCTTAGTATTTCTGCTGCTTGTTCCTCTCCATAACTTAAACCCTGGCCTTCCATCGCTTGGCTGGTAGGGTAAAGTCTGGATAACTAAAATCAAGCCTCAGTTGGAGGTGACCACTCCAGTGAAGTGGAGTCTGGTTTACACCAGGGGGGGGATAGAACAAATCTTACCCACCAGAGATAGGTCCCACAGGGTTTAGCCGGGCAGGAAGCTGTATACAATAAGGAGGGACGTGAGGGGCCCTGTTCCATTCTAGCAGGAGTGGGAGCTCCAGCATAAACGGAGGCCCAAATGGAAGTAATGTAAGCATAAACAGTTTAGAAACTATCAATTTTGCTATTATAGCTGATTTCAAGGTGATTTGTCAAAAAGATTAGTTTAAAGGTTATGAGATTGTAAAAAGCATAAAACACTCATAAACTGGTAAGTTTGTAGAAATTCTAAATTATTATCTGTGGCAGTTCTCATCCTGGAAACACATATAAACCTAAAGGAAGATCATTTATGGGGAAGAGGTGAATGTACTCAAATGTAACGTGAAAAGATTGTGAGGATTTTCTTGACATGGAAAAAGTTTTGCCTATGTTATCCATGCACTATTACATTGCATGTGCTCCTGTACATTGTGGTCAAGAGCATGTGTAAAGGAGGAGTATGCATAGATATTGAATTCATTGCTATGCAGCATTCAGGATGCATTTTGTGAAGGCCTTGAAAGTATACGTAGATCAATGATGCATGAGGTCATTTAGAGTTTTTAAAAGAGGTAATATCACTCAAACGCCAGTGCTCTCGCTTCACCAAACTTGCAGTTGATTCGCTTTACTCAGAGTCACGGGAAGCAATGTATTTCCATGTTGGAGCCTTACATGGTTCTGAGTTCAGAGATCTCTAACCTGGCAGTCCATCCATAGAAGGACTCCTAGGCCACAGTGAGTGTCGTCTGGCCCATAAAGGAAGTGTGTCCATTACTCATTCCCCTGCCTGTGTCCACCATGCATGAATGGACAACACAGACAGGAAAAACGTAGATGGGCCCAAAAAGCAGGAAAAATAACACTCCCTGCACATCAGGCCATTTATTACTTATAATAAGAAACGAACTCCCAGTCTAGTGTTAATTTTCTCAATACATCCAACTTTGCTCAGTGGGCACTTTAAACATGGCATTTACTCAGAAAACTTTCAGTGATGTGAAGGGAGCAACAAATCGATCCCAGATCCTCTGTAAGGGTTGTGGAGTCAAAATCCTCCTCCATTTTGTTAGTCCAGAATGGCCATCCTCCAATAATAAATTACCCCATTAAAAATAATGTATTGCAGAGCTGGGACCTAGGATTTGGTTAAAACAAATATATATTTGGAAAATGACTAAAGCATATATTTTCTAAAATATGTAGATACCTACATGCTGCCTTTGAAAATAAATGCAAAAATGCACACTGCGGACATGCACCTGTGTTAAATATCAGCATCCACATGTGCACCCACTAAGGAAACAAATAAAAGACATATTTTGAAAAGGCATTTAAACAGAATATCGGAAACAGAAATATTGTGTCAAGAATGTCGAGGACCAATATGGTGAAGGTAAGTTTCCATAGGTAAGCAAAGTTTTACTATGTATTACTCTACATATACATGCCTTGACAAGATATATATATCTTCAGGATACATAGATGTGGAGTACATCTATACTTACCTGTTTGCACTTACCTTCTGGATATTTAGTCCTTGATATTTTTGACACAAGTTGAATATAATTTTTTTTCGATACTATGTCAGTAATCCTTTAAAAGAACTCTAACTTTTCTATTTTACCTCTATTAGGACTTCACAGACAGCAGGGATGGAACCACATAGGAGGCTACAGCAGATCATGGACAGCAAGTACAGATCTTGTTGTGTAGTTCCTAGGACCCCCAGGATCTGCGAGTTTTGGATGACCTAAACTAAGGGCTTTGTATGCAGACCAACTCTGGACACACCCACAGTTTGAGTCAGCCATTAGACTAGCTAGATCTACCGTGCCACTACCACCCCGTTGTATTCTACAATGGTCTAGGTAGCAACCACTGAACATGACAACCCTGATTCCTCAGTTATCATCGAAAACAATACGGTATAATTCGCTCAGTCACTCGTGCTTACTTTTCTCAGAATACACATAGACTGACGATTGGAACGGTTTCAATAATTATTTAGTGATCAAGCGTTAGTCTAGTATGAAATATATTCACTGCAACAATCAAAAGACAGGAGCAGACAAATGTGATCGCTAGCACCAATATCGTAAATAGTAGATACATTTCTACCATAGTGCTAATAAAATGAGTGATAGCAGATTATATAACACAATAGCTTTGGCGTACTCCTATGATGCTTAGCCTACCTAATTGTACCAAGCCTAGATATGTAAATGAATAATGTGTATGTAAGTGCTAGGATATCTCCTAATGGAGCCAAGAATTCCGTTGGGAAATGCTAACCCCTCACCTGATGGTTCTGAATGAACAAATCCGTCTCTGGGTCGAGGATGGCACCCTGCAAGGGATGTCAGGTCTCTGCCTGTCGAAGGATCAGTCTGCAGAGTCTTGGTCCACACTGGAAGGAATTCTCCTCTGCTTTGTAAGGGGAAGCAAGGGTCTTTTATATTAAAAGAGGTCACTCCAGGGTTTCTTCTAGTATCGATATGTTTTGAAAACATTTGCTAATCCTTTACTAATCCTTTTCAAAATAAAAATTATCATGCACAGCTGGCTGTTGTCCATGGATGAAAAATGTTGTGACCCTTTTACAGAATAAATCAGCCGTGCCTGGGGATATTTTTATGTGCATCAGGTACAGGGATTAAGATTGGGTATTATGTTGAATAGACAGAAGTAAGCTACTAGGTAAAAGGTAATCTGTGTAAGACCGTTATGGTTGTCTGTAATTGGTATGTACATGATAGGACTATACTAAAGGACATGACAATCTTTGATGAAGCAGAGAGAAACAGAAATATGTCAAAGCACACAAACTGCAAAGGAGGTCTTTCAGTTTCATTCAAGATTAGCAATGGTTTGAAGTATACAAAAAAAATCAATTTCACTGAGAATAAAAAGGCACTAATTGTACTCAAGGAGCAGTAGCTCTCTCATAATGAGATGACGTACTGTAAGGTTACCTTAAGAGGTGCATCTCCTTCCAGTGGACTCCAAGGGCAAAGAAATGAATGTCAACTAGAAGATTAGGAGGATGGATGACTTCAAGCTTATATTAAACAAATGCTGGTCTCAATATCTTGAGGAAAACAAAAGGTGATGGTGGATTGTTGAATTAATCTCAGACACTGGTAATATCTTTGGGCTGCAAATGAGACAATTTTTTGACCCCCCCATGCAACCTCCGATAGAAGCCATCTATATGCAAATCATCCATGTCCTGTTCCATTAGTAACAGTCCAGCCCAAACTGCCAAGCAAGATCCCCTCCGAACTGAAACACAAGCAAACCCATACTGTCTTTTCCATATTTGGGCTTCATCAGTCGAGTGTACTGGAGCTCTATCCCACAGTGAGCATGTAACCCACACCTGGGCACAAAATTCTGCAGAGGTATCAGTAATATGGGATTCAATATAGATGGCAGAATAGTGTCAGCTATAGGGTAGACCCCTGCCTTGTTCCTGTGCTCATGGAGAATGACAGGCCTGTCTTCTAAGTGAAACGTCATTTAGATGAAAGAGTTAAGGAAATCAGAAAACCACCTGAGGAAGCCCTTAATTGCTACAGAAATGTGAGCATTTAGTAAGCATGGCCGTAAAATCCGTTCCGCTGGCGAGAGTTCGCGGATTGCGAATTTGCTGAAAATTCGCAAATTCACACGCAGCGGATTTTTTTGCTTGGTGATACAATATTGTGGCTCGGCGTTCACTTACGGTCATTCAGCGTTTGCAGAGTTGTTTTTCTCCATATTTTGTGTGTGCTGCGCCATTTTGGAACTTGCTGCGGGATCCCGCGGGAGTTTGGCGACTGCGATTACGTCATCGCGGCTTGCCACCTTGTACAGCACACATCGCAAGAGTTCGCAATTGCGAACACGTAGATGCGGTGGGCAGCAGAAATCCACCAGCAAGCAGCATAAACCTTCTGAAAATTATGATTTTTATCAGAATAACTCCTCAGGTTGACATTTGCAAGGAGTCATTTTGGGGGGGGGGGTGGGAGGAAGGAAGTGCCCCACAGTCTCCAACTTCCTGTTCCTGTCCAGCAGGCTTCTCCCAGTGCTTTCTTCATGTGCTGGTCACTTTGATTTGGATCTTGACCTGGAAGGATTACTTTTTGTGGATGCTGCTGAATATTTGGATTTGAGGCCTTTTTGACTTTCTTTGGATCACTTTTGGATTAAAAATTTCACAAGTAAGTTTGTTTGGGGCATTACAGTTGCTGCAACTACAATTTTGGAATTTTCGATTTTTGGGCTGTTGTTGGGGCCTTTTGCCCAGGGGTACTCAGTGGTGCATGGACTGAGTCTTTCTGTGGGGTCTCTTTAATGTAAACATCATGGAGGGCATGGATGGCATTGGATTCTGGTGATTTTTGTGTGTTTTTCGACTTTTTTGGGTGGTGATGGGGCCTGTCCATGTGGGTGGGGGCCATTTTGAGGACTGGTACAGGCAGGGCCTGGCCATGTGGTGGGGGTCTAGAGGCCATTTTAAAGCCAGGCAGTGTGCTTTGTTGTGCCAGAGGCCTGCACCCAGCCTGCCATGCTTTCATCCATTATTCCCAGGGGTACTCAGTGGTGCATCGGCCTAGTCTTTCTGTGGGGTGTCTTGAATTTGAACATGATTGAGGGCATGGATGGCATTGGATTGTGGTGATTTTTGTGTGTTTTTCGATTTTTGGGCTGTTGCTCGGGGCCTTTTGCCCAGGGGTACTCAGTGGTGCATAGAGTGAGTCTTTCTGTGGGGTCTCTTTAATGTAAACATCATGGAGGGCATGGATGGCATTGGATTGTGGTGAATTCTGTGTGTTTTTCGACTTTTTGGGGTGTTGATGGGGCCTGTCCATGTGGGTGGGGGCCATTTTGAGGACTGGTACAGGCAGGGCCTGGCCATGTGGTGGGGGTCTAGGGGCCATTTTGAAGCCAGGCAGTGTGCTTTGTTGTGCCATAGGCCTGCACCCAGTCTGCCATGCTTTCATCCATTATGCCCAGGGGTACTCAGTGGTGCATGGGCCTAGTCTTTCTGTGGGGTTTCTTGAATTTGAACATGATTGAGGGCATGGATGGCATTGGATTGTGGTGATTTTTGTGTGTGTTTCGATTTTTGGGCTGTTGTTGGGGCCTTTTGCCCATGGGTACTCAGTGGTGCATGGACTGAGTCTTTATGTGGGGTCTCTTTAATATAAACATCATGGAGGGCATGGATGGCATTGGATTGTGGTGAATTTTGTGTGTTTTTCGACTTTTTGGGGTGGTGATGGGGCCTGTCCATGTGGGTGGGGGCCATTTTGAGGACTGGTACAGGCAGGGCCTGGCCATGTGGTGGGGATCTAGGGGCCATTTTGAAGCCAGGCAGTGTGCTTTGTTGTGCCATAGGCCTGCACCCAGTCTGCCATGCTTTCATCCATTATGCCCTGGGGTACTCAGTGGTGCATGGGCCTAGTCTTTCTGTGGGGTGTCTTGAATTTGAACATGATTGAGGGCATGGATGGCATTGGATTGTGATAATTTTTGTGTGTTTTTCGATTTTTGGGCTGTTGTTGGGGCCTTTTGCCCAGGGGTACTCAGTGGTGCATGGACTGAGTCTTTCTGTGGGGTCGCAATAATGTAAACATCATGGAGGGCATGGATGGCATTGGATTGTGGTGAATTTCGTGTGTTTTTCGACTTTTTGGGGTGGTGGTGGGGCCTGTTTTGGAGAAAATCGGAGCAGAAAAATTGTTTTCGCTTTTGATCACTTGCCTGTCTTTGGGGTGCTGTTTGGTGGGCTTTTAGGTTGTTGTGGGTGGGTTTCTGGGTGTAGGAGCACTGCTGGCACAGTCTAATGTGGATTTGATTTGTTTTTCAGGAAATCCATGGTGGAAAAGCGGAGTTAGGGCCCAGCTGCACAGCGCGCTTGGACAGAATTCCAGGTAGTAGGCCCATTTTTTCTTTTTGCCAGTTTGGGGGTTTTCTGCTTTTTTGCGGGTGGCTGCAGGGGTATGGGGCAATTGCTGGGAATGTCTAATACCGGATAAAAGTGGTTTTGACCAAATCGGAGGTGAAATTCTTTTTGCGCTTTTGCTGATTTGCTTGTCTTTGAGGTGCTGTTTGGGGGGTTCTGGGTGTTTGTAGGTGGGTTTTGGGGTCTGGGAGCACTGCTGGGTATGGATTCTTTTGATTGCAAGAGGTTTGAAGCAAATCCATGGTGGCAAAAGGGAGTTAGAGCCTAGCTGCAGAGCGCGCGCGGAGTGATTTTGGAAATTTGCCTGAAAATGTCAAAGTCCCCATTTTTGTAGTTTTGCTTTTTGGCTGTTTGGGGGTCTTCTACTTGTTTCTGCCTGGGTTGACGGCTCTGGGGCCATTGCTGGAAAGGTCTATTACCGTAAAAAAGTGTTTTGGAGAAAATCTTTGAGGAAAACTTTTTGCATTTTCTGACATTTTGCTTACTTTAGCGTTTTTGGGGGCCTGTTTGGGGGGCTTCCTGGTGTTTGTGGGTGGGCTTTGGGGTCTTGGAGCAATGCTGGGTACGGATACTTTTGAATGCAAGTGGTTTAAAGAAAATCCATGGTGGCGAAGGGGAGTTAGGGCCTAGCTGCAAAGAGCGCGCGGAGTGATTGTGGAAATTTGCCCTCATTTTTGTAGTTTTGCCTTTTGACTGTTTGGGGGTCTTCTACTTGTTTCCACCTGGGTTGAAGGGTCTGGGGCCATTACTGGGAAGGTCTGATACCGGATAAAAGTGTTTTGGAGAAAATCAGAGCAGAATTTTTATTTGCGCTTTTGATCACTTGCCTGTCTTTGGGGTGCTGTTTGGCGGGCTTTTAGGTTGTTGTGGGTGGGTTTTGGGGTCTGGGAGCACTGCTGGCACAGTCTAATGTGGATTGCATTTGTTTTTCAGGCAATCCATGGTGGAAAAGCGGAGTTAGGGCCTAGCTGCACAGCGCGTTTGGACAGAATTCCAGGTAGTAGGCCCATTTTTGCTTTTTCCAGTTTGGGGGAGTTCTGCTTTTTTTGCGGGTGGCTTCAGGGTTCTGGAGCCATTGCTGGGAATGTCTAATACCGGATAAAAGTGGTTTGGAGAAAATCCATGCTGAAAAGCGTTTTGGCACATTAACTTAGGGGTTGTTAGGGTTAACACTAGCAGCAGGATTGCATGTGTTTCGGGGTGTTCTAGATTTTTGCAACTGAGTTCTGGGGTCTTAGAGCACTCGTGGGAATGTGTAATTTTGGTTGCAAGTGGTTTGAAGAAAATCCATGGTGGGAAAGGGGGGATTTGGCATAGTTAAAGAAAGCGTTTGCCACTCTTCTTAACCTAGGGCTTGTTAGCGTTAGCAGTATTGTATTGCATGTGTTTGGGCGGGGGCTGTTTGTGGGGGGGTTTGCGAGTCTTGGAGTGATGCTGGGTATGGATACTTTTGCTTGCTTGCAAGTGGTTTGAATAAAATCCATGGTGGGTAAGGGGGGATTTGGGCCTACTTTACTTTCAAAGTACGTTTTGTCACCATTTTCTACTAGGCCTCGTTATTGGGGATCTGATTGGAGGTCTTCTACATGTTTGCAACTGGGTTTAGTAAGGGTCTGGGAGCACTGCGGGGAAGGTCTAATGTTGTTCTAAAACACAGTTTACAGTACACCTAGCTTGAGGGGAAAGATCCGCTAAATTAATTCGCCCATACTTATTTATCCTTCAAAAGGAGACTCAGACAGAGTCCGCACTTTCAAAAATATTGTACTGTCTATTAGGAAACTCAAAGTGTGACTTTTTGCACTACACAGGTTACATACCTTATATTTATTTGTCAGTGGTGTTCTAATATCACTTCCTGTTTTTCCATCAATAATTACAGGGCGGGTTTCAGTCTGTGCAATGGGAAAAAAAGGATGAAGTCAGGCTTCACATTAGCGAGCCGCAATTCAGCATCCGCCAGGCAGGCAGTGGAAAGGGTGTCTTCTCGGTCACCAACATTGATGGACGGAGCGTCAGATGGAATGGAGGAGTCCCGCTAATAAGAGGAATGGTTTGATGCAAGCAACTTACAAAATTCAAAAGGACAACTACAACAACATACAGATACAGTATCCGTTCTTTTCTAATTATCTTTTAAGTAATGTTATTGCTGTGAACTTCTATGAGTGTGACTCTGCATTTCTTTGATCTCTGCTTCTAAATGTATCCCTACTGCCATTCTATAGGTTTTACTTCTGCTATTTTTTAAACCTAATTTAATGTAAGAAGTGTTTCCCCGATTACAGAGATAGGCAAGTGAAAACGCATAATTATTACTGCAGCCCTGTACTGTCGCATTCTTTCATTCATGGTTGTCAAAAGTACTACTTACTTTTCAAGTCAAGTCAAGATTATGTTTATTATGACCATAGTCTTTAAACAAGAACAAGCAACAATATCACAAGTTTAAAATATTCACATAAGACCCATAAAACAGTATAAAATTCGTCCAATATCAGATAAAACTCTTACATACCTTTTTACGTTAACCAACTTCACTAAAATTTACGTCTTGAGATAAAACTTATTCTTACATTTAAAACACATTACTTTCTTTTAGTTCTTGTATCGTATGCTTCATATAAAAGTTCATGCAGTACTACAGATTATTCCTAGACTCTTAGTGCATTTAATATCACCTTTATGTATTTCCATAGGGCAATTGCAATATCAATAGATGGGATTTCAAATAATAGGTTTGTTGCCTGCAACGTTGTTCTTATTTCATGTTTTACAAATACAGGTCGCAGCCACATTTTCCGCTGTTTTAAAAATAACAGACAATCAAGTAGGATATGTACCAGGTCTCCTTTGCATCCTAAACCACACCTGCAACACCCTGTCTGAGCTAGCATTTTTGCTTTCAGGTCTTTATTCATTAACCATGGGTGGATTCCTATCCGCAGCCTTAATATCTCCTGCCTGTATCCGCGGTTTGGAAGAATGTCCAGGTAGGGAAACCAATTTTCATTTGACCAGGCGATCAACATGTGTGTTACTGAATTCTTTTTCGCTAGGTATCCCATATCAATGTTTCTGGATGTTTCCTTCCCATTTGGTTTCAACTCGCTCTTAGTACATGATACTTGGAGCGTTTCCTTGGACACCTCCACCTTTAACCTTTTACAAATTTGCATCAGTCTTTCCCTACATCCTTTTGCCCATTTTAGGTCACTCTTTTGAATTTCTCTCCTGCACCATTGTGCCACTTTTTGCCCTTCTGAATCTTCAAATCGATTCCAAAGTCTAATTAGTGCCATTTGTGTTTGTATATCCCAAGACTTTGTACCTATTTCAGTTCTTATGGCTTGGACCATAGATGATTGTGGGAGAGATAGGAGGCTTTTTAGACATTTTCCCTCCACCTAGTCCCAGGCTCCTTTACCTCTGAAATAAAGGATTTCTGCTCCATATAGGACTTGGGGGGATCATTGCCTCAAAGGCTCTTAGCATAGGTCGGTGTGACAATTCTCCGTAGTCCTTATTAAACATTTTTAGTCCACAAATTGAAGCGTGAGCTATTGCTTTTTGTGAATCCAAATGGGTGCACCAGTTCAATGTTTTATCAAACCATATACCTAGGTATCGGTATTCATTTACCGTCTCTAGTTTAAGCTCCCCTAGGTACCAGTTAAACCTGCTTGTCTTTTTTCCAAAACATAGTAGTTTTGTTTTATCTAGGTTTACTGTGAGGAATTTCCTGGCACAGTATACATTGAAAGCATTAAGCTTTCTTTGGAGGCCTCTCTCGGTCTGGTCCACTATTACCAGGTCGTCTGCATAGAGTAAGCAGGGCACTTTGTTACCATCCATTCTCGGACTTGCACTACCTTCGACCTCTAGGTGGTCCGGGAGATCTGACAGGAATATTGAGAATAGCTGTGGGGCCAGAACGCAACCCTGTCTTAGCCCATTATCAATGGGTTTTTTTTTCGTCAGAGACCCCTCGGAATCCTTGATAACTTGCGCCCAGTTTCCTCTATGTAATTCCTTTATTATGGTCAAGAGGTCTTTGGGGATATTTACCTTCATTAAGGTTTCCCATAAGCAGACCCGATCGACTGAGTCGAAGGCGGCTCGGAAGTCGACGAAGCAACAACTTAGCTTGCCATTTTGTTCCGTCGACTTCTTCGCCATGGCCCATAGTGCAAAACCATGATCAATCGTGGAGTGCCCCTCCCTAAATCCTCCCTGTTCTATGGGTACAATGTGGAACTCCTTTACCCATGCATTAAGTTGGTTCAGTACAATTTTTGAGAAGACTTTCTCTCCTATGTCAAGGAGGTTAATCAGTCAGTAATTTTGTGGTTCCTCCATATTCCCTTTTTTATGGATTGGCCTAATTATTGCGCCCTTCCAGTTAGGTGGCATTATGCCTTCAGTAAGAATTATATGAACCATCTGAGTAAAAAATCTTGCCCACCAATTTACTTCCGATTTTAATATTATTGCAGGTAGATTGTCCGGTCCTGCCCCACGGGTTAGCTTCAGTTCTCTTATTGTAAGCTCTACCTGTTTTTCTTTAAACTTAACTTTGAGGTCTTCTGAAATTTCTTGCCACTTTTCGTTATCTTCGTGATATCTAGGAGCTCTTCGTCCATACAATTTTCTTATATACTCCTCCCATGCTGCCTCGCTAACTACACATTTTTGTTCACCATCTATTGGGCCGATTGCTGCCTTTACCAGTTTCCAAAATTGTCTAAGGTTTTTCTCTTCAATTGCTTCTAACAGGTTTAACTAACATTTCTCTTTATATGTCCTTTTCGCATTGTTACCATTTTTTTTTATTCTCTTTTCAACTTGTTTATATGTACCTGTCTCTCATGTGTGAAGCACTTTTTTTGCCTTCTTTGTGCTGCAGGTATCTCCCTTTTTTTTAGATTGGTACTCGGTGGAGAACCATTTTACTCGGCTGGGCGGTTTTACTCTAGAATGTTTGTTCCTTTTTAGTTCTATTCTTAGGCACTGGACCACCTCCTCTAACTTTTCTATGATCCATTCCAAGTTTTTGTTCTCTTAGTTTCCGGGCTCAACCTTAATTTGCATGGCCTTTAATTTTTCCTGATATTCCTCCCTCAGTCATGTCGATACCCGTTTGGGATACCCGACCTCCTGAGGGATCACTTTGTCTCTAAGCATTTTGCTTCCCCGAGATAATGTTAGGTGTAGTAGATTATGATCGCTAACCTCTTTATGTTCTATCCTAAATTCTCGAACTAGGGGGAAGTTCCAGGCTTGTAGAAACATATAGTCTATTGGGCAGTTCTGTGAGCCTAATTTAAAGGTCTTCCCAGCTGGGCAATCTGTCTTTAGTCTGCCATTCACACATTGAAAACCCCTACCTCCTAGGGCGTATACTAGTTCAGTTTCCTGTTTTGAGATCACTCCTACTGGGAAGGTAGCAGGGTTTATTCCATACACCTCTAACAGTTCTCTATTCCAGAGATAAGCCTTCTTGGGATCTAGTTTGTGGTTAAAGTCCCCCATTATTATCAGTATGTCCAATGCGTATTTTTCAAGTATAGTATCCACATCCTCCTTGAAATACCCCAACTCCTTTTCATACTCTGCTCTATTATCCAACTGCATGTATACATTTATCACAGTCAACATTTTGTACTTCATTTCCACTGTCAGTATTTCTATTCTATATGCTTGAACCCATTTACATTTTGTTTTTATAGGTGTAACTTCTCTAAGATCTTTTGTTGATACCAGTATCAACCGGCCAAAGCTTTTTTTTCCGTGGCCGGGCGACTTAGTTGTAAATATCCTTCAAAGATTGGGGTTTCGTCGCATGTCCAGGTCTCTTGCAGGCATGCAATGTCCACATTATTTACTGTTTCCTTTATATATTCTCGCTTTAGCTCATTGCCTAGCCCATTCACATTATGAGGCCTAGACTTTGCGGCACCCCCGTCCTATTCTACCTTGCTCAAGCCACCCTCTTCTACTTCTTCCTCCATGTAGCTATCGTTATCATCTCCTGCAGTGCTACTACCGAGGGGCCAGTTACCCCAAGAAGCATTGTTTCCTGTGTTATCTATTACTATGTTCAGGCGAGTACGGTTTCCTGCATTTTCTCTATATAGTTTCACTTGCCTCCTCCCTAGACCTGCATGATGTTTTAAGAATGTGTTATCAATGGGGGCCATTACTTCTCTCTCTGGGATTATCTTTATTCCCTGTTGGTTTATCTCGCTTGTAGCTTTCAGAATTGCCTTATTTACCAGGTCTGAGTGAAGTGACATTTTTGTTATTTCTTTCCCATTTCTATTCTCTACAAACCGATTTGCCGAAGATCGTTTGTACTTATCCCACTCAAGCTAATGCATTTGGCGAAGGCTGCAAGTATCTGTGCCCTGTTTAGGGGGTTCATTTTTCTTTCTGGCTTTCCCTTTTTCCATATCTGATCCAAGTATACACATTTATTGTTATCTACCACTTGTGCTTTCTTAGGGGTCTCAATGTTTTGCTGCCTAGCATTTCTTCTCCCTAGCTCCCACCCTTTGCTTCCCGTGCTGGATGGTACCTGTCTCTGAGGGCTATCTAGTCTATCGCCATTGCTGGATTGTTCTGCAGCTATCCTTACTTTCTGCTTTACAGTATGGGATGCTGCTAGTTTCTCTATTACCACCTTGCTTCTCCCACTTTTTCTTGGTACCGTCGGGGTCTTTGTTGATTTAGGCTCCAATTGCAAGGGTCTATTTGGGACGTATAACTGGGCTAGGGGATTTAGACCTGACTGTGCCTCCCCTTCTGTCATCTTCCCAATTCTCTTTGTTGTTGAATTTCCCACCCTCTTCCTGGTAGTAGCCACTGCATACGCCCTTCTCCTTTTTATCAGCATTGGGCATCTAGAGATATATACATTATCTAATGCTTCAACCGGATTGTTTGTTATGCATTGTTCTATGGGGTGAGGTGTCCCTGCAAGGTTTACCACGATTGCTTCTGCCGGTGCATTCTCTGCGTTTCCATCAGTAGGGGATGTTGTATCTGTTAGCCTTAGCATATTTAGCATTTGTTTTTTTATCTCAACTAATTCCTCTTCGATCTTTTTTAAATACAGTTTCTGAGCTTTCATCACTCCATTATTTGAAAGTGTTACTTCTAAGATTCCTTGTAATATCTTCTGTAACATCAATATTAGGTCCACCAATGATGAGGTGGGCGTTACGGAGACATCCGAATCCTGAGTATTACTTCTTTCTGGGTTTTTATGTTGACTGATTCTTATGCTTTCTTGCTGGGGTTGGGGGTTTGGGGTCTTTTGGTGCTGCGGGGATTGGTCTGGCGCGCCCACCCAGACATAACTCTGGCTCTGACTTTTGTTCCCCCTTATCTCTTCATTTCCCGATGATTGTAACAAGAACATTTTTGGAGATGATGAGAGACGAGGTGCTGAAATGTGGAGATTTTGACTCTGGAGTGTTAAGTTTATCGATATGGGGTCATCCCTTCCTTCCTCTCTGTCTGGAAAGTCTTCTTCCGGGGGTTCTTCCATGGCTTTACTTATCTGGCTTGTGACAGCTGCCCCTGTCTTTTCTCCTCCCTTCAAGCCATCTTCCTCCATGTCTCCCTCTTGATCCAGGTTTACTGCTGGCTCTATAGGTTTGTAGTGTTTCCCTACAAAATTCTTTATAGATTTGGTCGCCGACATGTTGTCTTTCTGTTTGGAGGTTGTTGGGACACAACCCCTTTTAGCCTGTTGGGCGTTTTTGGTTGCTCTTTTAACTTTTCTTTTCTTGCGTCGCCCCTTACTGTTGTCCATATTTGAAGCCTGGCTTTCTTGGCTCTCTTCCAGTGATATTGAGCCCTCCATTTGTTTACTATTCTCTGGCCCATCATCTGAGCGCAATTCTTGCCCTCTTTTCAGCTCCATTTCTTTAGTTAGATTACTTAGACTGTAGTACTATTATTGTTAATTTCTCAGTTTTTATTTAAAATTACTTTTTATTTAAAAGAACTTGAATCCTTTCACTTACCTCTGTTGTGCCTTTTAACCGCCTGCCTGCCTGCCTTGCCGCACTTTCCGGTGACTCCCCAGGCTTTTCCCAATGCTTGCACTCCTTGTGCTATGTAGGTTCTGCGGGCGGGACTCTGCGCTCACCTCTTCAGTTCTTGGCTCCTTGCTTATTCAGGTGCCACGGGTGTGTATTTAGGCCTTTTAGACTCTATTTTTGCCTAATCCGGATATCCGATAGTCCAAAGATCAGGTTATCCAAAGGTTAAGGCAGGGGAAAAGGCTAGGGCAGCCTGCCCCTCCTGCTCCTGCTCCTGACTCCCTGCTCCCCACTGTTGGCGTGCCTCTACTGCTCTGGCAGCGCTGTGGGTACCCCCTCTGTCTTGTCTCCACAGGGGTGGGGGGTTAGGGGGTTTGGAGGCAGCTCGCTTTAGCCTTAGGCCTTTGTTTGCCGGTAAACGTGCTCCCTGGTAGCTTGTGCCTGCCCTTGTGGCCGCCCTGCCCAGCCCTGCACCTCCGCTTTGCTTCCGCGCGGCAGGGGGGGTGGAGCAGGTCTCAGTGAGATCCGCAACGGGTGTAAATTACCCTTCCTCGGGTCTTTGCTCCGGGATGCTTTTTTTGCGGAGCGGTGCACACGGCGCACACGGCGTCCTCCGTTGGCTGTGCTCTGCTCGGCACTCGATCCACCTGGCTACTGCAGCAAGGCAAGGCACGACCAAGCAACAACAGAGGCATACGACTTACTTTTCAGTAACCATGCATGCAGTAGTGCATGCACTTCCTTTATGTTGCTTAAAAGATTTATGGTTAGCTTTGTACCCAAAGATTTGTTTATCTTCAATAATTGTTTGTCCATGCTGTGCTTTTTTTTCTTCTCTCAAAAAACTTTCCCAAAATCCCCCATTCCCATCCATTTTACAAACCCTAACCCTCTTCCCCCGGGCTGTGTGGTTTTGATTGATGTGTGACTAAATGACAGCAATAATTCCACACACTTGCTGGGGAGGATAAGGTCATAGCAACAGGCTGGTGAAGGAATCCGATGATATATTCTTACTCAGCTTGACACTGAGTCACTATTGGCAAATGAAAGCAGATTTTCATGTGCACCATCAACTTTATTGGTCATCAAGAACATCCTCCTCCTAGACGTGGCAAAATATTACGCTGCTGTGTCCTTCACCTTCAGTACTATTTCTTGTAGTAGTAGCCAATGTCAAAGAAATTCAACGCAAGTACTAGTTATACTTTCAATACTTTACCATTTGTTAGGCTACATTGTGGCACTGTTCTAGTGTACTGTCACCTGCAATATTCTCTATCGTACCGTTCTAATGCTACGGTAAGGACAAACAAGGTTTCATTTTCTTTTTTTTCAGATGCTGCAACTGCCACTGTGTAACACCACAAGTACCACCGCAATGATGACATTTCATCTGCCCAGGATTGCCAACCTTAATCGCCATTTCCCGTGCAGCCAGCCCTTTGCCTAGCCCTATTTCCAAACACAAATTACAGGTAAGATAAGCGTTTGGGGGGAGGTAGTATAATGGAGTATTAGGAGAGACGAGAGACTGACGGTCCTAGGACTATTGAATTCACTTACTCTGTGACAGGCACTTAGTTTTGAAAACATTTGGGCAATTACTTACTAGTACTTACACAACTTGAATCAAGATGCCACTTAAGTTTCAGGAAAACAAACTTACAGTTAAACCCCCACCCACCAGCCTCAAAAGCAGTAAAAAACACGTATGCTAAGATAAAGTTTAAAGTATATTTATATATCCCTAATATAAATAATCTCCCGCAAGACCCAACCCACCACCCCTCCCGAACCCCAATGAATGTCCTTGAAAACTAAGTCCAAAAAAGTAGAAAACCCAACTCCCAATTCCCACCCCCCAGAAGTCTTTAAAAAAGGGGCAAGGGACAGTCTCCTCCTACTGCTGGCTGCTGTTTACTTTTCGGGCCAGGTCGGCATGCTCCTTGCGGAGGGTCTCGAGCAGGGTTTTGGTGTTCAGGAGCTCCTGCTCGAGGTAGGACACCCTGAGGGAAAGGCGGTGCATCCTTTTTTTGCAACTGCTGTGGGGGGCAGCTGATTTCTTTGCTGCTCGGCGGTGGCGGGTGACTGCGGTACCCCGGCTCCGTACCGCTGGAGACCTGCTGCGCTGACTGGCTGACCCAGGGAGCGCGGAGGAGGATGCAGGTGTCACCGTGGATGTTGTTGACGTACTCTGCGTGTCCTCCTCCTCCTGGGCCACCAGCCACCGATATTCGGCGACAGTGACCTCCAGCCTCCGTTGCCGGGCCCTTTTAGCCAGCTCCTACCGTGTTGGTTTGGTAGGAGCATATATATGAAGAAAGAAAGACATAGTCTGTAACCAATGCTCTTTAAGATTAGCACAAAATGATTCAGCAGAAAGTCGTGTCACAGTAGAACTAGCAACTTGCAAGGGCAGTACATAACTATTGTGGCCAGTATCTATCTAACCTCCCACTTCTTCATCCTTGCTCTAACATTAGTGGGAGTTTAAAGGAATCAATTCTACCAGCACTATGGACTCACTCCATTAGAGTCGACTATGACAGTACACTAGTCTTATTCTTCTTCTTATCTCTTGTTTAGCAAAATTGGTACGTTAACTTCTGCAAGCCGGCATAATGCCAGCGCAGTCAACTTGCACCCGAGAAAAAAAAATGCCCGCCATGATGAGTGAGACAGACTTGCGTTACTGTACCAGTCCAGTACATGCAGGTGGTGATGCTCTAACTTTTCCATTATGGGTGGCACTGAGAATACTCTGTTACAAGGGCTACTGCTTAATTATTTTAACTTTCACCCTAAAGTGCCAATGAATACTAGAAAAGGAAAATGAAGAAGATAAATAATCTGATTATCTATCACTGCACATGGTATTTGCATATGGGATGACTTTAGGTGCTTTGCTTTTTATTGAGTAAACATGAGTGACCGAGTTCTACTAAACTTATTAACAGAGGTAGTGAGTGACCATCGTAATAGCCGGATATAGGCTGTGCATGCAATACAAACTACTGCTACTATTCATGGTAGTATTCGGACAAAATTACAACTTCTTTTCATTGCCTTTCCTACACTGGGACGGACGTGCGGGTGCGGTGTTACATGCTCTTCAAAGTAACACTTACTTCATCCAGTGACCAGCTACTCTCTCTAGATACACATATGCTATCTAAGAGTCAGATAGTACCATGATCCAGGCATCCATCCATTTAAACTATATGTCAATCATTCTTCTTCATGTCTCTCATCTAGACAAACCTTACATTTTCTCACGGGGAGCACACTATGCCGTCTGCAATCACAATAAGTAAGGAATATAAGAGCTTACCACTGCCCACCACTACCGTGGCAACCCGCACAGCAGTTTGGTCCGGCACTTGCACCGCCTCCTCCCCAGAACTTTCCTCCTCCACCTCCGTGCTGGGCCCAGCACCAGATGTTCCACCTACAAAGTACATTTAGGAATGTTAGATGCAATAGACAATCACCACTCACTAGTATTTTGTCTAGGAATGAAGAAATGTGAATACAGAAACCAATCTAATAATTTGTGACTGTCTACTCTAAAGTAAAAATGTCCCTTTTTCCAGGGAAGGGTGTTGTCTTGCTGCACTTTTTGGCACAACTGATGAATGCTTGCTTTTTAACCAGCACCATTTTCTCATAACAGACAGAATCTTCACTTCTAAGAACAAATCATCATCACTAGGACGGAGGGACAAACGATTCAGCACCAAAAAGAAAAATTAAAGTTCAAACCAGGTAAGGGCTCGGCTCGCCCACAATAAATGTGTGAAATAAATCACTATAAGCACTTTTCCTTTTTTAATCAACCGTTTATGTTTTATGACAAGCTTGATTTTAATAAATATTTTTACTTTTAATAAAGCTTTACAACTTACATAGACTCTGTGGTTTTTGGTCAAGAGTGAATGAGCAAAAGGTTTTGCAATTTGCAAGCATGAGTCCGTGCCTCTGACACTTCTGGACTCTGACTCCGTACTCTTGTCCTGCTTTGGATAATCATCATTGGGGATCAATCATCGATGAATTCGGGAGCTAAATTACTCTGCCACACTATCTAGTCAGTAAGGAGATTGGGGGTTCTTCAAAGTCTGATATCACTGAGGTATGTGGAAAGTCTACCTGCGCCTATTATAATTGATAAATATTGCACTATTTATTGTCCATAGTTCTGTTTGTGCAGATTTGTCCCTGCAACAGTATTAGTAAGGATTGTCCTCCTATATAAACCAAAAGTAAAGTTGTCAGGATTCAACAAGGCGCCTACCTAATGTTTAAGAACTACAAGTCCCACAATGCATATACAGGGGGCGGGGTCCTATAAATGTCAGGTGGACCCAGTACTTCCTGTTAGTAATTTTGTAATCCTTAGTGATTGTGTGACTACCCTGGCTGTGGTTTCTTGGCTTCTCTTGGGACTATGTTATAGAAGCCTTTTGTTGGAGTGTTAGCGATCTGCAGCGCGTGTGCGTTTGGAACGCGCTGGTTGCCGAGGGTTCCGTTTTCATTCCGGAGTTGGCGGGGAAGGAGTTTCCCGTACATTTGGCTGAGCACACGCTGTCTGCTCTAGCCGCTCGTAAAGCGGACTGGGAGCTTCTCGCTGAGGAAACGCGACAAGGAAGGAGAAGCGTCTTGTTGGTACAGTGAGTACTTTGGCAGCGCGTGATGTTAAACGCGCTGCAGCGAGATTAAAAGGTGATGCAACCTAAAGGAAAACTGTATGTAAAAAGAACTGATCTGGGTGATTTATAACCTGTGAGTGTTCTCGCCGGAGAGCGGAGTGCAGTGGGGAACTCTCCGCGCGCTGCCGCTACGAAGAACGGCACTAGTGTCTTAGGCTGTTATTTAACCAAGCGGAAGATAGTGGGAAGGCCTACATCTTGCCGTGTTGGGGGAAAAAAGGCTTTTGGAGACAATTGGTTATATTTGAAAAGGAAGCGGAGGACAGTAGTAGGAAGCTACGTCTTGCCGTGTTCCTAAAAGAAAACCTTGCGTTTAAGAGTGACACTAAAAATTCATTTGGAAGAGCATAACTTTGTTTTGGTTTTTGGCAACACATAGGTGGAGGATATTCGTTTATTTAAAGACTCTTTCCAAACAAGGAGGGGTAGGTGCTGTGTCTATAACATCAGAATATACCTTCTACAGTAGGAGGTGTGACTCAGATCTAATTGTTTTTTACCATCCATAGGAAACCTGTGCAGATAAATTCATCCTTGTACAGAGAGGAGGCTATTCACAACCAGGATATACAGGGAGGTGGAGGAGTGCATTAATTCTAGAAAGGTGAACCCTTTACAGATAGTATTACAAGAAGCAGAGAGACAGGGGTATGAAGTAATCGTTCTAACCTGTGCATTGTTTTGTTTTCTTGTCTTTCAGCTATCCCTTCCCAGCAGCCCCCTTCCTTTTCCCTTCCTTGGTCTCCTGTTTTTTCCCTCGCCCTATCGCTCGAACCCACTGTGTTTTTATAGCCAGTGTGTTGGTGAGATCGGGAGGTGGAGTTTTATGTGCATCAGCCGGATCCTGCAGTGTGGAGTCTGACAAAAGTAGTATCTTATTCTTTCTTGGTGGTCATTCACCTTTTTATTGTTGGTAATTGTCAAAGCATAAACATTTAGAAGACTTGAAAAGACATTATGGACAATACCAGAGGACTGCACTCAGTGCATAGAGCTATTGCTGACTAGAATGGGAGTTTCGTTTAACACCTTTTCCCAAATGTGCAATCTTAGTTAGATACACAGACTGACTAATAAGAATAATCTAGTAATACCAAAGGGAGTCATAGTCGAGGCAGGAAAAGAATTTAGATACAGTCTACAAGAAGATCAAAGACGATTTAGAAAAAATCAAATGAGGAACTCTCTATTAAAATTAAAACTTACCGGGGCCAGCAAAGGAGCCCTCGCCTGACCGATCCTGGGATTGTTCAGCAGCAGCAGCCTCCTCCAATGTACTCTTGCCCCTGGGGGGAGCTGATGTACAACATGAAAGAAAGAAAGACCCAAATACATGGATGATTGTTGTCAACCAAATCAAACATTCAAAAGAACAATAACAAAATATTTTGGGGAAATAGCAAATTGACAACTATTCCACAGGATATATTGACCTATCTCATGTGGTCTACTACGATATTAGTATTGCTTGATTTGCGGACCGTCGACTTGGAAAGTTATGTAACTCACTAAACAAACTACTAAAAAGGTTCGCCTAGGACTGGCAGGCAGCAGTCCGCAGTACGCGAAGTGACAGACACACTCCATCTTGATTGCAGATCAGCGACAACACTAACAAGTTTCCTACTACATTAACCAGTCATTAAAATACTCAAACTATCAATCCACCACCACAATTTCTTCTTATTGCCAGGTGTACAAAGGAAGGACTGGACTTGAGTCTGTAGGGGCAGATATACAAGCCTCTTGCGGCTCTTTTGCTCCTTTGTTGCGTTACTTTTGTGACGCAGCGGCAGAACAAAAGAGGCGCCATGGTGCGGCGTATATTAAAAATGTGACGCATATGCATCACGTTGTAAAACCCTGCGCCATCAGGGGGCGTTCTGGCACAAGGGAGGGCGTTCCCGCGCAGGAACGCATCTTAATAGTGGGTGAGGGAAATCTACAAGATTTCAATCAGTCCCTTTTAGGACAATGATGCGTGACTCAAGCCCTGCGCCTGCTAGAAGCAGACGTACGGCTTGATGCAGCATTGGGGGGATAGGGCACCCCAGAGCATTGCTGAAGCCGCGCCATTGTTGCGACGCAACTCCAGCAATGCGCCGCCTTTACGGCACAGATGCGTAACGCTTTGGTGACGTTTTGGGCTCATGGTGCGCCGCATTGTAAATACGGCACTCCATGGGTGGTGGTGGTGGTGGTGGCGTGGCGCACAATTACTGGCACATCCCTGCTACTTTGCAGGGATGCTCCGGTAATTAAAAATCTGACCCTTAGTGTCTAGCATTACGCAGTTCTTTAAACTACACTCATACATAATTTCTCAGGCCAATGAAATGAACACAAAATCGAAAACAAATAAGCATAGTAGCAACGCTACTGAGAAGGAGAGCAGGGCACCTGAAATGCACAGATTTTGAAATATAATTTACCTACAATGTAATCAGCAGCATTATTGCTCTTGGTAAAAAACACAAATTTGCAATATAATAACACACAGAGCAGGAGAAAACAGAGTAGTGAAGAAATAGCTACTACTACTCACCAAGCCCGGGGATCTCGAGGCCAAGCAGGTTGATCAAGTCGCGTTCCCGGTCCAGGAGATCCGTCCAACGGTAGGCGGCCCGGTTGTCGGTGCGCCGGACCCGAGAGTGTTGGTACATGGCACACCTTCTCCCACCTCTTCCAGCGCTCCTGGATCCCGTAGCCGCTAGCGATATTACCGTCTGCCATGATGGTCCTGGGGAGGCGGCGCTGGACATAAAACACTAGTGCGGCCACCTCCTCTGCGCTAAAGATCTCTCGGGCTGTGACTTGCTCCCCCCTCAAACGCCCGCACGGGAGTCGGGCACGGGGTGCGGGACCCTTCCCCTTCTCAGGCTGCTTCTCGGCTCCCTTTACCATGGTCTGGGCCGAAAGGAAGGTAAATAAGAAATAAGAAATAGAATAGGGAAGAAGAAAAGAAAAGAGTTTAAAATTACCCTAAAGTAACAGAAAACACAAAAATATAGAGCTATAAAAATAGAGGGATAGATAATAAGTAAAATAGATCAAAATAAACTTCAAACAAGCAAAGGATAGCAGAGATTGACATAGGATACAGAAAGCATGCCCAGAACCATAGCAATGAATGAAAAACAAGATAGCCGTGCCCGTTCATGACCGCGTGGGTAAGTTTGCGCGAGATTTTCCTTGCGATCACACGCGAACTTGTACTAGCGAGCCACACACTTTGCGAGATTACACATAGCGCCCGGAAACGGAAATACATCAAGCAAACAAGATGGCTGCGCCCATGTACGACTGCGAGGGTAACTTCGCCTCGTTGTGCTACCAGCGGCTTGCTAAAACGTACAAAACCACGCGAACTAACACGCTGCAAAAAAACAAATCGCATATTCGCACAAATTCGCGGCTTCCAAATTCGATCTCGCGCAAATTCGCTCCCCGCAAATTCCGCGAATTTGCAGAAAAACTATTTTTGCAAAACTGAAAGCACTCAGCAGGTGCAAACGTTCAACCTAATCATTAGTAACCATTCCCTGTAGTGCTTCCAGAGGGCCCCCTCCAGAGTTCAGTTGCCTACTTGCAACTATTCTATTACCCTGCTCTGACCCTCACAGCAGGCTCAGAGAATAGCTACAAGTAGGCCACAAAGGTCCTGTGAAAAAAAACTTGTTGCTGCCCGCCACATCTACATGTTCGCAATTGCGAACTCTCGCGATGCGTCGCCAAACTCCAGCGGGATCCCGCAGCAAGATCCAAAATGGCGCAGCACTCGCGAAATATCGAGAAAAACAACTCGGCAAACGCTGAATGACGGTAAGTGAACGCCGCACGGCGCAATATTGTATCACCAAGCAAAAAAATCTGCTGCGTGCGAATTTGCGTATTTTCGGTAAATTCGCGAGAGTTCGCGGATTGCAAATTTACCGAAAATCCGCAAAATCCGCGAGCGGAACGGATTTTCCGCCCATGCTTACTTGGTACTGCTGTGGCTGCAACGGTTGCAGGGGTGTGCGCGAGGGCAAGTGAGGAGGAGCGCACGTGTTTGGAGGGATGGCTGAAGTTCAATTGATATTTCATATAGACAGGTCATAGGCCATGGAGGGCTTTGTAGACATGAGTGAGGATCTTGAACTGGCATCTCTTCTAGAGGGGACCAGTGGATGTCTCTTAGGTGGGGGTGATATGGGCTCATTTTTGGAGGTCCAGGAAGAGTCTGACTACAGTGTTCTGTATGGTCTTAAGTCTTCAGACAAGATGGGTGGAGATTCCAGCATAGACAGTGTTTCTGTAGTTTAGGTGGCTGGTGACAAGGGCCTGAGTGACAGTCTTTCTGGTGTTGGTTGGAGTCCATCTGTAGATCCTGAAAGGCATGCAAAGTGTGTGGAAGCAGGAGGAGGCAACAGAGATGACCTGTTGTTTCATATGTGGAGAAGTGTGGCTCACTGGTTAGAGGAGGCAGACCTGGAAGCAGAGGTCAGCCCGGGACCAGGGTTCAATGCCCGGCTCGGCGGGGTCTTGAGTCCTAAAATGTCCATGGACTTGACAATTCTCGCTCCGGTGCCTACTCGATTCACGGGTTCACACTCTGCGACTCTGGGCAATAGCTTGCTTAATCTCCACAACGGCCCCTCGCGGCGGGATGCCTGGCTTTCACCTTGCGGATACCCTGCCGGGGTTATCTCACAGGGGAATACCAGGACGGGTTCCCTAAGCAAGCGCTTAGAAACCGCTTGGTGATTTGCGCTATATAAATTCCTGTACATTTACATAGTCAGTTAGCTGATGAAGATAAGGCTGCTCACATGCTCAGTCAGTGTGGGTGTCAGTCCAAATTCTGCAGGCCATTTGCTGTGGTCCCTTCCAGAGTTTTCTTTCAAAAATTCAGTACTTCAACACCCGCTCCGTCCACAGACACGCCATCGAACTCTGGAACCTCCTCGACACCACAGCTCCAGACGTTGCCTTCCTCACGGAGACCTGGATGAACGCCTCTTCAGCTCCCGACATCACCATTGCCATCCCAGAGGGCTACAAGATCACCCGGAGGGATCGCACCGCCAACCAGATGGGAGGAGGCATCGCCATCATCCACAGGAACACCATCCGTCTCACGACCAGCACCGACAACACCCTGACCACCGCCGAACACCTGCATTTCCAGATCCACACCGACCCGAAGACCACCCTCAGAGGCACCCTGATCTACCGACCACCGGGACCACGCACACAATTCAGCGAGGACATCGCCGACTTCGTCAGCCCGCATGCCCTCCCCTCCGCTGACTACATCCTCCTGGGGGACCTCAACTTCCACCTAGAGAACAACAACGACCGCAACACCAGCACCCTGCTCGACAACCTCGCCAATCTTGGACTCAAGCAGCTGGTGTCCACCCCCACCCACCTCGCCGGACACACACTCGACGCAGTCTTCTCATCCAGCACAGACATCGCCTTCAGCCACGCCACAGAGCTTCAATGGACGGACCACAGCTGCGTCCACTTCACCTTCAAAAGAACGACGGTCCACCACCACCAGCAACAGGCTGCCCGCAGAAGCTGGAACAAGATCACAGCCGACCAGCTCGCCACCTCCATGAGCCAGCACCCTCCTGCCAACTCAGCGAACCCCAGCCAGGCCGCCGACAACCTTACGAAGTGGATCAGCAACTGCGAGGACGAGCTCGCACCGCTGAGGACCCCGCCCAGCAGACCCGGCAGCAAGAAAGCCCCATGGTTCACCGACGAACTCAAGAGCTCCAAGAAGAACTGCCGAGCCCTCGAGAAAGTCTGGAGAAGGGAACCAACACCGGACAACATGACCACCTTCAAGCTTGCCACCCGGAAGCACCACCAGCTGATCCGCGCCGCCAAGAAAACTGCATTCAAGGACCGGCTGGACAACAACGCATACAACTGCAAGGAACTCTTCAACATCGTGAAAGAGCTATCCAACCCCAGCGCAGGAAACAACGACATCACCCCATCGCAAGACCTCTGCAACTCCCTCGCCTCATACTTCCACAACAAGATCGCGGACATACACAACAGCTTCAACAACCAACCAACGCACACCACGACCGAACAACCACCCCCCACCACCACCCTCCACGCCTGGACTCCGATCAGCACCGAAGACACCATCCGCACGATGAACTCCATCCACTCCGGATCTCCGACCGACCCCTGCCCTCACCACGTCTTCAACAAGGCCGACGCTGTCATCGCACCCCACCTGCGAGACATCATCAACACATCCTTCGACACCGCCACCTTCCCTGAGAGCTGAAAGCATGCCAAACTCAGCGCCCTACTCAAGAAACCCACAGCGGACCCCACCGAACTCAAGAATTACCGCCCCATCTCGCTCCTCCCGTTTCCAGCCAAAGTCATCGAGAAGACCGTCAACAAGCAGCTGGCCGCCTTCCTTGAGACGAATGGATCCCTCGACCCCTCACAGTCTGGCTTCCGAGCCAACCACAGCACCGAGACCGCCCTCATCGCCGCCACCGATGACATCCGAGCCCTGATGGACAACGGAGAAACAGCGGCCCTCATCCTCCTAGACCTCTCCGCGGCATTCGACACTGTCTGCCACTGCACCCTAGTACAGCGCCTCAGCAACGTCGGAATCCAGGAGAAGGCTCTGGAATGGATCATCTCCTTCCTCGACGGAAGAACACAGAGAGTCCGCCTACCACCGTACAAGTCAGAGGCCACCGAAGTCATCTGCGGCGTCCCTCAAGGATCCTCGCTGAGCCCCACCCTCTTCAACGTCTACATGAGCCCCCTCGCGGCCATCGCACGCCAACACAACCTCAGCATAATCTCCTACGCCGACGACACCCAGCTGATCCTCTCCCTGACCAACGACCCCGCTGCCGCCAGAGCCAACCTGCGCGAAGGGATGAAAGAGGTAGCCGAGTGGATGACGGCCAGCCGCCTGAAACTGAACTCAGACAAGACGGAGATCCTCATCCTGGGCTCTTCACCCTCCGCCTGGGACGACTCCTGGTGGCCTCCCGCCCTGGGCACCGCACCCAAACCGACAGACCACGCACGCAACCTGGGCTTCATCCTGGACTCCTCCCTCTCCATGACCAGGCAAGTCAACAACGTCTCCTCGGCGTGCTTCAACATCCTACGCATGCTACGGAAGATCTTCTGGTGGATCCCCACCGAGACCAGGAAGACCGTCACCCAGGCCCTCGTCACCAGTCGACTGGACTACGGCAACGCCCTCTACGCCGGTACCACCGCCAAGCTCCAGAAGAGACTCCAGCGGATCCAGAACGCCTCAGCCAGACTCATCCTCGACATCCCACGAACCAGCCACATCTCCGGACATCTGAGAGACCTGCATTGGCTCCCCGTCAACAAAAGAATCACCTTCCGCCTCCTCACCCACGCACACAAAGCCCTACACGACCAAGGCCCGAGCTACCTCAACAACCGAATCAACTTCTACGCTCCCAAACGCCACCTCCGATCAGCCAACCACGCCCTCGCCGCTGTCCCCCGCATCCGAAGAGCGACTACAGGAGGAAGGTCCTTCTCCTACCTGGCCGCCAAGACCTGTAACTCCCTCCCGACCGACCTGCGCCTGACCCAAGACCACCTCTCCTTCAGGAAGAAGCTGAAGGCCTGGCTGTTCGAGCAGTAGCGGCACCCCCCTCCCCCCAGCGCCTTGAGACCCTACGGGTAAGTAGTGCGCTCTATAAATGTCTTTGATTGATTGATTGATTGATTGAAGTTGAGTTGGAGGCAGATGTCTCCCATCCATTTGGATACATTGGTCATGGCATTGCAAAAATTGGTTTTGGTAAAGGGTGTCCTTGGTGAGAAAGAGAATCAGTTGAGGTTTGTCTGCGTAGGAGATTATGTTAAGTCTGTGGTATCTGACGAAGTCTCCAAGAGAAGCCATGTAGATGTTGAACAGAGTAGGGCTTAGGGATCATCCTTGTGGCATGCGCATATGATGTCTTTGAAGTAGGAGGTGACTTGCTCGAGCAGGCATTGCTGAAACACCCCTGTCCTCTCTCGGGCGACCTGGACAGTGATATTGCAACCTTGCAGTGCTGGCTGACCGATCGGCTGGATGATCTTGCCCCCATGGCTGTTCCTCGGTCCACGGTGGCCCGGCATTCTGCCCCGTGGTTTACGGAGGCGCTCCGTGTGGCTCGTAGTCAGTGCAAGGTGGCGGAGAGGGCCTGGCGCCTGGTGTACGATGGGGAGACTAAACTTGCCTATAAGGCGGTGCTGAAGGCCTACCATCGGGACATTCTCGCTGCCAAGAGGGTTTACTTGGCGAGGAGGATTGAGGCATCCGCGAACTCCTCTAAGGAGATCTTTACTATCGTGAAGGAGTTTACGATCCCCAGCTCCCGTCCGCCCCTTCCAGCTTCGGCGGACGCTTGGGCCTGCGACCTAGCTGGTTTCTTCACAGATAAGATCAAGGCCATTCAGGCCACCTTCGTTGAGGAACCGGATGGAGGGAGCGGTGTTAGGTCGGTCTCTGGTCTGCCGCATACTCCGGTGGCAGTGCTGTCCGACTTCCCCACTGTTTCCAGTGAGGCCTCTCTTACGTTGTTGGCCAACCTCAAATCTGGCTCGCCACTTGATCCCTGCCCCGCCAAATTTTTGGCTGGTATGGCGGCAGTGGTGAACCCTTTAGTCAACCCTATCCTAAATGCCTCCCTGAGGGAGGGGCGGGTCCCTAGCTCTTGGAAAAGAGCGATGGTGATCCCCCTCCTAAAAAAACCGGGCCTTGACACCGAAGTTCTGGCGAACTACAGGCCTATCTCGCTGCTACCTGCACTGGCGAAGCTGACGGAAAAACATGCTCACGGCGCCCTTTCTAGTTTTTTGGAAGCCAACAATCTGCTCCATCCATCTCAATCGGGCTTCCGACCTAATTTTAGTACGGAAACTGCTCTGATTGAGGTGACTGAGATCATCAGGGAGACTCTCGATGCCGGCGGCAGGGCCATGCTGGTCATGTTAGATCTTTCGGCGGCTTTCGACACCGTCCCCCACAAGACGCTTCTGTCCAGGCTTTATGACATCGGCCTGAGGGGGACGGTGTTGAGGTGGTTCACCTCTTTCCTGGAAGGCCGCCGCCAGACGGTCTGGGTCTCCCAGAGCTCCGCCGAGATGCCGCCACTGGGAGTGGGGGTTCCACAGGGTTCTGTGTTGAGCCCCACATTATTTAACATCTTTATGTCCCCTCTGGCGGCCTTGGTAGAGGCGTATGGGGCCCAGATCGTCTCTTATGCCGACGACACGCAACTCCTCTTCACATGCGGGAAAGATCAAGAGTTTGTGGGAGAGAGAGTCCGGGACTGCCTTGCGCTGGTCTTCGACTGGTTCCAGCGGAACGGTCTGAGGGCCAACTCGGGAAAGTCTGAGATTCTTTTTTTTGGTTGCGTTGCCGATCCGGAATGGCAGCATTGGTGGCCGTCCGACATGAGCCCTCCTGTACAGTCCTCTGTGGTGGCCAAAAACCTGGGCGTTAAGCTCGACAATCAGCTGTCGCTCCGCACTCACATTCTTGGCCTCGCCGGCACTTGCTACGGACTATTGAAAATGCTCCGCAAATTTTTGCCTTTGTTATCTGAGGAGCATAGGAGGACTACAGTGCAGGCTCTAGTCGGGTCCAGGCTAGATTATGCCAATGCTCTGTTTCTTGGCCTTCCCGACTATCTGGTCCAGCGCCTTCAAGTGGTGCAGAACTCTGCTGCCCGGGCGATTTTTGGTCTAGGGAGACGTGCCCGAGCGTCTGGGTTGCTCCAGTCGCTCCATTGGCTCCCCATCAGGAAGAGGATCCAGTTCAAATCCCTGACCCTGATGCACAAGGCTCTGCATGGTTCAGGAGCGGGATACCTGCAGAGGAGACTGACTTTCTATCGTCCGGCGCGCTCTCTCCGTTCGGAAGCTCTTTGTAGAGCTGTGGTTCCACGGGTGAGGAAGGCTCGTGCGGGAGGGCGGTCTTTCGGCTGCAGAGCCCCCCAGCTTTGGAATCAGCTTCCATTCGCTCTGCGGAGTACTGTTAATTTACTCCAGTTTAGGAGGGGCCTGAAGACCTGGCTTTTTAACTCTTAGTGTGTTCTTTACTGTTCATTACTGCTTTTGCTCTGTTTTTGTTGCCTGTTTTTAGCTGTGTTGTGTTATTTCATTATGAGCTGAGGGTGGAAAGCGTCGGGACACTCCCTGTGAGTAGCTGCACGCTATATAAAAAACTCTATAACATAACATAACATAAGTGAGGCAGTCGGATGCTCTGGGTGCTTCCTGTAATTAAGGAGGTGATTCACTTCAGGGCATCTCTTTGCATGCCTATGATGTAGAGTCTGTTGGTGAAGGTGCTGTTAGAGACAGTGTCAAACGCCACAGAGAGGACGAAGAGGATCAGGGCCACAGTTGAGGTGTGCTCTGATGTCGTCAATGGCGACAATCAGAGTGATCTCTGTGCTGTGGATGGCACAGAATCCTGATTGTGAGGCATCCAGCAGGTGGTTTTGGTCGTGGAATTTAGTGAGCTGCTCTTTGATGGTTTTCTTGGGTACTTTAGTCGGGTAAGAGAGCAGGCAGATCTGAAGATCATTTTTGAGATCCCAGGGGTTGGTGGAGACTTTCTTTCGGAGAGGTCTGACATCTTCTTGTTTCTATCTGTCCAGGTAGGTTGCTGTGGAGATGGAGGTGTTGAGGAATGTGTTAAGTTGTGTTCAGATTGAGTTTGTTTCAAGGTTGTAGAGGTGGTGGGGGCAGGGGGCACTGGGAGCCCCGGAGTGGATGGAAGACATGACGGCTGAGGTAGTCAGAGTGGCAAGCTTAGACCAGGTGCTAATGGTTTGGCTGATGTTCCCTGGTTGGTTGAGGTCATTGGGGTGGAGGGTGTCGGGTTGGAGCATGAACCTGTTGTAGATGTTGGTAATTTTCCTGTTGAAGTGGAATGAGAGGGTGTTGCAGAGTTCTTTGGAGGGGTGTATGATGTTCTCTATAACTGTTCGGTTGGAGAATTGGTTGACTATTTTGAAGAGCTCCTTTGTGTGGCTGCCCGCGGAGTTGTTACAGGTTGTTATTGCTGATTTCTTCGGTTCCTCATGTACCTTTGATATTTGTTCAGGGCTGTTTTGTGAGATGCTCTGTCGAAGGGATTCTTAGTGGTGTGCCATTGTTCCTTCAGTTGATGGCAGTTGCACTTGGTGGTCCAGAGTTCAGGGGTGTACCATCTGGCGTGTTTGGAGGTCTTGTTGGATTTTGTAGGTTTTAGTGGGGCAACTCTGTCTGCAATGTCGGTGATCCAGGCGGACCAAAATCTGGATGGCCTAGTCTAGGTCTTTTGCCGTCTGGGGTTCAGAGGTAGGGAGGATTTGTGGCCGCTGGATTCCGGAGACTTTGCTCTACCTGCTATGAAGGGGATCCGGTGCCTGGTGATAGTTTGCTGGGCATTGGTGATGGTGAAGTGTATGGCGTTGTGGTCATTCCAGGTGAGTTCAGTGGTGTGGCTGAATTTGATTCTGTCATTGGAGGTGAAAATGGGTTTGAGTGTATGTCCAACTTTGTGCGTGGGTTTGGTGACCAGATGGTTAAAGCAGATGTTCAGGTTCTTCAGGAGGGCAATGGAGTTGGCGGTGTTGGTGTCATAAATGTGGAAATTGAGGTTGCAGAGTAGGATGTAGTAGTGAGAGTCAATTTATAGGGGGGGGGTGTCGCAGAATATTGCTCAGGGTTCTGGGGGTCTGTAGGTGAGGGTGCCTTTGAGCATGGTCTTTGCGACAATTTCTAGTAGGAAGTTGAGATGGTCCATGACAGGCATGGGGTCGTTGTTGGTGATGTTGCATCTGATGGATTCCTTGAAGATGATGGCAATGCCTCCACTTTTTTGTTGTTGCGGTCCCAGTGTATCATCTTGTAGCCTTTGGGAGTGGCAGTGGTGATGTTGGGAATCAAGGAGGAGTTAAGCCACGTCTTGGTGACTAATGCAATGTCTGCGGTAAGGGTGGTGATAGTATCCCAGATTTCCATTGCGTGTTTGCAGCGGGAGAAGGTGCTGTGCAGGATACAGTGGAGAGGTTGCTGGGTGTTCCTGGTTTGTGGGCAGGAGTGGTGTAGGATCTTTTGCAGGTTGTGTCACATAAGAAGTGTCAGTGTTGGCAGGTTAAGGGTCCATTGGTTGATCGTGGGGAGAAGGAAACACAGCTGTTATTTTGGCATGCTGGGTCAAGGTCCAGGAGTTCTTTGGAAGCATACGGTTGGGAGGCGTGAAAGCCGGGGGTCCTGTTGCCAGGCGTTGTCAAACAGACAGTGCGTTAGCAGCAAGTCCACTATGTGCATTTGCTATTTGACCATGCAGCGGCCTCCTTTGGTGATCCTGGTTAGTGGTCCTTTTCAAAGACCTAGGACGGGCAGTGTGGGGTCAGTAGCAGCAGGCAGTGCATGGACAGGGACTTCAGGCAGGGCAGGGACAGGGACAGAAGGTTGAACAGGGACAGCAGACAGTACCTAGACAGCAGGCATCGCATGGACAGGGACTGCAGGCTCTTTATTGGCATCTGGAGGCACGAAAATCAGATTGACAAGCAAGGCTCGCCCGTAAGGCTTCTGGGAAGTGTAGTCTGGTGGTGGGATGGGGGCGGGGGAGCTTTGGACCACTGTAGCAGCAGAAGCAGGAGGGAAGACAACCTCTAGAGGAAAAGGGCGGTCAGGCAGTTTCCTATAAAATCTGATCTTGCAGCCTTGCAGATCAGAGACTCACATCACCGTGCATTCCAATTCTCCCCAGCTGGTGAATTCAGAACTTGTTTTTAAAATAGTTCAGGCTAGCTAGATCCTCCATTTTCTTTCAAAGTGAATGCAGTCAAAACTAACTAAAATCGAGGCCAATGAGCTTTGGGATTGTTGACTTGATTTATCTAGTTGTTTTGGGTGGTTATATGTTGCTGTCCTACCCAGATTCATATAAAAGAGCCTAGGAGACAGACTAGCCTTGTCTAATTTCTTCAGACAAATAATCATTTTGTGCAATTAGGGACAGCTCTTTCAAAGGTTTAAAAACTGTTAGATTTAGATTGTTTACATGCCTGTTTTGGAGGGATGGGGATGGCTACCTTATGTTAGAGGCATTCTACACATATTTTTGTGATGTAAGCAGCTCCAACATACCCAACTATTGGCATGAAGTACACTGCAGAAAACTATCATCTCTAAAGAAACTCTGTAGAATTCAGGATGGCGCTTAAGAAATGAGATGCAAGAACCTTAATTATTCCTTTTAGTCATTCCTTTCACATCCAGACCGACCTAGCATGGAGGGCAAACAAATGAAGACCAATTCCAGTAGAATTCCAATGACACAACTTAACTTGTAATGACCTAGGAAACCATTTTATACAAAAAAGTTTAACCACTGTCAGGCCGGTGAAAGATCAACTAAATTCAACAAGAATAAGCTCTTAACTAGGTCAACAAGAGATTCCTTTACTTTCCGAGAATGACAAAACTGTATTCCAAATTGTAACCATGTGGTTTGATGTGCTTTGATGTTGCAAATAATTTCAGCCAGCGTTTTTCTTGCACTTTATTACATTCAGATCTCTTGGAGCAATGTAGCTATTGCACCCTTACCGCTAGGCATCTGTAAGAAAGATTTCTGTGCTTACTGTTACCTAACTCCATGAATATCCACAGAGATGAATCCCACTATATTATTGTTATTTTTGGATGATATAGTTAGCATATAAAGGTGACACAATCTTGTGTTTCATTAATTTCACCTCTGTTCCCTCCATTGAAACAAAACAAACCCTTCAATTGTCTCACAAGGCGAGATAAGTCCAAATGGAAGGCAGGATAGTGAGACTCATCTTCTTGATTCTCCACTTTGTTGCATTTAACAAAGACTCCTACCTTTTCCTTAAGTCGATATTGAGTTTTGCCTAAAATAGCTTGACAGTAATTTAACCATAGAATAGAGTATTATCTATAGTATTGTAAGTTGTTGAAGGAAAGCAAAGATTTACATTTTCAAGGAAAGTAACTTCTCTAATATGCCTGTAAATGACTGGCCTAACTGGTATTTCAAACACCATGAATATAGAAATATGTTTGAACAACTCAAGATGTCTTAAGCTTATTGAAAGTAATGTGAAAGTTACAATAATTCTCCCAAACTTATATTTGCCTGCTTTTGACAGCGTGCGCTGATGGGTATATATTATTACTAGATCCCTAGTGCCAGATCACTTTCTTGCCACAATAGTGCCTAGGGAATCAAATCAGAAACAGCTGCTTTAATTTCTTTGCCTGCCATTTTAAATTCTGGAAAGCTTTCAGTGAAAATATTACACCATGCCCATGAGCTTTAGGATTCCACAGCAGCTGCATTTGCTTACACATAACCTACAAAGAAAGGAACTTTTAACCAGTGACTGTAAGAAATTGGGTTGTTAGTTCAGAGGGGTGAGAGCCCCATTCAAGTAATAAACCCAATCCTTGCAGAGTGAACCACAAAACTCACAAAAAATTCTTGTATTTAACCCTCTGCTTGCTTGGCACAAAAGCAGTCAGGCACAACTGAGAGGCAATGTTTGACACATTTATGCAGCACTCAAACAGTAATGAAGTGAAAACACAACACAAGAAAAATCCCAAACCAATTTAGAAACATGTAGTACATTTTAATAAATAAAATGATACCAAAATGACATAAATCCAATTGCTTAGAACCTGAGGTATGCAGTTTCAAAGTTTTAAGTAAATATAGTGCCTGAAAGCACAAAGCGCCATTCATGGTCATCTGTTAATGCTGTCCCATGCTCTCCACACTGGAGTCAAGCTATCCTGGCTGAAGACGGCTGACAGCCAGAAACCGGTCCTAGGATGCTTGATTCCGGTCCAGGAAAGACATGGCTTGGCAGTTCGGGCTGGACTGTTCTCATGAGGCACAGGGTCAAGGCTGATTTGCATATGGCCATGTCTGAACAGGGGTGGTGTGGAGTGCAAAAAAAGTTGGATTTAGGCCCAGATCTCTGTACTGGGGTGAATGTATGACATCGTTCTGCATTCTGTCCATGAACTGTGGTTTTGCATCTGTTAATGCTGGCCACGGGGAAAGTCACAAACTCAGACCAACTGCAATGGATAGTGAGTCTGATACCGGGACCAGGTTAGTCCAGCTGAAAGACTTGCATTTTAAAAGTCCAGGGAAAAGAGTTCTGTTCAGGGTGGAGGAGTGTGCAAGAAGCAGAGAGAGTATCGTAGATGGTGGTCACTGTCGCGCAAAGAGCAAGCTGGACAGTGTGGGCTATCATCACTGTAACTTGAGGATCTGGTTGGGTATCGTGGACAGTTGTTGATGGAACTTCATGTTGGTGGTCATCGCAGGCTGTGATTGCTGTAGCATGAAGTACAGGTCTCTGTTTGTTGGTCGTCGCTGTCGCGTGAAGAGCAAGCTTATTGTTGGCAGTCTATGGGGGTAGCAGAGTATTTTCTTCTTGGTAGGAGCTCATGTAGATGACGGCGAAGGATCCAGGATCTGGGACACACCTCTTGGGGATCAGGAATTCTTTAAAGTAGAGGCCAGCAGGGCTTAGGCAGATCCAATTGTAGCAGGTCAGCTGGGCAGCTTAAGAGAGTCCTCTGGACTTTGTCACTACCCTGTATTTCAGACAAGAGGTCAGCCAACTGACTCTTGGAGTCACTCAGGTTATCCTAGTAAATTCTTCCTTTTCAGACATAAAGGCAGTCCTCAAGCAATAGGGTGGTCCTTCTCCTGTGATGTACAAAGGTCCAGGAGTGCACTGATGAGTGCCTCTGGAGGTATCATATTTATACCTAGGGCCAGCATTTGAGTGCTGGGGGGACATCTTGTGCTATCCCCTTCTCTGGATAGGAAAAGAGTTTCCCTTCCCTTGACAAAGCTCCAAGAAGTCTGGGTTGATAATAGACTGGTGCAAGGTATCTTCAAGTGAGCAGTGCACAGCCCAGCCCCAGTCATCCTTGCAGAATGACCCATCCTGCTCATACCTAGTCCTCTTGTTTGACACTGTTTCAATTGTATATGAATAAATATTTTATGTGACCAACGGATGTTTAGATTTGAGTATCTGAATATTTATGTACATTTACATTTGTAAAGCTTTTAGGCATTCATGGTGCAGATTCTAAATTATTATAGGCCACGATTATTGTCAAGGTCTTTGATATTACGGAATTAACTGAGACCTATTTCAGGAGTTAGCCACTATTACCATATAGTAAGGTTATAAGTACACCTCTAGACAAAGAAAAATGGGACTTTGTGGTGGGTATTTTAGTGGAAGGGCACATTTGTCTAGATTTATAAATAATAGGCAATTTATTGGCCATAGAAATTTGGGGGTACACCATAGAAGTGATGGTCCACTACCTGGAGGAACTCAAGATGTTCACCAGATCCTTGAAAACAGAGTACGACTTATGGCACAGAGGATGTCATTTTTTTTAATTGTATGTTAGAACTGCGCCTGCATTCATTTCACATGCCTTTACAATGCAGTCAATACAACAAATGCATTGTTATCATCCATTTCTTTACCACGCAAGTCGTTACAACAAATGGCCCATGGGAAGCGCTGGTCTTTGGAATAGTATAGTTTACTATTCCAACTCCAGTCCGTGCAACAGTAGGGAAAGTGTTGGACTTAAAATCCAAAACCAGGCCAACAATGCCTTCCCTAAAGCAAGTCATTGTAAAGACTTGCATTGTAAAGGAATGCATGGTAAATGTGCATTTGTTGTTTTGACCTCGTTGTAAAGGCACAACGTGATTACGGCTGAGTGGTAAAGGCTGAGTCCCTTTTTTTCTATATCACTGCAAACAGTGTGGAGGAGATGAGAAAGGAGAGTGAAGTGATGAAATGCTATATCAAGAATCTTTCAAGCTGATAAATAGAGGGATGGCATAAAATTTAACAGGAATTTGCAGAGGCCGTAATCTTTGATACTGGACAAAGTAGGCCACTGGATATTCAGCATTTATATATTTCGATTAAAAAACATTTGCAGCTGGCCATTTGCCTTTTAGGACTTCATCAAATTTGTTTGAGTGATGTTGGCTGAGGTTCTTTCCTGAGTTATGTGCTCTTGGTGATGGCTACTGATTGTAATCTCATAATGTACGAGTAGTGCGATTCCGGTATACAGGATGTAGTATGATAATGATAAGGATGCCTATTGCCAATGAATACCATACAACATTGGATGGATGTCTATGGTCTTTAAATCTTAAAAAGGAATTATGTAATGTTGTTCAGGCTTACGATTGTTCAGAACTAATTTAAAAGAACATAAAATAATTGCTTTTCTGCAATGAAGTTTATACCAATTTGTGTTGGTTGTCATGGTTGTTATGATGTTTTGTTATGTTATTGTTGATTTATTGATACTATCATGTGATTGTTCATGGTGTTAATTTATTATGTTGTTTATGGTATTTCAGTGATGTTGATGTGTATGAAATTGTTTATTTTAACCTATGGAAGATATATTCATGTATTAGTCCTGAAGAAGGTGGAATCTATTAGTCAACTTCACCAAAACACATTGATGAACTATAAGGACACGCTCTACAGGCATGCAATGTCCTTATATGTTATTAACAGTGAACATTCGCAATATCGAAAAAAAATATCGAATTGACAGAATATAGTGGTGTAGAATATCCAAATTCAGGTAAGAAATATTGATTTCCATAATATTGAAGTTAGTAATATCGACAGTCATAATATAGTTGTTAGAAATATAGACTTTTTTATAGTGTTTTAAGTGTTAGTATATGTGTTAAAAGTATGTATTATTTTTGTGATGTATGTTTGAATTTTTTTCAAGTAATAAAATTTATGTTATTTAATATCTGCTTAATTTAATTCCATAGCGGGTTGTGGGTTTGTAGGGGAAAAGGGTGGGAGTTATTAAATTATACTAAATGAGATATACATTTTTAGGAATTATTAATTATTTTAATTTTAATTTTGCGTTTTAGTCCTGTAGCGGGTTGTGGGTTTATAGGGGAATTGTGAGGGAAGTAATGTAACTGTTATTCAGTAATAATTTACTTTTATTTATTGGTATTGACAATTAATTTATTGTTAACTAATTAATAATTGGTAATTAATTTGTATTAATTGGTAATTGATTTTTAATAATTCGTAATTAATTTTTATTAACTGATTAATTGATAATTATATTACTGGTATTAAGTAATTTTTCGGAGCTGGTTGTGGGTTTATAGGGGAATAGGGTGGGAAGTACTTTCATTGTAATGTATTAAATATTGCAATTTTTTTAGGTATTGATAATTCATTTACTGTTAATTAGGTATTAATTGGTAATTTCTTTAATACTTATTGATTTTTGGTATTGAAAATGAATGTGTTAATTAATTAATAATAGGTAATACATGTTTATTAAATAATATTTATTGGTACTTATAATTAATTAATTTTTAAATATTTTGTAATTGATAATTACTTTTAATAATTATTTTATTGTTATTGCTAACTAATTAATTTGTATTGAAATACTAAAACATGACTTTCCCTACTGTTGCACTCACTGGAGTGGGAGTAGTAATTTTTACCCCTACGCTATCCAACACTTTCCCTACTGTTGCACTTACTGGAGTGGGAATAGTAATTTTTACCCTTCCGCTATCCAACGCTTTCTCTAGTGTTGCACTCACTGGAGTGGGAATAGTAATTTTTACTGTCCCGCTATCCAACACTTTCCCTACTGATGCACTCACTGAAGTGGGAATAGACATTTTTACCCTCCCACTATCCAACACTTTCCCTACTGTTGCACTCACTGGAGTGGGAATAGTAATTTTAACCCCTACGGTATCCAGCACTTTCCCTACTTTTGCACTATCTAGAGTGGGAATAGTTTTACTCCTACGCAATTTAACGCTTTCCCTTCTGTTGCGCTCACTGGAGTGGGAATATTAATTTTTACCCCTAAGCTATCTAACGCTTTCCCTACTGTTGCACTCACAGGAGGGGGAATAGTAATTTTTACGCCTACGCTATCCAGCGCTTTCCCTTCTGCTGCTCTCGCTGGAGTTGGAATAGTAATTTTTACCCTCCCATTATCCAACGCTCTCCCTACTGATGCACTCACTGGAGTGGGAATAGTAGTTTTTACCCACCAGCTATCCAACACTTTCCCTACTGTTGCACTCACTGGAGAGGTAATAGTGATTTAAACCCCTACGCTATCCAACGCTTTCCCTACTGTTGCACTCACTGGAGTGGTAATGGTAATTTTTACCCCTATGCTATCCAACGCTTTCCCTACTGTTGCACTCACTGGAGTGGGAATAGTAATTTTTACCCTCCCGCTATTCAACACTTTCCCTACTATTGCACTCACTGGAGTGGGAATAGTAAATTTTACCCTCCCGCTATCCTACGATAAAGTTATTTAATATTTTTTAATATTATTAAGTTAATATATATTCATATATATGTATTAAAAAACAACAATGCATGTTTATTTTTATTTTTATTACGTTATTTATGTATTCATTTTAAGGTTATTTAAGTATTTTTAATTATCTTTTACTTGATTACATTATTTATTTAAATATTTTACATTACTTTTTAGACATTTCAATATTTCGATATTTTTACAATCTATAATATTTACAACAATATTTTGGATTCGATATTATTGTACTTACCACTTTGGAGTTAGGAATTCGATATTCTGGCATTCTATACTTTGTCATCGATATTTAGCCAGGTTGATATTTTGCGCCTCGATATTCGGTCAGTGACCTGTTATTAACTAGAGGTGTACATATTAGAAGACAGATTGTTTTGATTTAAAAGAATCATCCTTCTTTTTGTGATATGTGGTATATGTGTTTTTTTTTATATCCATATATGATTTTAAATATTTTTAATCATATTGCAGGATTAAAACAATATATATTTTTCTAAGCTTTTGTGGTATTTAATTGTAACACAGTTGGGAGTATTTGTTCATGTATGTGATTGATATGAGATAGGACAGGTGTGGAGTATCGGTTACATTATGTTCTAATAGGCACTAAGGGGTTTATTAAGTTGTTTGTATTTTACAACCCTGTCCCCTTATTTTGAGGGGTTACTGTTGGAACTGGCTCTTCCCAGTAAAAATGTACCACTCCCGCTATAACCTGTGCTCACCCTTGCGTTACTAGGCACTGAGTAGTCCGACTTAACACAGAGGCAATGAGTAAAGCATTGGCACAGTACTAACTCACAATACATACCTTTAGCAGCACAAAAGAGACTTCACAAGTGATATATGTAAATAGCGTTTGTATTCAACACACATCACAATCAACACAACATGAACACTATGTATTCCTGGGCATAAATCACATTGGGAATTATTACTAGCACTACTAGGCCTAGCTGTGTTCAAATTGCATCAGTAATATGCACACCTACACCCCCAGCACCCTTATGAGGTGCAATACATTGTCTCACCTATCAATTCTTAGAATTCAATAGCGCACAGCTGTAGGATGCAGCCTGGGTGACAATGATATCCGACATTTTTGCATATAACAAATGAGTACACTCCTCAGCAGCACCACGGAGCCTAGGCCGCTTGGGCAAAACCAATGTCAAGCGTAATGCTTATTTGGTATCAGACAAATGCCATCCAATTACCTAAGTCGTGGGTGGTTCCCCACTGTCTTTCCCCCACACATACGCTCACTCTACACAATTATGCGGTGCATCGGACATCAGACAAATCCTTACAGAAGCGCTCAATCGCATACGAACTCAGCACCCTAATGCAGTGCAACTGATACCTAGCAGGTCAGTTGGTTACACACTGCAGACCCCGTGGCCCTGAGCCTCCCTGTGCCCTCTATCTCACTCAATTATCCTGAAACCCTTGGATTGGAGATACCCCATCCTCCCCAGGGACACTAAGCTGCACGCATCTGAATGCATTCTTTGTAAGTATCCCAGGAAAGCAATGGGAAGGGGAATAGGCAGCAAGATCGATTAGGAGTCAGTCGGCTAAATAGTTTGGCAACCACACAAGAATTTCACCCACGGGATGCAGAGCAGACATGGGTAGCGGGCAATAGACGATCACACCAATGGGGTCCCCCAGGGCTTTCCGTAGCCAGAAGGGTCACACAGTCACTTGACTCACTTCCGATCATTCTCCAAAGTATCCCTCATGCCCAGTCAGTCACTCTCACCAGAGCCGGGTAATACTACCTGGCAATACATTGTTGTTGGCGAAGACCGGGTAAGGAGAGGGTAGATGGTTCACCGCCCGGAGGGTCAATTAAGGAAACTGTCGAATGGAGAAATAAGCAGAGGTTCTCTCGGAAGGAGGAGGCATCCATTCAGGTACACGTTGATCGGAGTCACACCCAGGCAATCCAAGCACATCTCTGGGTGCTCAATGCTACCGGTCGCAGCAGACCGTTTCAGTTGCAAAATCCGTACCTCTTTGAAAATGAGACACAACATTCAGTGCACGTCAATTTTGCCCGCACTATACAACTCCTCTCACACACACAATGAAGAGTTGCAAATTCTGTGCCTCCCTGAAAATGAGGCACAACATCCGGTGCACATCAATATTGGTCAAAACAGACAGTTACAGTCACACACGCAGGTGCAACAATGCTTCATAAGTTAGAATAAGGCACTCCTACAGTTACTCCCCTACCTCCAAGGGTTGCAACCTGTGAATTGGCGACCACACTCAATGATCATGCAGTCGGCCTGTCACACAACAGAGATGCAGCACGATCAATGAAGCAGGCCACTCTGGGTCCTACAAACGGTGAATCCGCTCACCACCAACCAGACTCTAATGCATGCCAAGGTTCCCATGATGAGGGGGAAACACATCCTAGATGTGGGTCAGACTTTGAGGCTCTGCATAAGGCAGGCCGGTCTGTAGGTACAATTCTAAGTTCCACGCCTTGATGCCAATAGAAATCCCAGAAGGTTTGGTCACTTGAGAAGGCGCGTCTTTCAGGTGTCACAGGTAGACAATGTGGTCCCTCTTAGAAGACCTTTTTAAGTCCCTGAGACCTCAAAAAGAACAGGGCAAAAGCTAAACAAGCCCGTAAAGAGCACACTTCAGGATGCCACACAGCCATAAGTAGTCAATGCAGGTCAGCCACTATTTAGAAGGGCACACTTTCCCTTTCAATGGCAATAATCCTCCTTGTGCACAACATATTCCTCTGGCACTGTGCACCACATAGTTCCAAGTTTCCTTGTCCTATATTCCCACAAGCATATCTCACCAAATACTGACGTATAGAAGCAGTACTTATACTGGAGTGACCCCTTGAAGTTGGGGTTGGTTCAAAGGGTCTCCTTTTGACCAAAGATGTCTCCCCTAAATATCAGTCCTGTCCCACATGAGGCCATGGAATGCAGATCTTTAGCTTTGGTGGGGCGCGTGATCTGGCTCCAGAACCGGAGTGTCAAAACCTCTTCCTTCTCTCCAGAGAGCCCGCAATTGGCAGAGGTCTTTCATTACATTTGTACGGCCTGTGTTTTAAAGCTGTCACTGGGGAATGCCGGATGTGCTCCCTCAACCTCCAGTATGGACTGGAGCCAAGCACTAAGGCACACACATAGTTTTAGAGCACAGAAATGCCCACTTTATATTAGTTTTAATGAACAAGGGAAACCCACTGATCAAAAGGGACCGGGGTAGAGAATTATCTTGAGGAACAAGGGTCCCTTGGTAATGATAAAAAGGTGATTACCATGGATGGATACATTAGTACTTTCCATGAATAGGTATGGTAAACACAATCTGAACTAATTATTTACAACACATAAATTCATCAAGAAAACATATATGGAATGTGCCACTGTTAGAGTAAAATAAACTAACAAAACGACAGATACAGGCAATTGATTTTTTTAAAGCATGTCTAGCACTTTTATATAATATTCAAGTCACTTATAGCAAAAAGCACTGCTGCACCCAAGAAAGAAATATTTTGAACATAGGGGGTCATTAGGATGGCGGGCAGACTTAGTCCGCCCGCCATCCTATCAGTGATTGGGACTGCCCGCCATAAGGGCGGGGGTCCCGTGGGGGGTATGAGGATGCTCCCGTCACTGTGGTGGGCGCATCCTGCATTTTAAGCATTGTAGCGGGCGGTGCTGAGAGCACCGCCTGCCACAATGCTAAAAATGCATGCATGCATTTGCATAAACAAAGCGGCAGGCACCGCGCGGTGCCTGCTGCTTTGTTTATGCAAATGTTTATACAAAATGCTTTGTTTATGCAAATGCACCCCCCACCTCTCCTTCACTCTGGGGGCCAACAGGGGGCCCCCAAAGTGAAGACCGCATGCTGCTGCAACGGAAAGGCATCTCGGCAAGCCCATGCAAATATGGCTGGCGGTGTCTATTAGACACCGCCACCATATTGGACCTTTTCCGCCCCGGTCACCTTGCGTCCAGGGCGAAAAAGCGGTGGACGGTCTTTCCGTCCGCTGTGGTCTCCCCGCCATCCTAATATGGCGGGGGTCATTTAGGTGAGGATGGCGGGCAGTGGCTACCGCCAGCTTGGCGGGGGCAATCCGTCCGCCATCCTAATGGGCACTATAGTGTTAATGAGTCAGAGTGTATGTTGATGGCGTTTTGATCCCCTGAAAATATGGGATCATCATCAGGACTGAGAGTCAGTTGCCTGACAGAACAACAGTAGTGAATTTGCACTTGGGAACTTTAGTTACAACAATCTGTAAAAATATACAACAGGTCACATAGAATTTGTGCCTGTGAGGAATTATTTACAACAGTCTGTCATAGGTGTGGCTATAATCAAGGAATCCAAAAAATCAGACCATGTGGAAATGAAGCCACTAGGTTATGAAGTTCCTCAGATTAGGTCCACAAAACAAGGGAGACATCCCTGAGTCAACCGAGCGTTCCTGATTGTTGCTGTATGTGAGGAGTGCTGTGCTGACAAAGATGTGCAGCACGTAGAAGGTTGAATTACAGTATTTATTTTATTTATTTATTTAAAATCTTTTATATAGCGCTGCTGGACCCAAGAGTATCAGAGCGCTTTACAAGGTAGGTAAACATATTAAGATACAATTAACAATGTGCAGAAAATTCACATGAGATAAAACAATGCATTAAAGGAGCGAAGGGGGCAAAGAAATAGAGAGATAATTAAGGGGACAATGAATGTTGAAATTAAAGAGTGAGAAGGGGGTGTAGGGAAGGGGAGTGAGAATATGAAAGAGGGAGCGGGGTTGGGTAGAGGAGTGAACAAGAAAAGAGAAAGAGTGAGCAGGGTCAGAATCAGTAACATTAGGTACCCCAATATTTGTTGTGGAGAAGTACTTGGAGTCTTGAGATGGTAAGAGGGGTTGCAGCGAAGATCCTTGGGGAGAGAGTTCCAAATCGTAGGAGCATTACCAGAGAATGCACGGGATTGGAGGGCATATTACCAAGGGCCTTATCGCCGCTTTAGCAGGAATTTTTCCTGCTAAAGCGGTGATAATTTTATCGCCCTATTACCCACCTTTGCATGTCGGCGATAATTATCGCTAATGACATGCAAAGTGGGCGTGCCAAGATGTTAGCGACTGGAAACAGTCGCTAACATCGCTATCTTCTATTACCTACTTTTGGAAATATTTGCGCTAAGCGCGAATTTCTCCAAAAGCTAACGCCTGCCCAGAGCAGTTCTTAGCCATGTTATCCAACGGTAGGTGGATGACATGGCTAAGAGCATTAGCTCGGTAATGCATGAATATCGCTGACTTTTCAGAGATATTCATGCATTTCGGCCGATTTTTATCGCTTAGGAGATAAACCTTGATAATAGCAAGGTTTCTAAGCGATATAAATAAGCGAAGCACAGCGATAAACTTATAGCCGCTAACCAAGCTTAGCGATACTTATCGCTTATTCTTGGTAATATGCCCCTGGGTCTTTTTACATTTTAGTCTACGAGGGATCAGGACAAGAGAGTTAGTGCTCCTCAGGGACCTGGAGCACCCTGCTTTTTGTAGTTTGCTTGAAAGGTAAGAAGGGGTGTTTGGTGAAGAGCTTTGTGCGTGATACAAGCAATCTTGTAGGTGGATCGTCCTTCTATTGGGAGCCAATTGAGATTTTTGAGGACGGGAGAGTTGTGGTCAAATATTTTACAGTCAGAAATAAGTCTGGCAGCTAGGTTGGGAACAGATTTAATCGGTGCAAGATGGACTTTAGGGGTGCCAGCAAGTGTGGCGTTACCACAGTCAATCCTGGAAAGGACAGGGGATTGGACTACGATTTTGAAATCATCAGCTGAAATAAAAGGTTTAATTTTTTTGAGGTGGTGAATGATGAAAAGAACACTTTTGGCTGCATTTTTAATGTGGAGGATGAGATTAAGATTATGATCGATGCTGATGCCTAGGGATTTGACAGAATTAGAGGTGAAGAGGGAGCAATTCAGTGCTTTGATATCATTGATCCAGAGTTGAATGGGAAGGGATTGTTTTTGGGAGTGAAAAGTATGGTTTCAGTTTTTTTAGGATTCAGTTTGAGCTGGTTAAGATGGAACCAGGCTTGGACTTTAATCAGGGTATCATTGAGGTGAAGGATGTTGTTGTGGGATTTGATCTTGTAGTATAGTTGAGTGTAGTCGGCATAGAGGTGGTACCTGATTTTAGCTTGTTTGAGAATGAGGGTGAGTGGTTCCATGAAGAGATTGAATAGGGTTGGGGAGAGGATAGACCCTTGAGGGACACCGAGTGAGACAGGTTGAGGTTTAGAGAGGCAATCACTGAGCTTAATTTGTTGTGATCTATTTTGAAGGAGCGAGGAGAACCATTTGAGTACAGTGCCTTTAAAACCAAAGCGATCTTTGAGAGTGTTAAGAAGGGTGGGATGGTGGACAGTATCAAATGCAGCCGAGAGGTCAAGGAGGATTAGTAGTGAGGATTCACCATTGTCTAAAGAGCGATGAATGTCATCTGTAATATTGAGCATAGCAGTTTTGGTACTGCATCCCTTTCTAAAACCGGATTTGAAAACGTCAAGGAGATTGAAGGAGATGAAATGGTTATCTAATTGAGACAGGACACTTTTTTTAAGGGCTTTGGAGAGGAAGGGAAGGTTAGAGATAGGGCTTAGATTGTTAAGGTCATTACGGTCAGCAGAGGTGTTTTTAAGAATGGGGGAGATTTGACCTAACTGAAGGGAGGCAGGAACACAGCCAATGGAAAAAGAGGAGTTGATATCGGTCCATATTGGGGCAATGATGTATTTGAATTCTTGAACCAAATGGGCGTGAAGAGGATCTTTGGAGTGTGAGGATGGTTTAAGTTTAGAAATGATGTTGATGATAGTGGTTCCAGATACTGGACCAAATTCATTCCATGAAGCATTGTTTTTAGCAAGGTAACCCGTAAGGGAGGAGTCTGGTTGGGGGAGAGTAGGGAGGGGTTGAGAGGGATCGAAATGTCGGGAAAAGAGGACAAAAGGGAATTAGGAATGTTAGTGAGGGTGTGTTGGTTGAGGGGAGGTTGGAGAGAGGGGTGGAAGAGAAGGATAGTTCGATCTTGTTGACTTTATTGGTAAAGAAGCTGGCAATTTCTTCGCACAGAGGCTACTAATTTAGGAGGGTCAGAGGAAGTTTGTCTTTTAACGATGTTAAAGAGTTCTCTGGGGCGGTCTCTAGCCTGGTCAAGTTGTGACCGGAGAAAGGAGGCCTTTTCGTTGAAGATATGTTTTTTGTATTGGGCTCTGGTAATTCTAAGGAGAGCTAGGTTATCAGAGGTGGGATGACTCCTCCAAACACGTTCTGATTGCCTGAGGGCCGGTCTTTCATTATTGAGTTCGGAATTGAGCCAGGAATTGGGAGGGATGTTTTTTTGTTTTTTGAGTTTGATTAGGGCAATTAGGTTGAGGGCTTCAAGAATAGAATTATTTTAATGATCAGTTAGGTCGTTGGTGCTGTGACAGGGAGGGGGGGAGAAGTAAGCGAGTTTTAATTGTGGATTCCAATTCGCCAGGTGGAATAAGGTGGAGGTTGAGAGAAGGTATAATAGGTAAAGTGCTGATAGGGGGGGGGCGAGTACTGGAGCTGTTCAAGGTGAAGAGGATAAGGTGGTGATCAGAACAGTCAACAGGAAGTATATTAGACAGAGAGGCCAGATCTTTGGTCGTCAGATTAGCATTGAGGGTGGCACACTTACGTGCATGGGACATTTATTGAGACCAAGGTTGTCCATACTTAATTCCTCACATGCACGAATTACATGTGACCTGTTGTATGTTATTACAGACTGTTGTAAATAATTCATAACACGCACAACTTCTATGTGACCTTCTGTATCTTATTACAGATTGTTGTGTCTACTGCAAACACAACATTGTTGTTCTATCAGGCAACTGACTCTCAGGCCTGATTAAGATCCCATATCTTCAGGGGATCGAAATGCCATCGACACACATTCCGACCCTTTACCTCTATTTTCAAAAATATTTCTTTTTTGGGTCGAGTATTGCTTTTTGTTATAAGTGACCTGAATATTAGATACAAGAGTTAATCATGCTTTTTTGATTTTTTGCCTTTATGTGTTCATATGTGTTGTCATTATTTTACACTTGTTTTTGTTATTCGTAGTCGTTTTGTTCCTTGATTTTACTCCGGAGGCGATAAATATCCATATATGTTTTCGTGATGAATTTATGTGTTGTAAAAAAATACTTGTGTACCTGCCCTGCCGTTCATCTATTACTCGCTTCACCCCTTAAGACGTACTCTTGGGGTTCTGAGGTGGACGTGAAAGGTCCTCTGAGGATGGCTAGTGACTTAAACAGTCCAGTCTGAGTAAACGCAAAATTGAGCCCACCAGCTTCCAATGCAGACCGAACACGTATTTAATAGCACCATCCCTGCAAAGCGCACACCAGCCTGCAATGGCAGTTTTGACACATATTTTGGAGCATCATCAGTGCAAACTGCACATCAGTCTGCAGTGGCAGGTCTAACACATATTTAGGAGCACCACTGGTGGAAGCGCACACCAGCCTGCAATGGAAAGGCTGGACACATGCTTCCATCCCGAGGTAAGCACCACCTCCTAAAGTGTGTTGGAAGTGTGCATGCACTTTTGCACTGATTTACAGTGGAAAGGTGCCTCAGGACCTAAGGCCCTGACAAGAGAATCAGCAAAACTCAGGAAGAGACGGCAAAACGTTTGGGGAAACTCTGCCTTAAGGGTTCAGGTCTAACTATTACTCTCCAATTTGTTTGGATATAACTTAATACCATACACGTTTCAAAAGAAAAGTGATCAAAGTCTGTGAAGAAATTAGAGTAATTTTTGCTCCTCATGTAGAAGTGACAAGTATTCACAGTATTCAAGTTCATAATCCTCAAAAGATAACTTCTATAACAGTGTTCATATAAAAATACATCCGAATCCTTAAACACAAATACTTAGAGTATGCAGAATGTTTTAATTTTGCCTTCAAAATTCATGTAATTTAGCAAATCCATGTCACTCTTGTAACTTGGAGTTCCAGCCAAATTTTGCCAATCGGTGCATGGTAGATTTTTTCCCCGCGAGGGTGCAGAAATGCGAGGGAGCATTGGCATCGCCTAGCACCATTTAATAATGCAGGCGTTTGTGGGCAGCCACGAGTGGCCTTGTTCAGAGGGCGGCTTCTCAAGTAGATTTAGTGCTACCTGAGTAGATTTTCTTCTCAACTCTCCACGTGCTCTTGGGCACTGCGAGTTGATGTTCGTGTTGATTTTTCAGAGCTGTTTGAACTACTGCCACTAAATTACAGTACGAGTAGTGCAACATGCATATTTTCTGCCCATGATCAGAACTCTACGGAATCTCAAGAACTTTTCATGCAACTCCATGAAATTCCATATTGTGAAACACTGTGAGTTCCACCCACCCCTAGCAAATGCTTTTCTAGAATAATTCTCTATATCCAGTTCAGTCTTCGTTGACTTCTAAGTATCATAGCAATCCTCAAAGCGGCACTAACGTCCTAACTGCAGCAAGTACGTATCTTGCTTGATTATCAAGGATGCTCTGAGCCATGAGGAGCTTTTACTCTGTGACTACAAGAGCAGAACCACAGCCTGAACATCCCATTAGTGTCCCTTGGCCTCTTGGAACATGCAGTTTTCTTGACAAAACTTCATGCGTTTCGTGTGCGTCCAGTGAGAATGTGAAGCCTGTTTCTAAATGGCAGTAAACTCCATGAACAGTGACACCCATTCTGGCTTCTAAATGTGTAAATTGTTCACAGCATTGAACTTCAGTAGAAGCTGAAATGGAGGAGGTAAGTGAAGGCCAAAGATCATAAAAAAAGGCAAATTGAAATGCAGCTAAACACCTTTCAACTTATTGTAAACTGGCAAAACTTAATAATAATACAAAATAGAAAAGTAACTAACATAAAGATTGATGGTACATACGGTTCAGAACTATGAATAATTGTACATGGCATACATAATTTACAGGTAGCTACAGAGGAAGAAATACAAATCCAGTAACTGTTGAAAGAGCAGCAGTAAATGATATTGGGTCCGATATACAAAGATGTTGCTGTAACTTTTGATGTAATCCATAGATACACCTGCATTTCTGGACAAACAAGGAGTAGGTTAGAAGCACTTCTAGGCTGCTACCTAAATATACTAGTAAATCAGAGGTACCACAAGAGTTAGTCACACCAACTCTTAGCAAAAATCTCTATGAGTGGAGCAGATAGTATTCACTAATTTCAGTGCATTACAGTGAACGTGTAGTTCATATTCCAGAATGTGTTTCTGCTCAGTATCACTGTAAAAACATTAGAAAGTAATGGGACTCTGGTTTGGATTTAAACACCAAATAACTGAACCTCAAGACAATTCTAAATGTCCAGGTCAGGATGACATCCAAAAGTGCTAGTGTGACCTTGTGTCATTTTTGCTAGTGGCAGTTCATCACACTAAGGGCCATATGTAGGTAGCCCAATTGCGATTGCAAATGCAGAAATTCGCAGAATTTCATCGTTTGGGATCGCAATTTGTGCAGTGTGCTGTGTAGCACACAAAAACCCCCAAGCAAAATAAGGAATCACAAAATTTGTGATTCATTATTTTGCGAATGCATTTAAGGAATCCCAAATTGCGATTCTTTAAATGCAATATAGGAAGCACCCAGGTTGTGCGATTTGGCTTAAGGATTTGTAAATTACCACCAACTTCAGGTTGGTGGTAATTTGCGATTTGTTTAAAAAATTCACTTTTTTGCATTTTACAAAGTGCCATGTGGCACACATACATGCCCTTAGCGCATGTATGTGTGCCACATGTGCACACATGTTTATTTCCGGGGTGCAAAAGGGTGTCCTATTGAAACCCTTGCAACCTTGAAATTACATTCTCAATTTGCAATTCTCTAATTGAGAATCGCAAATTTAAAATGTCTTCCCATTCATTCCTTTGGGCCTTCTTGCCCATAAGAATAAACGGGAAGGTATTCTTTATTTGCGAATCTCAATTTGCGATTCGGAATAGGTGGGATTCGCAAAATGTTTTGCTAATCCTACCTACATTGCGTTTTGCGTTTCTCTAATTGCGATTCCCTAAAAATCACAATTTGAGAATCGCAAACACGTATTACCTACATATGGCCCTTATTGTCTATTTCCATAGCTCTTGGTGTATTAGATTCACAAACTATATAGAACACAAAAGATATTGTTAGATTGTAAACCTGAAGCATTTCTTAAAAATTATAATAATAACTGTGCTTATGTTCCTACAACAGTGAGAAGTTATAAATAGTTGTTTCTGTAGAGTTCAAAACTTTCAAGTCGAAAATATCTTCTCTTTGGCTTTGAAAAAACCTCAAACACTGCCAGTTTCATGTTTACACAGTGCCTAAAGGGTGAATAATCATTTGGATCATATGCTTCAACAGATCTATTTTCAACAGTTTTATGGAGTGCAAACTTGCCGCAACCACATTAGGACAGTTTTTCAGAGAACCAGATGCATTACATGAGAACAGCGTGTTACACTTTTTTTTGGGCATGGAACGATTGATGGTTCTATTTACAAAGGTAACACATGTGAGTAATTCACATGTGTAAATTTACTATTAAACTTCTGAGTACCTTTACTACTTTTGGCTATTCATGAAATCTGAGCGTAAAGTTACTCAAGTGTGGGCTTCCGTGTCTCCATTCCCTGAAAAAGAGGGAGGAGACTAATTTACAAGTCATTGCCATACAAATAAGTTAGTCTACCACCTCACGCAGCTAACCCTCTAACACCCTCCCATGGAAAATAATGGGAGTAGGAATAATGGTAATTTAAATTACATTATTCAAAATGTTAAGCATAAAAATAATAACAGTTTAATCTAAAACAGATATATAGACATTTTATATAGTTATTTATTCATAGTTTTCTTCGATGTGATAACTATTTGTGTTTTAAAATGAATGTAACAAAACATTTTTATTAAAATATGATTATAAAACTGTTGTTTGTTCCTCTTCATCATCACTTTTCTTTAGTTAGATAGGTGCTACGTACTCTGCTATATCTGTTTAAAGATATGTTTAGCTATTCAAAAAGGTGGTGTTCATTAGTTAAAAACCTCTGTTTCCTGCTGACCTTAGGTTCATCTGGTATGTTTGTTGTTGTTCATATGTCCATTTGCCCTGCCAACAAATTAAAGGCTTACACTCCCTGCCTCAGTTTCCTGCCAGAGAAAGCTTTCTAACTGATATGAAACACTGAATTATCTTTAAGGAGGCTTAATTTCCTAATGTGTTTGTTTGTTCAAACTTCAATTTCCTGACCCAGTCTCCCACTGAGGACAGCCATTTAATTATCAGGAAAGACTCAGGAATCTTCTAGAAGGCTTCAGATAAACACTTGTATAACAGAGTATAAATGCATCTTTCATACTCAACCCCCTGCTTGGTTTCATCTATCTCTCTGAAGAGAGATGTGTCTCCTATCAGCACCATCGTTGGTTCATATCCCCACCACCTGTGACTAGAAAAACCTGGACAACTTTACTTCACCCCTTTTGGAACTCAGTTCCTTTCAGCTAGCTTCCAACTATCTTGAACATTGGAACCTGGTTATTCAACCACCATCACTGTGCTCTCTCATGCTTCAGCTGTGACCATCATTCTCTTGTGTGTATGTCTTTTCATTCAATGCTCCAGTGATTCTTGCTACCTTCATGTACGTAACTCAGGCCCCGAATTATGGCCGCAAAGATGCAGACTCCCACTATCTCCCATTGTGGAGGAACAAAATCCTACCTGAGTCCCCTGTGGTGACACCGTTGCTGCCCAGATGGCAAGAGGCATCCATGGCTGTTAAACCGTGACTTGCCCGAGCTGCAAGGACGAATCTGAGTGGGCCATGCCTGAAGTCTCGCAGGGTTCAGCCAGTGGGCCTGGATGTTGCTTGGAGAGTGCTGCTACTGGTGGAGTGGGAGGTCCCTTGGGCAATTGATGCCCAGAACTATGGTGCGCTTCCCTCCTCCAAGGATAGACTTCCCATGGGGGGCGCAGTTGATGGGACCCACTAAATAACAAGGCGGTGTGCTGGTTCCTGCTGCAAAATAGCGGTATGCAGCTAGGCGCTTGCTTTCTAAAAGTGCCTGCATATTGTGGTGGCAACGGGGGCTTGATGGAGATTGCTGGGACATGAGGCAGCAAGGCTGGCCTACGGGGTCAAATAAGATGGGGTTAAATAGTCTATTGGGAAAGTGCTGGTAGGCCCCACTGTTGCGACACCACCCTGGATGATTTACCTTTGCGTGGGAGAGGCACGTAAATACCACCACTTGGTATCATATGACTAGAAGGATCGCTGTGGCAGAGACACTTTGGCAGCCCAGAAAGTGACAGAGGGTGGCAGGCACTACAGGCCAGGCCCTAGGTGGGACAAGGGCAGAGGGTAGGACGCTGACAGTGAACTTGCCCATGGAGACATAAGGGGACACAGAGACAGAGTCAAAAGTGAGGCTACCATGGTAAGGTGCGATGCATCCTGTGTGTATGCCATGCTCCAGATGTATTGTGGTTGATCATTATAGAGGGTGAGTATCCGCCCCAGTGCAGAGAAGGCAGAGCTATCTGCCCTGGTGGCCAGGCCATTGCAGCGGGCCATGGTGATGGCTGTGGCAACTTCACATCTGGTGCTGTGGGTCTGCAAAAAGAACAATTGATGGACAGAATGCAGAACAATATCATATAGTCACCCATGACTTCAGTGGCATGGAGAGCACGGGACGCACGTCTGACTATACCCGTCCCACTCGGGGTGACCAAGGCAAAAAGAACAATTGATGGACAGAATGCAGAACAATGCCATACATTCACCCCATAGTGCATAGTGGGCCGCTGGACAGAGTGGCCCTGAGTTGTGGTGGCTGCCAGGACTAACAGGAGGTTTGATGGTGCTCTAGCGAGGCTCCTGAGTGACAGTAGTCATGGGCTGCCACAGTGCTGCCATAATGGGTAAGGAGAAGGGGGAAGGGTGATTCAAACTAACAAAGTAGACCAGTATACAATAACTTGGCCTGAAGCATCGGTACCGGCATGTGGACAGTAATTGAGCCCTGACATCCAGGATGTACAGAACCCAGCTCTGACTGCGAGAGAGCTTCTGGTGGCTATCCAGGGCTCCTGCAATGTGCTGGAGGGTAAGATGGACTTGATGGCAATTACTAATCTACAGATGGATCGGCAAAAGGTTCCAGATCAAACTGCAGCAGTGGAAGATGATGTGGATGTACTCAAACAAGAGGTTAACGCACTGAGTGCTATGGTGGTTGGCCTTAAGTGCAGTGGTACATATAGAGAGGAGCACCTGGAAGCCACTGAGGGGCACTGATGGGCAATCCAAGTGGAACAATATATGCCTTGTGCGCTTTTTTCGTGAACTATTCATGGAGGACTAGATTATGAGGGCGCATAGGGTGCTGGTGGCTGTCATGTGGCCTGGGGCACTGCTTAGACTGATAAAAACTTGACTTAGTTACTATTGTGACCACAATGTCGTACTGCAACATATGCACACACACACAGCCCCTCTAGATACGAGGATATCAACATATTCATTTAGGCAGACTACATCCGTAGGGTGCAGGATCTCCACAGGAACTTCCTGCCTGTTAGAAGAGAATGAGGGAATTTAATATTGAATTTAAAGCTCAGAATCCAGTAAGATGGCTGAGCCCACTTTTTTGAAACCCCGCATGAGGCCATGAACCGGTAGGACTCCCTGAGGCTGCACCGCACATCAGAATAACCTATGCGGAAGGGGACTCTAGCAGGAATAGGAGGTCTCTGATGGTGGCAAGGATGAGACCGGAGACTAATAGAGGAGACCGGATCCTTGTATTCCCGGATGGACCTCTAAAGTCCACCAAGTTGAGGCCCTCAGATCAATACTCTGTTTTTCAACTCTGACTAGTACCCAACACCCTGAGCGACAACACGGATGCTGGTTAGATGAAGCAGGCCAAGTCACAGGGACCTACATTATTTTATGGGGATTAGTTGGAGATGATTGCTTACCTGGGAGAGGGATATGGGACAAATGGTCACAAATAGTTCCGCAATTAGGGCCCATAACTCGCGGTGCCGGCTAGCCTGGTACCTGGGTGGGGAAGTTCTGTTCCCTCTGCAGTGTGTCTCCCTGGGCACAGGTTGGGTGCTTTAACTCCAGCTAAACTGATTAAAAAAATTTCCACACAGTTCATTGATTTCAATTAATCATATGATATTACACTTCATTTATCCAGTTTTTAATTTCACATGGATTTCTTCATATGGTGTAAGACTTCATTTCCCATAATGCATCATGTTTAAACTGAATCCGTTTATCTCCCAATGCATTTCGGCTTCATCTGCCTTCATCACGGGAGTGTCTGTGAAATAATACAATCATGGTTCAAACATTCTGTGGGGATTCAATGCCTCAAATTACAACCTCCACCTTAGTGAATCATCGATTAAAATGAGTGTTGACGTAATTTGTGTTGATCAATAAAAAGCATCATAATGGCGGTACAGTGACTAGTGAGCCGGTTTGTATTTAAAAAAAGAGTACTATGGGTTTCTGTGGTGAATCAGAGCCGGTAGGTAGTGAAGGTATAAGTTGCTAGTATGATAGTGCTACGTTGTCGTGAATAGCTCAAGGGTGCCTGGTGCATCGGCGTGTAACATGATGAGCCGCGAGCCGGTAGAGAAGGAATGTGTCAAAATACTATGGTGCCAGCGAATTGCTCAAGTATGCTCGGTTCAGAGGCGCAACTAGAGCCAAATTTCGGGGGGGGCTTAGAAAAAATTTCGGAGGGGGCTGAACCTTTCATCAGTAGGCAGAGTGGAGCTGCAGGGGCTCTTGGAAGGGGTGAAACAACTGCAAGGCCTAATTAACATTCAAATGGTCTTTTAAAGACCTGTGTAACGTTCGGGTGCGGCTCTGTGTGTGCCCGGGATCTGTCTCATACCGGGCTGACACACACGACGGGGGGGCTGAAGCCGGGTGAGTTCAATGGGTGTTGCGCGCCTGGCTCGATGCATACGTGTTATGTTGCCGCATATTAGTTTCCTCGATTTTGAGTTAAGTCTAATCAAGTGTGCACATATATATATAATTATCGGCGGTTTAAGGAGGCTTACCGATTCACGGTGGTGATCTCTGTGCGTGCGGCGCTTGCCGCGCTGACTGCTCATTTCAAGTTAGTGCGTTGCCCCGTAGTGTGACATCTATAACATGAGATTTAGGGATTGTATCAAAAGTACCTTAGGGATCGTGTTAAGAGTTCATCTTTAAAGAAATCTGATCAGGATGTGGGTGTTAGTAAATGACTCGATAATAGTAAAATTGGGTGTGCTTATCAGTGGCAATAGGAAATTGCCCCATGATGTGCTCTAAATGTAGGCTCAAATGAGCGTGTGATCTAATACGGAAGGGACCGAGTTTAAAAGGGGCCGGATTGTGAGAGTTGTGTGTCTCAATAAAGCAATACTGCCTGATACTCATTGGGAGGTGCGTGTGGTTCATGTATCTTAAAGATATTGTGACGATGAATGTTAAAATAAAACTAAATGTTTAAATCACACAAAATGTAATTAATTTGAAATAAGTATGCAGTTCATGTGGCGAGTGTATATTTTGCGCCGGGAAGTCCAAATCAATCAATATATAAATTAACAATATCACAAATAGCATGAGAATTCAGTCCTGTTGTTCATTCTATTGGGTTTCAGGCTGTTCAAATGGAAAATACAGTAATTTTCTCTCCTTAATAATGTCATCTTATTGTCTCCTCCTTCTTTTTTTTCTACTGTTTCCAGTATACATGTTCTCACTTGGCTGATTTGGTGTTGGGCCTCTATAAAATGAGTATACTACTACTGATTTTCTGGATTGGGTTCTTATGTTGCTTTTGTGTTCGTTCAACCTAGTTTTTAATTTGCGTTCTGTTTGGCCAATGTACACTTTTCCACATGGGAATTTAAGCATGTAAATGATGTTGGATGTATCACATGTGGCGTTGACCTGTAATTTTATTTTATTTCCTTTCATGGGGTGTGTGATGTAACTTCCAGTAACGATATTGCTGCAATTGTTGCAGTTCCAGTCTGGTTTTGTTCCATTGTATATCGGTGTTTCTGTGGATGTTTTTGTAGGTTTTATAATTTTGCCTAAATTCTTGGCTCTTGTGTACGCAGAGATGGGTTCGTGTTGAAAAATGTTTCTGAAATCTGGTTCCATTTTGAGCAACAAACAGTGTTTTTTGATGATTCCTTTGTAGTGCTGTCTCATTGCGGAGTATTTGCTGACGCATGTGGTGATTTCCTTCTTCAAAGATTTGTGTGTTTGTAACAATTCTAGCCTGTTAATTTTGTTAGCTCTCTCTCTTGCTTGTGTGAGTACTGTGTCTGGATATCCTCTGTTTTTAAACCGTTGCAACATGTTGCTCATTTGATGGATCCCTCTTTCCGGGGCTGAGACAATCATTTTTGTTCTTAGTAGTTGGAAATATGGAAGGTGTTGCTTAAGTGCTTGAGGGTGGAGGCTGGCGTATCTCAATGTGTTGTTTCTGTCCGGTGGGTTTTCAAAACATATCTGTGATGAACCCTGTTTCTAATTTGGTTACTGTGGCATCCAAAAAGTTGATAGTCTCATCCTGTATTTCAAAGGTTAATTGTATCCTTACCTTCACAGTATTTAGTCTGTGGATTTGAGTTTCCAGAGTTTCCTTAGTGCCCCTCCAAATAATGAAAATGTCATCTATGAAGCATAGATAAATTATGAAGTTGTTCTTCCATTCATCCGTATTGAGAATTTATTGTTCTTCGTATTTGTTCATGTAGATGTTGGCATATGTGGGCGCCTTACAATTTCCCATTGATGTTCCGCTCTGAAGAAACCAGTTTTCCTGCCATTTAAAGTAGCTATGCATCAATATGAATTCGAGTAGTTCCATCAAGAAGACTTGCATGTCTTCTTAATATTCTGAATTAAGTAGAGCTTTCTCAACTGCTAGTATGTCTCCCTGGTGGGGTATGGACGTGTAGTGCGACTTTACATCAATACTGCATAGCACATCATTTTCTCCAGTTGTTAAGGTGATGTTATTGATTTTGTTTAGGAAATCCGTGGTGTCCTTTAAGAAAGGTTTCATTCTCAATACTAGCAGTTGCAGGTATTTGTCAAGGAATTTCCCTAACGGCTCATGCACGCTGCCTCGTGTGGAGACGATTGGGCGGCATTGAGGTCTTTGCGCGTCCTTGTGGACTTTGGGCACCATGTAGAAGGTGGGGCTGGTTGGGTTGTTCTGTATTAGGTACTTCTTAGCTCTGGTGTTAATAGTACCTCTTCTTTCAGCTTTTTGGATGATCTCTAATAAGGTAGCTTTGATTTCCATGCTGGGGTTTGACTCCAACTTCGTGTATATGTTCTCATCTAGTAGGTGTTCATTCACTTGTTGTACATAATATGTAGAGTCCATCAACACTAAAGCACCCCCTTTGTCCGCCTTCTGGCAGAATATGGACGTGTTGTTAAAGATAGCTTGCAACATTCCACATTCTTTTGGTGTGCGATTCTTTCTTGAATTTCTTTTCCGAAAGTTTAATGTTGATAGATCATGTTTAACCATCTGTTCAAATAAATCCAAAGTTTTATGGATTATTGGTGCCATGTAGGTGCTACTGGGTTCCAATCCTTTTAGATAGTCCTTTTCCTCTGTTTTGCTTTCGGTTATAATGTTTTCCAAAAAATTTCGTATTCTTAACTTCCTCATTAATTAAAAAAAACGAATGTTTAATTCCAGGAGGTTGGTGTGAGAGGTAGGGACAAACTAGGTCCCTTTTTGTAGTGTCTTTAGTTGTGTCTCTGTGAGTTGGACATCTGAAATGGTTATTACCAAATTTTCTAAAGCGTCCCTTTCCTTTTGTCCTTCTTGTATGTTACGTTCCTCTTTTGTGGTGGACCTTTCTCCTTTTGTTTTTCTTTTTCCCCACCGGGGTCGTCCCTTTCCTCTTGGTCTACCCCTAAAAAAAAAGAGGAAGACGATGAGGGTGTCACCTTTGATTGATCTTGTGTCTGTACTTTGGTTGATTTTTTTTGCTCTCCCCGTGGAGTCAGAGGTGTCATTGTCTGATGATGATGTATCTGTATTCATTGTATATGGGCGGTTCTGTCTCCTCTTGGCGTAGATATCTGCAAACGTGTATACCTCCCCTAGTTTGTAATCAATAGTGTCTCTTCGATATTTTCTTATTTTCCTTTCGTTCACTTCCTGGCTGTGTTTTTATAATTGATTATTGATGTCCTCTAGTGTTTTCGAAAGTTCTTCCGTGGTCATGACCTTGTCTAATTCTGTTTTTACCATGTTAATTTCTTGTTCTAGTTCACTTAAAATATTGGAAAGTCCTTCTATTATCAGCAATATTAAATCCAAGGAACACTTGTTTAAGATTGCGAACCATTTGTCTGTGAACTTTTGAGTGTTTTTGCAGAGAGATGGTTTGAGGGATATCCCCGTGGGATCCTCTGGGCTTTTTTGAATCAGTTTAGCTGGAGTTACAGCACCCAACCTGTGCCAGGGAGACACACTGCAGAGTCAGGAGTGCTACCTATTCATTTGACGAACACTCTCAAGTGGGGGGTGATTCCCAGGAGCACAGCAAATTTTTAAACTACAATTGAAATTCAGCAGTGCGCGGCTAATAACCACTTTTGAAGTTCTGTTCCCCTCACGGACAAATGATGAACTGATAAATTACTGTACCAAAGCCTGTGAGATGCAGGTGGCCTAACCCCCTAAAGGGTCTATTCATTTTGCTCCACAGCTGGGGGCGGCTGAGGACATGACTTCTTGTGGTGTTCTGAGATCCCACAGTTGTCTCGTGACCTGAGGGGACACCGTTCCCCGGTTTGTGACTACACATAGAGATTGTCTTAGTTTACACTAGCTGTGGGAGTGGGGGGAGGAGTTTAGTTGGTGATCATTACCCTTTTGGCCAATGGTTGTGCTGAAAGGGGTCCTTTATATTCTGCTACAGGGAGGGGGTAAAGGGGAAGTTCGGGGAAGTATTATGTCCAGTTGACGGGTTTTGCTGGGTAAGTTTTCTTTGTGTTTGGTTTACAGACCTGTTAGTTGTTGAAGTGACAGGTACTCTGTCCTGCTGAACGTATGTTAGGTGACTGCTTTTCATGCATCTTGGTCTGTCGCACTGCAGTGCATTATATGTTTTGGGGATCTAAAGTCCTCTGATTGTATCTTCACTGGCATCAATGTCTGTGATGTGACTAGCCTTATATTTTACAAAAAAGCTAATAAAAATAAGTTTAACAAAGTATGTAAAGATACACTCCATTGCCTCGAAAGTCTGTACATTAGCATTGTCAGCTTGTACAAATATGGCATGCTGAGGGAGCCAAAAGTGATATGCAATGCATACTGAGACCTAAAAAAATAAATAAATGTGAAGCACATCATATATGCGAAGTGCGTGCTACAATAACTATTTCTCTGCAAAACGCCCACTTGCTCCTTTTAACTAGGTGTGATCTAAAACAGAGACATAAAATACATACAACTGAAGGAAGAACTTTTTAAGATAACCAGATAGAAGCATTATTCTATTTTTTTGTAATAGTTTCAGGAGAGAGGTGCGATCGACATGAATCCCGAGCTTCCAAGTGCATACTTGTGTTGCTCCCCCGAGCCAGGATTTAAATAATGGAGGTTCCCAGCAAATGCCCTCAATATTATTCTACACAAAACACAAGGGAAAACCCAAGGATCTATAGGGACCAGGGGTTCATATTATTCTAAAGTAACAAAGGTCCCTATAGCTAACTATCACACAGTCAGTAATTCAACAGATTTAAACATGATGCAGTGTCTATGAAAGCAAGCACAACCACATATATTGTTAATTAGGCGAAGAAGTGGGCAGAATCAAGGGAGACAAAAACATATACAGAAACTCGGGAAGTTATATATGATGCAAATCAAAACTATACTCTTCATCACAATAAACATATAGCAACGAATCAGCCCTACACAGAATCATAAGTACAGTGCAGGGTTAATGGGCAAGAGTCAATGTATTTCACTCCTAAAGTAACGCAAGGATCATCATCATTACAGTATGATGCCTGAGAATATGCTAAATAATAAATAACAGCTGGGAAGTAAAGTGGAGAAAGAAAAAGAAAAAAGAGACAGAAAAAGAGAGTGTTAGTTGCAAATCAAATAATGAGCCATAGTTTATTAAATTTAAAAAAACACAACGTTTATGGATGGGAGGGCCGTGCTAGTCAACATGCTTCCAAATACCACCACCAATAGGGTGTAATACCATAAGGATGAATCGGTTAAATGATTAAGGGGAGATAAGTACCAAAGGCCTCCATGCCTAGTAAGATCCCAAAACATATCTGTAAATGAGGTGACAAGGGTCGTCAGGAAAGTTGATGGTAACCAAAAAATATCCAACTCCCAGGATAATAGACTGGGACCATTCCCACCTCCGAGCAAGGGTCAAAATAAATAGGGGGAAAAATTAAACCGACCAGGGATACATAAAATAGTGCCCTGCTCACCTTAAAGAAATATAGCCAGACCCTACCTTAGGACGATTCCTGAGAGTAGAGGAATCGCATAATCTACAGTGCATTTAAGTGAGGAAGAATAACCACAGAGGTGGGGGATTAACATCTTGAAGCAAAGGCATGAAACAGTGAGGGGAGCCAACAAGGAGATAAGTGAAATTCAGTCAATTACTCTGGGTGGATGTAAGGCTGGTACTTTGGCCAAATATCTGAGACTATCGCGAGAATGTACCCATCCCGGAGAACTAGGTAACTCACTCCTATACTCACAATTTTTGTGTAGAAGAAGAAAATGTTTGTACAAACAGGATTTCTTTAATGAAGCTGAAACATTATCAAAAAAGCTCCTGTCCAGAGGATATCCTTGAAAACTGGGGATGAGATCCACCAACCAGCTAGACACCAGCGCTACACCTCCCTCTCCCACTCCCACACCCCTTCATCCACTGAAGCAACAGTGGAGGATGCTTCTTCTTCTCCATCATTGCAAAATCCTTGAACAGCATCCTCTTCAACCTACGGACCTCACCCTCTCTTCAGGAATTCATGACAGAACTCAAGACCTTGCTGTTCAACTGTTTTCACCCGAGCAGCAAGCCTCTCAGTACCTGCATACCCTAGCAGGTGATTAGCAGTGCTCTACAAATGCTGTTTGATTGATGAAGGAGTAACAAGGTGTTTTGGAATGGGAATGCAAATACAAACACCCCCACACAAGAGAGTAAGCCCATTATTACTCACTAACTGCACTTCGGAAGTGATTCCAGCACCACAGATGGCCACTGACAATTGCTGCAAAATACTCCTATAGAAACCAATGCAGGCAAGGAAATATATTAATAGCCCATGAAAACTAAGGTTCAAATAAATTAGATATTTATTTAAATAATATACATATAATGTAAGTATTATATATTAAAAACTACCCCTGTAAATACTGCACTGCAAAAATGGTGAAATAATGATTTGAGCCCTTTGTGCCACCTGGTTCTTTCATTGTTTCGAGAAATTGCAGGAAGTAATCATGTGTGTATATATATATACTCCGGAAGGAGTACGGCGTCTGACCCCCAGCTTCCGGAATTCTATCGGAACACAGAGCGAAGGATTAACAGGCACCTACGGCTGCATGCGACTCGGGCTCGAGTTGCAACCGTGACTGTGGTTTGCGGATCCGAGGAATACTGGCGTCTGATCAAGTAAGCGCTTGCACACTGATATAGCTGGGAAAGGAGAGAGGACAAAACTGGTAGCTAGTTTAGACTGCCGACGATCAAATACGGATTGCTAGACAGCACCAGTTCAGTTTAATACATTGCAGAAAGATGTCGGGTGACAGCGTAAGGGAACGGGAGACATTAGCTGCAACAATGTTTTCCGATGACACCCCTATCCCAATAAATACACATGGGAAGAAGAACACTGAAGCTAGTGGCAGCAGCAGCACAACCAAAATCAAAGAACTTTTTAAGATACTTGAGAAAAAGTCATTTCAAGAGCAAGCTAAGTGGTGGAAACCGAAGTCACTGCAGCGCTACATCGAAGTGAATCGTATTCCACGGGGGTTAAGAATATTAACAGCCCCCACCTATGAGAATCCAAACGCCGACCTGATGAAAGAGTGGGCAGAAATCAATTTGGAGGCATCGCGTCGTCAGGTACAGGTGCTTATTAAATACGCAGATATAGATAGAGCCAAACTCCTCACTGAAATAGCGGATTTACAAGAGGAAATTGATGGCCTGGGGGAAGAAGATGAAAAGACTAGACTCTCCAAAATCATGCAGGAATGTCTAAAGAAGGAGGAGGCGAAAATTGTGGCAAGAAAATCATATAAATTCCAGAGAGACAGGAATGATTATGAGCTCGGCCAAATTTTTACTTTTGCGCGTAAATTTGATACCTTGCGCAGGGGTGGCCCCAAACAACAACCTAAAGCAAAAAATCCCCCAAGCCATACTAGCTCCGCAGCAACAGAAACCAACAGGATGAGTGATTCCTCTAATGCTACTATTAGTTCTGACCCTGACACAGACTCTGAAGCAGACCGTCGCAGACAGGCACAGGCGGCAAACCAACCAAAGCTTACACCTGGCCAGGAAATAGTTTTTTTAGGCCAGGACAGACGGAACACCCTAAGATCACATACGAGGGGCAACCAAGAAAACACAGGGCAAATTACAGGCGCCGCCAGAGGTCGCGGGTGGCAAAAAAGAGGATCTCAGAAAAAGAGAGGAGGTGGAACAGGGCGAAGCAATGCCCCCCAACAGGAATAAAGGAAACCACCAATCGCACTGTTGTGAACTTAACTGAAATAACACTCACAGAGAAGGAGGAAAATATCCTTAAACTTGGCCTATCTTATGCATCTCCTTGTGATTTTGACTATGCCAATACGCGATGTAATGTGTACAAAGCAGTCAGAAAACTGAAATTACGAAAGTTTTATGCCATGAAAAACAAAGAAGGAATAATATCTGATATGGATCCAACAGTTGAAATAGAGGAACCCGAAGCATCACAGGGAACTCGGGTCCTAAGGGAACTATGGGAGACTGAAGGAGCAGGATATGGGGAAACCCCAAATACCAACGAAACCAACAAGGGGATTGATGTGAGTGCAATAGAATATCAACAGCCACCCCATTCAGAGCACCTTCTACATTTTATCCCATCCTGTTAAGAGACAATATTGATATTTTCCATGAAAATGTTGTAGCTGATTTAAAAAAGTTGCAAATCCAAACAGGAGGCACAAAGCGCAGGTATTCTGCCCAACTACAACAGTATAAGGCATTGACTGACAAATTGAACAAAGCAAAAAATCTGGTAATCAGAAACAGTGATAAAGGGGGAAATGTTGTCCTCATGACAAAAATTAATTATGACAAGGAGGCGTATAGTCAACTGAATGATCATCTGTGCTATGAGAAAATTAATAATCGGGAACTGTTGACCATCAGAGATGAATACCATCGTAAACTCTGTAAATGGCAATCAGCCAAAGTCATCACTGAAACTGAAGTCAAATATTTGAAGATTGAACACCCTGTCACTCCCATCTTGTATTTCATACCGAAAATACATAAGGACCCCGACCATCCACCTGGAAGGCCAATTATTTCTGCACGGGGGGCCTGTTGGAACATACCTCGATTTATATTGATTATTTTTTGCAAGGTTATGTCCAACACTTGGGGTCGTATATACGTGACACAGGGGACTTTTTGGTTAAGATCAAAGAAGTGCAAATTCAAGAGGGAGATTGGCTGATAGCATTGGATGTAACAGCATTGTACACCAGTATCTCACATAGCGATGGTTTGGAGGCAATACGATACTACCTCTCCAGAAGGGAACCAGGCAATGAAAAACATACCAAGATGCTGCTAGAAATGTTAAGTTTCTGTCTTAACAATAATGTTTTTTTGTTTAATCAACAATTGTACCGTCAAAAACAGGGGGTAGCAATGGGGGCCAGCTTCTCTCCAAGCTACGCATGTTGCACATGGGAGCTTGGGAGGAGCTGGTCCTCGGCTACGGGTACCAACATATTATCAGGAGCAAACTAGTGGCATGGTTCCGCTTTATAGACGATTTGTTCGTCATATGGAGGGGAAGTTATGAAGAAGCCCTTAAATTTGTGGAGGATATCAATGACAATCCCCTTAACCTCAGATTCACGGCGACTCTGAGTCAAGAAAAAGTCACATTTCTTGATGCTGAACTCTACATCGAGGGGGGTCGTTTGGAATCCAAGGTATACAGAAAAAAGACAGCTGGTAACAGCATTCTTCATGCTGCGAGTGCCCATCCAGTACATCTTATATCCAGTATCCCATATGGGGAGATGCTGCGTTTAAGACGTATATGCAGCAACCCCATAGATCTGGAGCAGGCACAAAATGAAAGCAGGAACAGATTCCTTGAGAGAGGCTACTCCAGAAAGTTGCTTGACCAAGCAATACAGAAATCCATGAATCTTAGTAGAGAGGAGCTCCTTATCAGGAAAGCTGACAGGGAGCCTGACATCAGACAAGACACATCTAAACCTGAAAAGACAGAGCCTGAGGGTTTTAGACTAATAACGGGGTTCACTAAGCAACATCACCAAATCAGAAAAATAGTGAACAAACATTGGCCCATAGTGCTAAAAGACAATGTGATAGGCAGTTCTCTACCTAAGCAAGTTTCATTAACCTTTAGCAGGGCCCCCTCTTTGAGGGATCATATAGTTAAAACTAATCCTGATCCCTTTGCTAAAACAGAGTGGTGGCAAAAAAACAAAGGCTTCTATAACTGCAAGGTTTGTAAAGCATGCACACATGGCGAAAATACCAAAACATTCAAGGATGGATTCACTGGTAAAAATCATATGATAACCCAAGTCTTAACATGTAAGACAGAATACGCCATTTATGTTTTACGCTGCCCATGTGGATTACAGTATGTGGGCAGCACGAGGAATGCTGTCCATAAATGCATTTTACAACATCTGCGAGCAATAACGAATGTGGACAGCACATACCCAGTGGCGCGTCATTTCAGAGACCACCACCAAAGTAATAATAATGGTCTCAGATATTGGGTTATCGATGCGGTCATTAACAACAGAAGGGGTGGAGATAGGGAAATCAGGCTCAGGAAGCTTGAAACAAAGTACATTCTACTGCTTAATACAAAGGTGCCTTTTGGGCTTAACGTGACATAGGACCTCCACACTTGCTTACTCTGAGTAAGAATATCAGGGTTATAGGCTCTCCCCCCGTGAGTTATGTCCAGGGCGATCACCCGGCTGGGCGATGGCTGGGACAGACCTCGAGGGGGCTGCGAGCACACACCCATTATTATATATCAATATAGAAATGATCTGCTGCTTTGAGAAAACTATTTGTTTGAATTATTATTTTCACTGTGCACTGTTTTAACCTGGTTAGGAATCAATATGATGAAATACACTACAAGGTTCCTAACATTTGTTATTCTGTTATTTTGTTTATTATTTAGGGCACGTTTTTTTTTGGGTCTTTATGATCCTTTTCATTTGTATTTTATTCCTTTGCATTTAACACCAAGACTTGGCAAGTAGGACACCCATACAAGTATGAATGTTATAAATTATATGTGAATTGTTTGAATATTTAGGTGGTTTTGGAATCCGTTTTAATAATAGAAAAATACTCTATTTACGGTTGAATTGGAACATCATGCAGTTGAGAACCTTTTTTAACCTCCTACCTCTAAACATATTAGGCTGAGAAATATTTTAATTGTAAATATTTCTAAACATTGACCTAGGAATTGATAAATATGCATATTTGCACATGATTGCTAGATTTGCACATTGTTCTAAATGATGCACTTTAAAGCATGATTTTGCACTTTATAATGTCAGCACATAGCACTTTATATTAATCTCGATTTCAATCTGAGGTCCAATTTCAAATATCGCCAATATTTATAGGTAACTGGTAGGTAGATCATGTAATTGTAAACAAGGTTCCTCCTAAGTTGACTTGATTATTTTAACTGTTTAAGGTACAATGTATTTTTCTTAAACAGTAACTGCGTATGTGACCATTGATGCATTAGGATTCTTCACGTAAGAATATGGGAAATCTGTTAATAATGTATTTTACAATGATTGTCAAAAGAATTGGTTACGGATTCTAAATAGCATTGAACACGTTATTTTAATGTTTATTACATGTTAATTCCAAAATGTATTTTACATCTATTTTAGAAAATGGAATTGATGTTATTGTGTGCATTGCCTAGTATGTCTTCTATATCTACACGCAATTTTGCACAGGTGATTTCAGTTAATCACGTACTAGCACTTTAAAAGGTGTACCCAGCATTACAATCGCTGTCATGTGATCGAGGCTCCGCTGAGCCGAAACGTCTGTGACTCTTTCTGCTGATTAAAATCTCTTAAGCACCTCGAGGTCCGTGTCCGGTGTCTACTTGCTGGCTGAGGAAGCAGCGCGAGCTTGTGAGAAAGCGGAGTTCAGGATATATATATATATATATATATATATATATATATATATATATATATATATATATATATATATATATATATATTTCAACAAGGTATCTCCCACTAGGGAAAGATGAATCGCTGCAACCTTGCCTTACGCTTTTTTCCGGTGTGCGTACCTCTTCAGGTGAACCACGCTGATGTTTGTTACAACCGGATATCTCCCACGGGAGAAAGATGAGTCGCCACAAACCTTGCCTTTAACCATTTATTCGTGCAGGGTAACAGGACAATGCGTTTTTGTCGACATGTTTCGTTTCTGCTGGAAACTTTTTCAAGACGTTGCGCCTGCCACAAATTCAGTTCGCTGGTTTACCACAGGTAGAGATTTTCGATTTTACCATAGCTCCAACAAGCTCCACCCATTAGGAATCACTTCCGTTGGTTAGCAGGATTCTGGTACCTGTAGTGTAGTCAGCGTGATTTGCAACTGTTTTTTAAAAAACCCTTCAGTGGGTGGTGGATAATTGTCCCGTTGTGGTCCAGCCACTTTTAAACCTCTGCGACGATGTTATGATGCCGGTTCCCCCGGTGTCAGTCCACCTTTCGGATTGACTGGGGGCCGGATACCGGAGTCCAGTCCCCGGGAGCACCGCAGACCCCTAATCCATGTAACGGTTTTGGCAAAGAGGGTTCAGGTGCGGGGCTACATGGCGCTTCATTCCGTTGTGCGTACTCTTCAGGTGAACCATCCTGATATTTATTTCAACAAGGTATCTCCCACTAGGGAAAGATGAATCGCTGCAACCTTGCCTTACTCTTTTTTCCGGTGTGCGTACCTCTTCAGGTGAACCACGCTGATGTTTGTTACAACCGGATATCTCCCACGGGAGAAAGATGAGTCGCCACAAACCTTGCCTTTAACCATTTATTCGTGCAGGGTAACAGGACAATGCGTTTTTGTCAACATGTTTCGTTTCTGCTGGAAACTTTTTCAAGACGTTGCGCCTGCCACAAATTCAGTTCGCTGGTTTACCACAGGTAGAGATTTTCGATTTTAACATAGCTCCAACAAGCTCCACCCATTGGGAATCACTTCCGTTGGTTAGCAGGATTCTGGTACCTGTAGTGTAGTCAGCGTGATTTGCAACTGTTTTTTAAAAAACCCTTCAGTGGGTGGTGGATAATTGTCCCGTTGTGGTCCAGCCACTTTTAAACCTCTGCGACGATGTTATGATGCCGGTTCCCCCGGTGTCAGTCCACCTTTCGGATTGACTGGGGGCCGGATACCGGAGTCCAGTCCCCGGGAGCACCGCAGACCCCTAATCCATGTAACGGTTTTGGCAAAGAGGGTTCAGGTGCGGGGCTGCATGGCGCTTCATTCTGTTGTGCGTACTCTTCAGGTGAACCATCCTGATATTTATTTCAACAAGGTATCTCCCACAAGGGAAAGATGAATCGCTGCAACCTTGCCTTACGCTTTTTTCCGGTGTGCGTACCTCTTCAGGTGAACCACGCTGATGTTTGTTACAACCGGATATCTCCCACCGGAGAAAGATGAGTCGCCACAAACCTTGCCTTTAACCATTTATTCGTGCAGGGTAACAGGACAATGCGTTTTTGTCAACATGTTTCGTTTCTGCTGGAAACTTTTTCAAGACGTTGCGCCTGCCACAAATTCAGTTCGCTGGTTTACCACAGGTAGAGATTTTCGATTTTAACATAGCTCCAACAAGCTCCACCCATTAGGAATCACTTCCGTTGGTTAGCAGGATTCTGGTACTCTAAACATATTAGGCTGAGAAATATTTTAATTGTAAATATTTCTAAACATTGACCTAGGAATTGATAAATATGCATATTTGCACATGATTGCTAGATTTGCACATTGTTCTAAATGATGCACTTTAAAGCATGATTTTGCACTTTATAATGTCAGCACATAGCACTTTATATTAATCTCTATTTCAATCTGAGGTCCAATTTCAAAAATCGCCAATATTTATAGTTAACTGGTAGGTAGATCATGTAATTGTAAACAAGGTTCCTCCTAAGTTGACTTGATTATTTTAACTGTTTAAGGTACAATGTATTTTTCTTAAACAGTAACTGCGTATGTGACCATTGATGCATTAGGATTCTTCACGTAAGAATATGGGAAATCTGTTAATAATGTATTTTACAATGATTGTCAAAAGAATTGGTTACGGATTCTAAATAGCATTGAACACGTTATTTTAACGTTTATTACATGTTAATTCCAAAATGTATTTTACATCTATTTTAGAAAATGGAATTGATGTTATTGTGTGCATTGCCTAGTATGTCTTCTATATCTACACGCAATTTTGCACAGGTGATTTCAGTTAATCACGTACTAGCACTTTAAAAGGTGTACCCAGCATTACAATCGCTGTCATGTGATCAAGGCTCCGCTGAGCCGAAACGTCTGTGACTCTTTCTGCTGATTAAAATCTCTTAAGCACCTCGAGGTCCGTGTCCGGTGTCTACTTGCTGGCTGAGGAAGCAGCGCGAGCTTGTGAGAAAGCGGAGTTCAGGATATATATATATATATATATATATATATATATATATATATATATATATATATATATATATATATATATATATATATACATAGATATATATATATATATATATATATTCACTAAAAAAACCATAGGTTATAGTCGATATATAGTTAGGAATTTGCATTTACAAAACCTTGAAAATTCAATGAAAAAACCATAGGTTTTAGGCCATATATAGTTAGGGATTTGCATTTACAAAACCTTATTTTACTCGCATAAAACCATTGAAATTCCATATATAGTTAGATGCGCTAACTATATATCGCGCACCCGCAATCCACTGCTGATGATGTCACATATTACATCATTCATGACATGGTCAGTGACATCACTGATGACATCACTGATGACAACTCAAATGACATCACTGATGACATCTCAAATGACATCACTGATGACAACTCAAATGACATCACTGATGACAACATCCAGTGACTGTGTGTTTCTGTAAAGTTAAAATATGTCTTACATATTGAAGAATGAGTGGATGTATAAGTGTCTGGATGAAGGATTTAGTAGGTGCATGACTGATTGTATGAGGGAGTGATTAAATGTGTCTCACTGAGTGCATGGATTAGTGATTAAACTGTATTAATTTGTGCATCATTATATCTGTTGTTCTGTAAACTGCTGCATGTGTTGATCAGCAGCTATATGAATAACTATATGGGTTATTGATTGGTTGCCCAAGTATTTGTATGGGAAACTGAGTGTGTGTGTATGGGTGGCTGGGAGGTGTGTGACTCTGTGCATAGATGTGTAAGCAGTTGATTCACTAGGTGTATGAGTTCAAGAGTGCATGTGGAAACAGCTATATGGGCGGTTGACTGTGTGCATGAGTGTATTGGTGAGTGAATGGATATCTCAGTGCTACATGTCAAAGTAAGTACATATGTAAAACACAGTACATGTGAGAGTTAACATATATAAATAACTGTGCATAAGAGCCAGTGAATGTGTGAGTGGCTGTATGGATCATTGTGAACATGTATCAAGGATTGTATAAGAGAGTAAATATGTGTTAGAATATGTTTCAATAAGTAAGGTGTGTATAACTGTATAGTAGAGGAATTGGAGGTGTGTTTGATTCTTTGCATGACTGTCTAGGTGTATGAGTAACTCCATGGATGAGTGACAGTCTGTGAGTGTCTGTTTTCACTGAGTGTATCTAAGGATATAGCAGAGTCTGTAGAGGTTCATCGTATTAACACATGAATGATGTCATCTGTGATGTTGTCAGTGATGTCATTTGAGTTGTCATCAGTGATGTCATTTGAGATGTCATCAGTGATGTCATTTGAGTTGTCATCAGTGATGTCATCAGTGATGTCACTGACCATGTCATGAATGATGTAATATGTGACATCATCAGCAGTTGATTGCGGGTGCGCGATATATAGTTAGCGCATCTAACTATATATGGAATTTCAATGGTTTTATGCGAGTAAAATAAGGTTTTGTAAATGCAAATCCCTAACTATATATGGCCTAAAACCTATGGTTTTTTCATTGAATTTTCAAGGTTTTGTAAATGCAAATTCCTAACTATATATCGACTATAACCTATGTTTTTTTCAGTGAATTTCAATGGTTTTTTAATAGCAAATATGAAAAGCTTTAAAATGTCAAGTACGTGATAGATAAAAACATTTTCGTATTTATGCACGCTGATGTGCTTTGAACGCTGCCCCCCTCCCCTCTTTTCTCTTAGTAGTACTCTCTCTTTGCAGATAGTGAAGAGTAGTTAACGCAGGCCTTTACCCCCGTTGTAATCCGTCCTGCCTGCTTGTCTCTCCATTTGATTGATTATTATCCAAGCATTTACTGTTTTACAATTGATTCTCTTTGGTTCATTCTCTATTTACAAACAAGCACAAAGTCGCAATACTCTGTTTAGTCTTTGCAGATCGTGAAAAATCGTGTAAAAAAATAAAAGTAATCGAACAAAATCAGTAGGCCACTAATTGGATCTCTTTTTGACCTCGCTAAAATAGAAATATTATAAACAACCCTTCATGAGAAATACGAAAATAGTGAGATGAACTGAGCTCCACACCATGAGGGCTGCAAGACAGCTCGGCTCCGTCACCCATCCCGCCCAAAATAACGACAAACCCTATGCAAATATTAAAAATATAGACAACACACCAGCAAAGAAACAGGGTAAAACATTTTATTAAATAACTATTTACATAACGTTGGTTTATAAGATGATGTCAGTAGTGGACCGATGTGTGAATAGGTCGGAAGCAGCACAAGGCGCCAAGATCCGGATGGAAAGTCCTGGATGTTGGGTGCCATAGTTCAGAGTTCTGAGTTTGAGCCTTTTTCAATGCCTGTGCTTTGTTGTTTCCCCTCCATCAAAAACAAACAAAATATATAAAACTGTGCAAAAATACAAAAAAATCAAAAAATGTTTACAAAAGCATTGCTTGTAAGACTGTCTGAAGCTTATTTCCACCTACTGCAGCTTCACTATTCTCAAAGTAAGTGAGGGTCGTTTGTGGACCTGACTGCATTTGAAAACAATGTTATATGGTACCTCCCTAAACCGCTTGACGGAGGCCCCCGAGGGGCGGTGTGATGGCACGGACTCGGAGAAGACGCTTGGCTCCGACCCCCTCCCCAAGTCTTATAGCACTGGTGTAGCCTGAGATCGCCCCCGACATAGGCGGCCGGCTCCCGGGGTCCGGCGGAACTTTTTGCCTTTTGATGACTCTTCTATTCTGGACTTTGTCCCACAATCCGTTTGACCTGAAGACACGCTGTAGTGGGGCGCCCCTTTACCGTTTTAGTTGCCATTCCGCCCGCTTTTGCTACACTGTGCCTCTTCCGCCATTCAGCTGTTTACCGCCCGCTCTTGCGACTACAGCGTCTCGCTCACCATGTAGTTAAGTTGCTCCCGCTCTTGCGGTGCAGCGATAGGCGGCTGCCACCGGACTCTCAAAATGGCGGCCGGCTCTTCGGTTTTGGGCCTGGTCCACTAAAATGGCCCTGGGACACCTTGGAACTCGGACGCTTCCCTGATAGGGCTTGGGTCCCATTCTCGAAAGCGTCCCCTCAGCCGTGAAGATTCTACAAAAGTCTTGGGGGCCCCCGACTCCCGCAGGCTTCTGGTGGGGAGCGGCTGCCATGTCTGCTCGTTGAATGGCCACGACGGAGCTACGAGATGGTAGTGCTCTCATGCTGACGCCAGCTTTAGTCTGAAACATCCAGAAACACTGTAGACTACCAATTCGATCAGTTCCGGTAGCGCCCCAACATGACCCGGAAGAGAAGAACTTGCCCTCCCCTCTTTGACTGATGGTTCTTGTTGCCTGTCCCCTCTGTTGTCATTTAACAGAACTTTTTGGACTGCTGAAAGGGGTTGTGTTCCGAACGCTGGTTGGTGGAGACATTTTGACTATATTCTTGACCTACGTTGTCGCGTAATGCGTTATATGACACGCCGCGTTAGCGCACCCGGAAGTGATCCGGGGCGCGGCGCGCAGCGCGTAACGTAAGCATAACAGGTCATGTGACTTGTTAATAAAACTTTTCATTGGTTCATTTTACTTTTGTTATTTTAATGATGAAAAGCTTGGTCATATGACCTAAAAATTACGCTTTTTATTGTTTTCAAACATTATTTTTTTTAAAGCATATATGTTATAATATTCCAGGCTAATGTACTTTCCCGGAAAATTTACAACTGTCCTGCAAGTAAAATATATTCCTTTTTCGAGAAAAAGGGCGTTTCTTCGTTCCATGACGGAGCCGTTGAGTAAAAGAGACTCGGCCTGCTGTCTTAGTCGCAGATACGCCTGATTATCAGATTCTTATCGATCACTTTATGTTGAGGAGTGGAAAACACAACTGCCCTTGACCATTTATCTTTACTACGTTCCTACATATTATACCTTTTATCCGTCATGTAATTGGACTGCTTTATTTCACTTGCCTTTTACTGATTCGAAAACAGTGACTAAAAGTAAAAACTTTACCAATGTAAATACTACTACCGTGTTTTGTTTTAAAAACCTTTATTGTGAAAATGTCAGTATACAAATACGGGCCTATAACCACGTGGGCCGGCCACGGAGCAAACTGAAATCGTATATGATGAGGAGACATTTACACTGTAGAGGAACGTAACGAGCGGGCCATTAGGTTGCAAGAACTAAGGTGTCTAACAGTTGCGGAATCGGTGGACGTACATTTTGTAATTAAAATAAGACAGGGCCACTTACAATAAAATGTTCTAGATATACATTTGCGGGCAAGGAGTTACGAGTCCCATTTATACCGGCGCCATTTTGGGCGAGGCCGGGCAGGTCCAAGATATAGTCAAAATGTCTCCACCAACAATCGGCCAGACCAGAACCCCTTTCGGCCCTTTATGCTACAAGATGGTGTCTTCCATTCAGAAAATATTGTTGGCAGCATTTTGAAAGGAAAGATAAACAGCCGTTCTCCTAGTGAGTCTCACATTGTTACATTTAGGAAGAATGTTGAAGAGTAATATGTGGAAAATCTGAAGCCATTTTTCTACAAACTCTCAATCAGCCTAAGTCATGGGCGATCTTTGTCCACACCAGGGCAATAGTGAAGCTGCAGCAGGTGCAAAAGAGCTTCAGACAGTCTTACAAGCACTGCTTTTCTAAACATTTTTTTGTATTTTTGCACAGTTTTATATTTTTTTTTTGTTTTTGATGGAGGGGAAACAACAAAAAACAGGCATTGAAAAAAGCTCAACAGTGCAGGGCGCCTTATGCTGGTTCCGACCTATTCACACATCGGTCCACTACTGACATCACCTCATAAGCCAACGGGGCACCCCACACTGACTTTCGGCGCAGCATTGTAGGATGGCCACACCAGTGCGGCAACTTGCTGGACACCACCTCGGTGCCATCCGGATCTCGGAGCGTTCGAGTCACTGTACCGCAAGAGTGACCGGAACTCAGCTGGTCACGCCGTCTTTCGGCGCAGCATTGTAGGATGGCCATACCAGTGCGCCAACTTGCTGGACACCACCTCGGTGCCATCCGGATCTCGGCACGTTCGAGTCCCTGTACCGCAAGAGTGACCGGAACTCAGCTGAACACGCCGTCTTTCGGCGCAGCATTGTAGGATGGCCACACCAGTGCAGCAATTTGCTGGACACCACCTTGGGCAACAGTGAAGCTGCAGCAGGTGCAAATAAGCTTCAGATAGTCTTACAAGCACTGCTCAGAACTCTCAACTATGGCACTCAACATCCAGGACTTGCCATTCGGATCTTGGCGCCTTGTGCTGGTTCCGACCTATTCACACATCGGTCCACTACTGACATCACCTCATAAGCCAACGGGGCACCCCACGCCGACTTTCGGCACAGCATTGTAGGATGGCCACACCAGTGCGGCAACTTGCTGGACACAACCTCGGTGCCATCCGGATCTCGGCGCGTTCGACTCACTGTACCGCAAGAGTGACCGGAACTCAGCTGGACACGCCGTCTTTCGGCGCAGCATTGTAGGATGGCCACACCAGTGCGGCAATTTGCTGGACACCACCTCGGTGCCATCCGGATCTCAGCGCGTTGTGCTGCCTTCGGCCTATTCGCACATCGGTCCGCTACTGACGCCGCCTCACGTGCCAACGGATTTTCTACGCTTTTTGTAGCCCTATGCCGCATAACAGGTCATGTGACTTGTTTATAAAACTTTTCATTGGTTCATTTTACTTTTGGTTTCCTAAAGATGGAAGGCTTGGTCATATGACCTAAAAATAACACTTTTCATTGGTTTAGAACATTTTTTTTTCCCAAACGATGAAAGCCCCACCTTGTTTCTGGATGTTTCAGACTAAAGCTGGCGTCAGCATGAGAGCACCACCATCTCGTAGCTCCGTCGTGGTCATTCCGCGAGCAATCATGGCAGCCGCTCCTCACCGGAAGCCTGTGGGAGTCGGGGGCCCCCAAGACTTTTGTAGAATCTTCACGGCTGAGGGGACGCTTTTCGAGAATGGAGCCCAAGCCCTAGCAGGCAAGCGTCCGAGTTCCAAGGTGTCCCAGGGCCTTTTCAGTGGACCAGGCCCAAAACCGAAGAGAGGTCCGCCATTTTAAGAGTCATGTGGCAGCCGCCTATCGCTGCACTGCAAGAGTGGGAGCAACTCAACAACATGGTGAGCGAGACGCTGTAGCCGCAAGAGCGGGCGCAACTCAGCTGGATGGCTGCCACCTGGGGAGGCCCGTTCACGCCGCCTCCCCCACGCCCCCCCTCCCCGGGCCGCCCCACGCCAATTTTCGGAGCAGCATTGTAGGATACCAAAACCAGTGCAGCAGTTTACTGGACATCACCTGGGTGCCATCAACATCTCAGCGCGTTCTGCTGCCTTGGGACTATTCGCACAACAGACCGCTACTGACGAGGCCTCCCCCCGCACCACCCGGGACGCCCCACGCCAATTTTCGGAGCAGCATTGTAGGATACCAAAACCAGTGCGGCACCCAGGCGACATCACCTGGGTGCCGTCCAGAACTCAGCACGTTGTGCTGCCTTGGGACTATTCGCACAAAAGACAGCTTCTGACAATTGTTGCTTTTTTGGGTGAAAAATGTTTAAATGTTTTTACAGTTTTTGTTCCGTTCATTATATTTAAAAGTTAATAAAGTTTTATAATCTTACTTTGTTGGAGTGTTATAAATTTTTTAAAAAACGGGTGAATGGGGCCTTGAATCAGGTTATTGTCATGTGTGGGCTTTGCAAGTGTACTGCTACAGGATCGGACATTTCAAACTCAAATGCACGTTCTTTTTCTTACCTTTCCGAAGCATGGAGCGCAATAGCAGGCAGAGAAAGGGTGATGCAAGTGTTGAACACTACCTAGCCTGGAAGTTGCTGGCAGTGCCCCACCCCCCCGCCCGCTCCTGAAAGAGGACACACACACACCGCCGCCCCGAGTACTTCACAGAACTTTAAAAGACCATGCGCTTGTTTATGAGGCTTAAATGGTTTATCACCCCTTCTAGAACCCCTGCATCGACCCTCTGACGTTTCCTGGAAGAATTACCACGTAACACAATACCAAGCCCTGTCAGCTGAAACCCCCGAGGAATCATGGGGCATATTATCAAGGGGGTTTATCTCCGCTTTTTTGGCTTTAAAAGCCAAGAAAGCGGAGATAAAATTATCTCCCTATTACCAAGCTGTCGCTAACACCAGTTAGTGACAGCTAAAAGGAGATAGCGACCATCGTGGGCCCCGCTTTGCATGTCAGTGATAGTGCCCTGAGCAGTTCTTAGCCATGTTATCCAATGGGAGGTGGATAACATGGCTAAGAGCATTTGCTCGATAATACATGAATATCGCTGACTTTTCTGCGATATTCATGCATTGCGGCCGTTTTTTATCGCATTTGCGATAAACCTTGCTAATAGCAAGGTTTATCTGCGATAAAAATCGCCGATGTGCGGCGATAATTTTTGTCTCTAAACAAGTTAGAGACAAAAATTATCGCTAGTTGTTGGTAATATGCCCCCGGGTTTTTGCTTGCAGAAATCGGGAGGCGGGAGACTAGCACTGAAATCAGTAGTCTCACGCCTGAATCAGGAGGGTTGGCATGTCTGGATTCTCTACAGCTGGGGCCATAAACTACATCCGCAGGGGTAGGTGATAGCCTGGGACCAGCCTGGCATCTAAAATGGCTGCCGTGCACAACAAAATTGTGGCATTGGAAAAAAGGCAAGATGGCGCAGACAATGATTATCAATAAGGATTCATTTATAACAAAATATTTTATCGCAGTGACAAATTGGCGGTCAACACTTCCTGATTTCCATCGAATCGAACGTTAACAGACGTCACGCAGCAAAAAAAATAAAAAGCTCACGCACAGCCGCTGGAAGAGATGTATCAACATATATGAGCCTCCTCAGCCACCCTCATGAAACATAGGGGATTAGGATACGTCTCCCGCACCCCCTTATACCTAGTAATTTAATTAAAACGAAGCACAAAATGGCGAATTCTCGTTTCGCTACCAGTTTGCGGCCCAGTTCGCGGCCCGTGAGGCGCTTCTACCGTGAAAAATCATTTTTTTTTATTTTCCCCACGGGACCCTTTAATAACCCCAACATCATTCCTAGGGGGTCAAGAGGGGTCTACCTTGCCCCCTTTCATTAAATTCCCCCTTCGTTTTTCACCTCTTCTTCTCTCTCGATCCTACCGAGAGACAAGATGGCGGCCCCTACGGACTGTTTAGAATGTTGACAGACACCGGAGAGCCAATCAGCTTTCTGCGCTCAAAGTTCCGTTTCGCGAAAAGTAAGCGAACCGGAGCGCAGCCTGGAGCGCTGTTACAGATATATATCTTGTTTTAAACGCTAATTTCTCAAAAACTACTGGAGCACATATATTGAGACCTAGCAAAGGCACATCGGGCTAAAAGTCCCTACAATTTTGCCAAGTTTCGTGCAAATCCATTTTGCCGTTCAAGCTAAAAGTGAGTCCAACCGCCCTATGGAAATTAACATGGGAAAAACGCGTTTTGGGACCCCCCTTTTTTCTCGGCCCCCCCTCGACAAAACCCCCCCCAAATTTTCAAGGGCTGCTCAGAAACAAAATGTGCCATTTTCCTGAAAATTTCAGCCGATTCCGTCCACAAACGCCAAAGTTATTAGACATAGAATTTTCAAAAATCCCATAGGGAAAAAATCCTAACTATATATACCTACTGGCGACCGCCAGTAGGTAATATATATATATATATATATATATATATATTCACTGAAAAAACCATAGGTTATAGACCATATATAGTTAGGGATTAGCATTTACAAAACCTTATTTTACTCGCATAAAACCATTGAAATTCCATATATAGTTAGTTGCACTAACTATATATCGCGCACCCGCAATCCACTGCTGATGATGTCACATATTACATCATTCATGACATGGTCAGTGACATCACTGATGACATCTCTGATGACATCTCAAATGACATCACTGATGACATCACTGATGACAACATCCAGTGACTGTATGTTTCTGTAAAGTTAAAATATGTCTTACATATTGAAGAATGAGTGGATGTATAAGTGTCTGGATGAAGGATTTAGTAGGTGCATGACTGACTGTATGAGTGAGTGATTAAATGTGTCTCACTGAGTGCATGGGTTAGTGACTAAACTGTCTTAATTTGTGCATCATTATGTCTGTTGTTCTGTAAACTGTTGCATGTGTTGATAAGTAGCTATATGAGTAACTATATGGGTTATTGATTGGTTGCCCAAGTATTTGTATGGGAGACTGAGTGTGTGTGTGGGTGGCTGGGAGGTGTATGACTCTGTGCATAGATGTGTGAGCAGTTGATTCGCTAGATGTATGGTTTCAAAAGTGCATGTGGAAACAGCTGTATGGGCGGTTGACTGTGTGCATGAGTGTATTGGTGAGTAAATGGATATCTCAGTGCTACATGTCAAAGTAAGTACATATGTGAAACACAGTACATGTGAGAGTTGACATATATAAGTAACTGTGCTTAAGAGCCAGTGAATGTGTGAGTGGCTGTATGGATCATTGTGAACTTGTATCAGGGATTGTATAAGAGAGTAAATATGTGTTAGTATATGTTTGAATAAGTAAAGTTTGTATAACTGTATAGTTGAGGAAATGGAGGTGTGATTGATTCTTTGCATGACTGACTAGGTGTGTGAGTAACTCCATGGATGTGTGACAGTCTGTGAGTGCCTGTTTACACTGAGTGTATCTAAGGTTATATTAGAGTCTGAAGATGTATTATCACATAAATGATATCATCAGTGATGTAATCAGTAATGTCAAATGAGATGTCAGTGATGTCATCAGTGATGTCATCAGTGATGTCATTTGAGATGTCATCAGTGATGTCATTTGAGATGTCATCAGTGATGTCATCAGTGATGTCACTGACCATGTCATGAATGATGTAATATGTGACATCATCAGCAGTGGATTGCGGGTGCGCGATATATAGTTAGTGCAACTAACTATATATGGAATTTCAATGGTTTTATGCGAGTAAAATAAGGTTTTGTAAATGCTAATCCCTAACTATATATGGTCTATAACCTATGGTTTTTTCAGTGAATTTTTAAGGTTTTGTAAATGCTAATTCCTAACTATATATTCTCTATAACCTATGGTTTTTTCATTGAATTTCAATGGTTTTTTGAAAGCTAATATATGTAGCTGTAAAATGTATTCTTCTTTAAATCTTAAAATATATTTTACATGTTTTTAATACATTTTTTTAAAAAATATTTTTTTGTTCCGCTCCCAGTCCGCGAACCGGTCAGCTTTCCGTTAGCTCATTTTAAAGCCGCGACTCGGTCCGCGAACCGGTAAACGTTCTTTTAGCGTAACTGTTACGTTAGAATGACGTTTTGCGTTGTCGCGTAATACGTCATCGGACGCGCCAAGTTAGCGGACCCGGAAGCGGACCGGAAAGCGGCGCAAAGCGCGAAACGTAAACACAGCAGGTCATGTGACTCGGTAATAACACTTTTCATTGGTTCATTTCACTTTTGGTTTCCTAATGATGTAATACTAGGTCATGTGATCTAAAATTAACACTTTTCATTGGTTTAGAACTTTTGCTTTTCCCAAATGATGAAAACCCCTCCTTCTTTCCTCACTCTGACTTTCATCTTGGTGAGAGAAAGACCCTTTTACATTCTAGAGAAATGGCTTCAGTTGTTGCTTCTGCTAGTGTTCCCCCACCACCACCTCCACCTCCTCATGGAAAGAAAGGACCACCTGCTCAACCAATCTTTGAAGAAGAGGAAGATCAGGAAGAGGAGGAAGAGCCTGAGTTTTTGCCTGAGGAGCCCAGGAGGTACAACAGAAAGGAAAATTTCATCTGGCAATTTTTTAAATTTCCAGCAGGGCAAAAGAAAGTCAATGCAAGATATGTCTTTTGCCGTATTTGCGATGAACGCCTTTCAAGGGGGACGGACAAAAAATATAGTTTTGGAAATTTTACAATGCACAGGCACATGAGTAGGTGGCACCCAAATAATTATAGTGCTGCTCAGCTTCGCGACGAACAGCAAAATCCCCCGGCAATAGCGAGAAGATCTGTCGTGCCAGAAGTATCGGGACCAGAGGCGAGGGAGTTGATCCCGAACATTCAAATGGACATGGGGGAAGTAAAACAAGTGTGCGTGTGGTGCAATCAAATATTATGCTACCGAGAAAGTAGCATTACTCTTATAATAAGAGCAATCAAAAATCATGTATGCCCAAAACGCCCCAAAAAATAAATTCTTCTTTTTTTTGTTGCTCCTGTTGAGCCCTCTTCAATGAATCATTTTTGTTTCCCCCCTTCCCCCAAAAAACAAAAAAAATTACAAAATGTTCAGAAAAAAACAAAAAAATATAAAAAATGTTCAGAAAAATTATAAAAAAAATTTAAAACAACAAAAACCAAAAAAAAAGTTCTTTTCAGAACTACCTCCCCATTATAAAAAAAATTGGTAGCATTTTTGGAACTCTGCCAAGCTCTATTTCTTTTAGTTCACTCCCAGTTCGCACTCCGGTACGCGAACCAGGAGCGAACCAAAAAAATTTTTTTTTTTAAAAAACAGTAAGTATAAGGAAAGGAAACAGACAGTTATGTTACAAGAAAGACAGCTATAGGGAGTAAAGAAAAGATACTGTTACCCGCAATTCACTTCTGATCATGTCATATATTACATCATTTTTGACATGGTCAGTGACATCATCAGCAGTGGATTGCGAGTAACAGTACCTTTTGTTTACTTCCTATAGCTGTCTTTCTTGTAACATAAATGTCTGTTTCCTATCCTTATACTTACTGTTCTTGTTTTAAATTTTTTTTGAGATCATTCAGAAACAGTAACATTAATTGAGACAGAATGAGTGAATAATAATGAAGAAGTATGAGAAGAGAGGGAGTGAGAAAAATACTGGAAGGAGTAGAATAATTAAGTAATAGAGAAAGGAATGAGAGAAGTAGCAAACACAGGAAAGTAAGGATTAAAGAAATGAAGCAGTAGAACTAATAGATGTTAAATGTGATAGAGTAAATGATTGATTGAGGGTGACGATAAGGTGTGTCCTCTCTAAAAGTTTGTTTAAGGTGAGGCGTACTCAGGGTTGCATATCAAATTTATGCTTGTTGAAGAATACAGAGGAGATAATACATGTGAAGACCTACCATTGTAGTAAAACATGCCCACTTATTACATCATTCATGACATAGTCAGTGACATCATCAGCAGTGGAATGTGGGTTAAAAAAGTAGAAAACATTTACCTTATAATTCTTGTTAACTTTTAAAGAACATTTTTCATACTTTCAATCTGTAAAAGAGAGAACAAACATTTCCAAAAATATTAAAACATGTATTTAAAAATTAGAAAAAAGAAGGGAAAAGGTTCAAGAAGAAACAGTTTTTAAACAACTTTGAAGCTTACAGAAGCCTCTGCTTCTCTACGACCCCTACACAATCCTAAAGATATTTATTTTAAACAAACAGTATCTTCATGCTGATGAACTGAGGCCTATTTTGGAACATGGTGCTTCTTTTGCATTGCAGATGTCTCACAATAGTGATGCAATAGCAGCGCAAAAGAGATGTAAAGCCATCATAAAATTGTGTGTAACATTGTAAATGATTGTTTCAGGATGCAAATAAGATGTGTCCTTTCAAGAGGTTTCTTTAATGTGAGGTCTGTTCAGTTTTTAAAAAAAAAACAGTACCCAGAAGTACTGCACTGTAAGCATTGACACTTACAGAAGACTCAGTTTCTCCATATCTACCTCACATTTCTAAATGTATATCATAAGTACAAAAAGGAGAACATTAATTATATATGTTAAATGGTTTATTCTTGCTGTTCTCAGAATGTATCAAATTTCACTTAAATCAGTGACTTGAAGATATTCATCATGTAACAGCGGGGAAAAAAAAACACAATCAAAATGATTGTGTTTAAAAAACCCATACAACCTAAGAAATCTGAATTCAAAACTCCTTAAAATTAACTTACTTTCAATGACGTCGAAGGATGTCCTATGAACAGCGTCCACTCTGTTGTGCTATAAATATTTTCAGCCCGCCACTTTCTGAAACAAAACCTCCATCGTTTTGAAAAATATGTTACATACAAGAAAAGACTTCTCACATTCTACCACATGTTTCCACTTGGCCAAATCATGTTGCAGCGATTCACAAGTCTTCTAATTCTTCCAATCAAATCCCGTCATTTTCTATTTTCGCAACTTTCAAAAAGAAAACATTTGAGATTATTTTCACAATCCTGGACTACTAATATCTTACCCTTCTTTGTCACTCATGTTCTCCTTTTCCTATGACACTGATACTGCTTACTATGAAGCAGACTTACTTGCATCAGGTTTATATAGTTGGATTTTTAAATTGACATTATAATTAAAAGTTTTGGACCAATAATCTAGACATCATTGCAGACTTACATTCCCTCTACTTGATGAACCTTTTGCAATTCCTCACAGGAAATCCCGAGATTCTTTCTTTAAAATTTTGGTTTTAAAAACACCAGGTAAGAATTTTTAAGGTCAAACGGCAATTTTTTTTTTAAAGTTACAACGGAATCATTGCAGAATGACCAGCCGTTTCGAGACTTTAAATAAGCTGTATAATGTCCTGATGTTGTTGAAGGACCATCGTGATAGATAATTGCTACAGTTACAAAAGTCCTTCCTGATATTGACAGCTGAGAAGCCACAAAATTTTTTATTAAAGTTGACAATTTTGATCCATCAGGCCTACATCGTTGGATCATTAAAATGACATACTGGCCATATCTACGTATAAATAATGTTGACATCATTTCAGATTTACATTGGCTACACTCCATGTTGTGATCCGCTGCATTTACTAGCTTATTAAAGGAGACTGATTTACTGTCTGGCAAAGTTAAATATATAAATCTTTCTGAGTCTACACTAGTAGTACTTGATACCATACACTTCTCGCAGTCATGCTGCCATTGATAAGAAAGCCCAAACAGGTGATCTACATCTACACCCTCATCTTGCAATACATCAAGCATATACATTAAAAACTCCTGACAATCTTGCTGATTATTTTCAGAGAAGTCTGTTTGACCTGAACATTCATCTAACAGATAACGAACTTCAGACACACTTTCTACTTTTGTTCGATCAGTGCTACATTTCTCGAAAACAGAATTCAACAAACAGCATAAAATTTGTTCTGAATTCAACAGAATCTGTTCTTTTAAACTCTCTAGTGAAAAGAGAACATTAACCACTACATTTGCATAGCAGTTGACACCAGAACTGTTTTCAAATTGAAAACCGACAACATCTTCAACAGAATCCACTTTCTTTCTGCTAACAATTGTCGGTTCATTGACTTTTGGTCTTTTTGCTACAACCTCCCTACTATTACTGATATTTCTACGTTTCCGGCCTACCACACGTTTCTCAAACAAAGGATATTGAGGCAAATGTGGCGCATACTCTCTTCTTAACCTATTGTATTCCTTAACACAATCTAGATCCGCACAAATGTTTGTGACATCACAGTCAATCAAGTACAATCCCGATAAAGTTCTAACTCGTGACAATGCCACATATGCCATACCCTCTTTGAACACAGAACTGCCAATATTCACCAATGCACTATCTACACTTAAACCTTGCGATTTATGGATTGTCACCGCATATGCCAAGCAAACAGGAAACTGCTTACGGCGAACATATAAGTCTTTAACAAGCAAAAACCTAGCAGAACAACGACCAATTAGCTGTACTTCCTCAATGCCATCAAATTTAATTTGTAAAAATTCTATTCCATCTCTATTTCTGTATTTCTCAAAATCAACAACATTACCCATTGATCCATTTACCAGACCTCTTTCAACATGTAAATTCCTTCTCAAAATGATTCGGCAATTTAAGCACGCATTCAGAATCTTTTCAAAACCCGCAGTTTTAGATATAGTCTTCTCTAATGAATCCAATTTTGATTTCAAATTCTCCGACAAAATAATTGTTGATCCCATATGCTCTATTTTGTCAATAGCTTCAAGTTTCACAATCTCTTGTTTTTCTAAATTCAACATTTTGTTGTTGAAGATGGCACATTCTGCAAGAGTTGGCATCAAACATATTCCGGATTTCTTCTCAGTAATTTTCTGAAAAATATTCTCAGGCACAATCTCTTGTTCGGGATATAAATTTGAAAGTAATCGTGCATTTAAAGCTTCTTTTCCATGCTCGGTCACTTTTCCAATTCTAATATCTTGTAGAATATTCTTGTAATCTTCATCCTTCGCCTGACGCATATTTTCATGCAGTTCAGCATAATTGAAGTTTAACCATATATTGACGTTGCCAATGCTCCCTAGGCACTTCCTGGTATCTTCATGCGTGAGTATTTTGAACACAGGTTGACCTTTTACTGGTGTCAGCTGCAGAAGATCTCCGAAAACAATGATGTGTTTGCCACCAAATAACACATCATATTCAGTTTTAAGTACTTCTTGCATTCTCAAATGCACAAAGGCAAGCATGACATTGGAAACCATGCTTACTTCGTCAATGATAAGTAGTTTCATTTTCCTCAAGACTCTTGAAACTTCACAGCAAGCATCCCCAGATAACTTGTGGTATTGTAATTTGTTGTCATGCTCCACTGGCAGCATCAGTAGATGATGCAAAGTAATACCTTTAATGTTATGTGCTGCCAGTCCAGTAGGAGCGGTGACAACACAAGACAGCGATGACTCAGTCCTTTCCTGCAAATAACAAGAAATTGCTTTAATGAGGAAACTTTTTCCAGTTCCCGCTTCTCCACTCACATACAGTCGGACAGGCTTCAACGATGTACATGAGCACTCTTTCTTCTCATGACTTAATCCATGCTCAATTTGCTTGGTAACTTCATCATATATTTTCCTCTGCTCAACGTTGAGTTGTTTTTCCAAGTCTTCTAATTTAACTGAATCCTCCTGAGCATGTGCCATGGCTCTTTCCACTTCATTCATAGCAGTTGTAGCTTCATTTTCGATAATAGGTCCTCCAAGTGGATCTTGACTCAATGAAACAGAACTCTGACTGTCCTGAGAACTGTCTCTGGCAATATCCGCTGCAATCGTTGCTTCCTGCTCAATTTCCAAAGTTAGCATTTCTTGATATTTGGGAAAAGCAGGACATTCTATGGTCTCCTTAGCAGCAGTGAAAGAGTCTTCGTAACAGAGGAAATCTCCAAGCAGTTCCTCTTCTGCACCCCAAGGCTTGAAAAGTTGCAAAAGTGCTAAATAGAAAAACTCCTTTTTTTCTGGAGATTCGCCACTCAATTTTCAATGGTTTACTAATTGGCATTTTCTTTGCTTGACCAGGCATCCCTCACTTCCAATTACAGCATACACTCCTTTCTCAATATCTTCTTTGATGTTCCTCTTGAATATATAATTTTGGAGAACCTCATATAGACAAACATTCTCAAGGTGACTGCTACGATTTGGATAATATGTATCCAACATGTTGGTCTTCAAAATGTCGGTACTGTTTGGTTCCTTTTCTGCCAAATACTCAATTTCCCGGACAGGTTTTAGAACTCGATTTCGCGTTGCAGCAAGACCAAGACTCGCCCAAACGATACTCCTGGATTTGGCATAGAGACTTGCTGAAGACAATCGATCAGAACATTTGTAAGCTCCAATTTCTCGATGCGACAACATCTTCAGACTGAAACTGTACAACTTCTTGCTGAGGCTCTTTTCATGGGAAATGTCCTCCCACATATCCTTCAGTTCTGTCTTTTCTTTTTTGGTGATGTAAGATGTCACATACCGAGCCACAGCCATACAGTTGTCAGCCACAAACTGTATATCCATGTTAGCATTCCACATGGACAAAATCACTGGATTGTAGTCGTTGATGTACTTGGACTCTTCGTTCCTTTTCAAACTGTATGTATTTTTGGGTGATTTCCTCGTCACATTATGTCGCAGCGAAGACATCAAACTGTTCACTCTTCCTTTAGAAATCACCGGTCGTGGAAAGTTGAAACGACATTTGGTGTAGAATTTGTCCTTGTTTCTGAATTTACGACGACAGTACTTTCCACAACGATGGCTTTGGAAACGTAGAACTTGTTCTCTTAGGCTTTTCTTCTCCGTTGCGTTTGGAACAGCACACGTAGAATACTGTTCTATGAAATTCATCACTAAGTCATCCGGATCTGTTCCAAATTTAGGTGCATCCTTGATCCACAACAACATATGTATATGTGGAGCACCTCTTGCTTGGTACTCCTTTCTCCAGAAGAAATCCAACACCTCTCCAAGAGGTGGATTCTTCTTATTTGTGATGAAAGACATCATAGCTTCAAATCTATGATTGAAGTACCTGCATACATTCACTGGATCCAAAGAACACAGTTCTCCAGGTGTCTTGAATTCAATGTGTTCAATATTTCCATTTGCCTCTCGTAGAAATTCAAGTAAGTCTTCCCAGCCATACTCGGCACAGCTCAGAGTGAGGAACCATGTCGGAGTTCCTAAGTTCCTCAGCATACATTTTAAATCACCATGACGACGGTACCAGTACTCATTAGTACCACGCTGACACGCCATGAGATTAATTAGGGTGAGAATCCAAAATACTGTCTTGGACATTGACTTTATGCATAAAATCACTTGCCGAGATGTTTCGCATCTGTATACCACTTTTTAAGATGTGGTTCACTGCATATGACAGTCCAGACAGATCTCTTTCAAACAGGAGATGAAACAAATAGGGAATGCATTGACGAAACCTAGGATCTTCTGCATACAATCGTAAAGTCGGGTATTCAGACGCAGGAATTTGATGAGGTCGCTCATCATATCTTCCTCCTCGACCTGTGGGAAATAGCTGTGGGAAACACCGAGCTTCCAAACTTTCCTCCCAAACACTAATGGGACTCCCTTTGGCTTGTTTCATTTGAAACAACTCAATAGCATTCCCCATGACTTCCTTGGAATGCAAAGGATGAACACTATAATGTTCATATATTTCTTCACTATTAGAGGCCTCTACTTTCTCAATTTGGCCAGCACACAAATCGCTATCCTCTTCATCCCTTACTTCCTCTTCTGCAACATATACATTCTTATAGTACTTATTATTTTTCTTCAAATACAAAGTTGCCTTTTTGACTTTCCTAACATCCACTAAATCTTGCCATATTTTCTTATTCTTTGTCGGAACCCCATTAACCAAGATAACCAGAGGTTCCTCTTCCACTTTTTGTACTCCAATTGTGTTAATGTTTTTGTTCAAATCTAGAGGCAAATAAACAACTCTTCCCTTTAATCCTCTCTGTAAATCTGCTGGAGGCAACTTCCCTGTCTTTGGCTCCATTCTTACAATAGCCTGAAAGGGATGGATACTTTGAATCAAAATAGATTCATAAGTATTTAAATCCTTCAATTCAGAAGGAATCTCAACCAATTCCAGATTATTATGAACTGTTCTAGCAGGCATCTGGTTTTGGTTTAATTTATTTCAACAATAAGTACACACACGTTGATCCGATCCCAAATCAAAATAATTTTCTACCATCAAGTATGTGGCAAAATCCTTCCATTCACTATTATTTTCCCTTTCACTTTTTGCATATAAATCCACTAACTTAGTCTGATTCTTATAATAAGTGCGTCGACAACATACACAAGTGAAATTAGGCCTCTCACTTGATTTCATCTGAAACGTGGCAATTTCCTTCTGAAAATTATCTGTACTGGAAACCTGTACATTATCTTCAACATTACCCTCTACTTCTGGGTCAATTTGAACATTCTCATCTCTACTACCAAAGTAACAAAACTCAATTTCTTCACAAATATTCTTCACATCTATTTCAGAACCATGCAAAAGAACAGCACATAATTGTTTAAGCATAATTGCTGGACTCTTAGCATAATACAACATTCTCACTAATTTTCTCACTTTATTATGATGCACTGCTAGCATCCTGAAATGATGAAAAACACTCTGGCATACTCTCCTGGAAAGACAAGCCAGTGAATGACTACGCAAACCTGTCATTTGTCTCACTCTGCAAGGATCTAAATCTTGCAACAACTTCATTTTCTGCTTCAAACTTTTCTTATTAAATGTCCGTATAAAATCACAAAGCAAATTGATGGAAACCTGTCGCACACTGCAAATAGAACTACACTTCCAAATGTACACAGGACCCTTAGGACGTCTTCCTAAAACCTCATCACTTAGCGCCTCTTCTGTCTCTGTTGTCACAAGTTTTTCTTTTTCAACTGGACAACCATCCTTCACTTCATAAGCTCGACCACTGGTGTCAACTGCAAACACCAAATCATTATCCTGAAAATAACTCTCCTCATTAAAAAATGCCTCACAACTTGAACTATGCATCCATTCTCCGGAAAAAACTTCACAAAAGTTAGTACGATTTACTACTCTCTTCCATCTACTTTTTGTTTTGAAATCAGAAATTACCTTGCTTAGTTTCCTAATTCTATTGATTACCAAAATAAACAACTTTCGCTTAATTTCAAAAGCATGATCAATAATTTTCTCTACATTTTTCTTCTTCTTATAAAATGCCGCTTTCTGTTGGCCTTTCTTAATATTTTTTAATAAATTAACTATTATCCTGTTACGGAACATTCGATTTCGAATGTCCCTAAACTGTTGTTTCCTTCTACTATCATGCACAGAGTTATCTCTTCCTCTATCAGTAACATTTTTGATGGGTCTTTCCTTTCCATTTAAATTGCTTTTCTTTTTCTGAACTGAAACATTTTTAGGATAAATACTTTTTTTACTAAAAATATTTCTTAAGAATGATTTTGTGCTCTTACCCGGAGCTTTCTTGGTGTTTTGAAAAGTATTTGGGGAAGAGGACTGCTGCAATAAAAGATCATCCTGCTGTCTTTGACGTTTTCTAGCCTTTCTAATTCGATTTTTCGTAGGCATTTTTCAAATTAAAAAAAGATCTGCAGTTGAATCTGTGGAAAAATATAATAAAAATGTTATTAACCACTATTACCAAACAGTAAATGAATAACAGTCATCAAAAACTTAATGCCCTACTTATTATTTAACATAGCAAATCTTTTGCACCAGCACTGCATCACAAAAATGACACACAATGGTACAAAACAGGCATACAACAATCATAAATCTCTCCCTAATATTTTAAATGATTAATTCAGGATGACGATAAGGTGTGGCCTATCTAAAGGTTTGTTTAGGCCCAGATCTTTGGACTGGGGTGAATGTGTGTCATTGATCCACATTCGGTCCATCACCTGTTTTGTTTGTTTGAGGTGAGGCCAACACATGGTTGCAGATAGGATTTTCACTGAAGAAAACAAAGGAGATAATACATGTGAAGGCCTACCAATGAAGTAAGTCATTATTTGAAATCAATTACATTTCTGGATATGTACTGCTAGAGCTTCATAGGTTGCTTTGGGTCATATTTATAAGGCATATGAGTGTCTATGATGTTATTTTTCCTTTTTAAATGGAAAGCGTTCTTCATGGTGCAAGTTTCTTGTAAATACGCTCCCACTTGCCCTTGGCAAATTTAGATTTTGATTGTGGGAGTTACATAGCCATGTTAATAATGTCCAAACAATGGTGCTAGGGCATTCCAGAAAACGCTTTCATGTGTCTCAAGGACATTTTCAGTCATTTCCTCTTGAATGCAGGTATACAATTGATTTATATGCTGTGTTTAAAAACGATTTTTTGAAATCAATTACATTTCTGGATATCTACTGCTAGAGCTTCATAGGTTGTTTTGGGTCATATTTATAAGGCATTTGAGTATCTATTATGTTATTTTACAACATTCTGCAACATATACATTCTTATAGTACTTATTATTTTTCTTCAAATACAAAGTTGCCTTTTTGACTTTCCTAACATCCACTAAATCTTGCCATATTTTCTTATTCTTTGTCAGAACCCCATTAACCAAGATAACCAGAGGTTCCTCTTCCACTTTTTGTACTCCAATTGTGTTAATGTTTTTGTTCAAATCTAGAGGCAAATAAACAACTCTTCCCTTTAATCCTCTCTGTAAATCTGCTGGAGGCAACTTCCCTGTCTTTGGCTCCATTCTTACAATAGCCTGAAAGGGATGGATACTTTGAATCAAAATAGATTCATAAGTATTTAAATCCTTCAATTCAGAAGGAATCTCAACCAATTCCAGATTATTATGAACTGTTCTAGCAGGCATCTGGTTTTGGTTTAATTTATTACAACAATAAGTACACACACGTTGATCCGATCCCAAATCAAAATAATTTTCTACCATCAAGTATGTGGCAAAATCCTTCCATTCACTATTATTTTCCCTTTCACTTTTTGCATATAAATCCACTAACTTAGTCTGATTCTTATAATAAGTGCGTCGACAACATACACAAGTGAAATTAGGCCTCTCACTTGATTTCATCTGAAACGTGGCAATTTCCTTCTGAAAATTATCTGTACTGGAAACCTGTACATTATCTTCAACATTACCCTCTACTTCTGGGTCAATTTGAACATTCTCATCTCTACTACCAAAGTAACAAAACTCAATTTCTTCACAAATATTCTTCACATCTATTTCAGAACCATGCAAAAGAACAGCACATAATTGTTTAAGCATAATTGCTGGACTCTTAGCATAATACAACATTCTCACTAATTTTCTCACTTTATTATGATGCACTGCTAGCATCCTGAAATGATGAAAAACACTCTGGCATACTCTCCTGGAAAGACAAGCCAGTGAATGACTACGCAAACCTGTCATTTGTCTCACTCTGCAAGGATCTAAATCTTGCAACAACTTCATTTTCTGCTTCAAACTTTTCTTATTAAATGTCCGTATAAAATCACAAAGCAAATTGATGGAAACCTGTCGCACACTGCAAATAGAACTACACTTCCAAATGTACACAGGACCCTTAGGACGTCTTCCTAAAACCTCATCACTTAGCGCCTCTTCTGTCTCTGTTGTCACAAGTTTTTCTTTTTCAACTGGACAACCATCCTTCACTTCATAAGCTCGACCACTGGTGTCAACTGCAAACACCAAATCATTATCCTGAAAATAACTCTCCTCATTAAAAAATGCCTCACAACTTGAACTATGCATCCATTCTCCGGAAAAAACTTCACAAAAGTTAGTACGATTTACTACTCTCTTCCATCTACTTTTTGTTTTGAAATCAGAAATTACATTGCTTAGTTTCCTAATTCTATTGATTACCAAAATAAACAACTTTCGCTTAATTTCAAAAGCATGATCAATAATTTTCTCTACATTTTTCTTCTTCTTATAAAATGCCGCTTTCTGTTGGCCTTTCTTAATATTTTTTAATAAATTAACTATTATCCTGTTACGGAACATTCGATTTCGAATGTCCCTAAACTGTTGTTTCCTTCTACTATCATGCACAGAGTTATCTCTTCCTCTATCAGTAACATTTTTGATGGGTCTTTCCTTTCCATTTAAATTGCTTTTCTTTTTCTGAACTGAAACATTTTTAGGATAAATACTTTTTTTACTAAAAATATTTCTTAAGAATTATTTTGTGCTCTTACCCGGAGCTTTCTTGGTGTTTTGAAAAGTATTTGGGGAAGAGGACTGCTGCAATAAAAGATCATCCTGCTGTCTTTGACGTTTTCTAGCCTTTCTAATTCGGTTTTTCGTAGGCATTTTTCAAATTAAAAAAAGATCTGCAGTTGAATCTGTGGAAAAATATAATAAAAATGTTATTAACCACTATTACCAAACAGTAAATGAATAACAGTCATCAAAAACTTAATGCCCTACTTATTATTTAACATAGCAAATCTTTTGCACCAGCACTGCATCACAAAAATGACACACAATGGTACAAAACAGGCATACAACAATCATAAATCTCTCCCTAATATTTTAAATGATTAATTCAGGATGACGATAAGGTGTGGCCTATCTAAAGGTTTGTTTAGGCCCAGATCTTTGGACTGGGGTGAATGTGTGTCATTGATCCACATTCGGTCCATCACCTGTTTTGTTTGTTTGAGGTGAGGCCAACACATGGTTGCAGATAGGATTTTCACTGAAGAAAACAAAGGAGATAATACATGTGAAGGCCTACCAATGAAGTAAGTCATTATTTGAAATCAATTACATTTCTGGATATGTACTGCTAGAGCTTCATAGGTTGCTTTGGGTCATATTTATAAGGCATATGAGTGTCTATGATGTTATTTTTCCTTTTTAAATGGAAAGCGTTCTTCATGGTGCAAGTTTCTTGTAAATACGCTCCCACTTGCCCTTGGCAAATTTAGATTTTGATTGTGGGAGTTACATAGCCATGTTAATAATGTCCAAACAATGGTGCTAGGGCATTCCAGAAAACGCTTTCATGTGTCTCAAGGACATTTTCAGTCATTTCCTCTTGAATGCAGGTATACAATTGATTTATATGCTGTGTTTAAAAACGATTTTTTGAAATCAATTACATTTCTGGATATCTACTGCTAGAGCTTCATAGGTTGTTTTGGGTCATATTTATAAGGCATTTGAGTATCTATTATGTTATTTTACAACATTCTGCAACATATACATTCTTATAGTACTTATTATTTTTCTTCAAATACAAAGTTGCCTTTTTGACTTTCCTAACATTCACTAAATCTTGCCATATTTTCTTATTCTTTGTCGGAACCCCATTAACCAAGATAACCAGAGGTTCCTCTTCCACTTTTTGTACTCCAATTGTGTTAATGTTTTTGTTCAAATCTAGAGGCAAATAAACAACTCTTCCCTTTAATCCTCTCTGTAAATCTGCTGGAGGCAACTTCCCTGTCTTTGGCTCCATTCTTACAATAGCCTGAAAGGGATGGATACTTTGAATCAAAATAGATTCATAAGTATTTAAATCCTTCAATTCAGAAGGAATCTCAACCAATTCCAGATTATTATGAACTGTTCTAGCAGGCATCTGGTTTTGGTTTAATTTATTACAACAATAAGTACACACACGTTGATCCAATCCCAAATCAAAATAATTTTCTACCATCAAGTATGTGGCAAAATCCTTCCATTCACTATTATTTTCCCTTTCACTTTTTGCATATAAATCCACTAACTTAGTCTGATTCTTATAATAAGTGCGTCAACAACATACACAAGTGAAATTAGGCCTCTCACTTGATTTCATCTGAAACGTGGCAATTTCCTTCTGAAAATTATCTGTACTGGAAACCTGTACATTATCTTCAACATTACCCTCTACTTCTGGGTCAATTTGAACATTCTCATCTCTACTACCAAAGTAACAAAACTCAATTTCTTCACAAATATTCTTCACATCTATTTCAGAACCATGCAAAAGAACAGCACATAATTGTTTAAGCATAATTGCTGGACTCTTAGCATAATACAACATTCTCACTAATTTTCTCAGTTTATTATGATGCACTGCTAGCATCCTGAAATGATGAAAAACACTCTGGCATACTCTCCTGGAAAGACAAGCCAGTGAATGACCACGCAAACCTGTCATTTGTCTCACTCTGCAAGGATCTAAATCTTGCAACAACTTCATTTTCTGCTTCAAACTTTTCTTATTAAATGTCCGTATAAAATCACAAAGCAAATTGATGGAAACCTGTTGCACACTGCAAATAGAACTACACTTCCAAATGTACACAGGACCCTAAGGACGTCTTCCTAAAACCTCATCACTTAGCGCCTCTTCTGTCTCTGTTGTCACAAGTTTTTCTTTTTCAACTGGACAACCATCCTTCACTTCATAAGCTCGACCACTGGTGTCAACTGCAAACACCAAATCATTATCCTGAAAATAACTCTCCTTATTAAAAAATGCCTCACAACTTGAACTATGCATCCATTCTCCGGAAAAAACTTCACAAAAGTTAGTACGATTTACTACTCTCTTCCATCTACTTTTTGTTTTGAAATCAGAAATTACCTTGCTTAGTTTCCTAATTCTATTGATTACCAAAATAAACAACTTTCGCTTAATTTCAAAAGCATGATCAATAATTTTCTCTACATTTTTCTTCTTCTTATAAAATGCCGCTTTCTGTTGGCCTTTCTTAATATTTTTTAATAAATTAACTATTATCCTGTTACGGAACATTCGATTTCGAATGTCCCTAAACTGTTGTTTCCTTCTACTATCATGCACAGAGTTATCTCTTCCTCTATCAGTAACATTTTTGATGGGTCTTTCCTTTCCATTTAAATTGCTTTTCTTTTTCTGAACTGAAACATTTTTAGGATAAATACTTTTTTTACTAAAAATATTTCTTAAGAATGATTTTGTGCTCTTACCCGGAGCTTTCTTGGTGTTTTGAAAAGTATTTGGGGAAGAGGACTGCTGCAATAAAAGATCATCCTGCTGTCTTTGACGTTTTCTAGCCTTTCTAATTCGATTTTTCGTAGGCATTTTTCAAATTAAAAAAAGATCTGCAGTTGAATCTGTGGAAAAATGTAATAAAAATGTTATTAACCACTATTACCAAACAGTAAATGAATAACAGTCATCAAAAACTTAATGCCCTACTTATTATTTAACATAGCAAATCTTTTGCACCAGCACTGCATCACAAAAATGACACACAATGGTACAAAACAGGCATACAACAATCATAAATCTCTCCCTAATATTTTAAATGATTAATTCAGGATGACGATAAGGTGTGGCCTATCTAAAGGTTTGTTTAGGCCCAGATCTTTGGACTGGGGTGAATGTGTGTCATTGATCCACATTCGGTCCATCACCTGTTTTGTTTGTTTGAGGTGAGGCCAACACATGGTTGCAGATAGGATTTTCACTGAAGAAAACAAAGGAGATAATACATGTGAAGGCCTACCAATGAAGTAAGTCATTATTTGAAATCAATTACATTTCTGGATATGTACTGCTAGAGCTTCATAGGTTGCTTTGGGTCATATTTATAAGGCATATGAGTGTCTATGATGTTATTTTTCCTTTTTAAACGGAAAGCGTTCTTCATGGTGCAAGTTTCTTGTAAATACGCTCCCACTTGCCCTTGGCAAATTTAGATTTTGATTGTGGGAGTTACATAGCCATGTTAATAATGTCCAAACAATGGTGCTAGGGCATTCCAGAAAACGCTTTCATGTGTCTCAAGGACATTTTCAGTCATTTCCTCTTGAATGCAGGTATACAATTGATTTATATGCTGTGTTTAAAAACGATTTTTTGAAATCAATTACATTTCTGGATATCTACTGCTAGAGCTTCGTAGGTTGTTTTGGGTCATATTTATAAGGCATTTGAGTATCTATTATGTTATTTTACCCTTTTTAAATGGTGATTATGCCCTTACACCATTTTTAGGACATTATTAACATGCCTATGTAACTCCCATAATCAAAATCTAAATTTGCCAAGCGCAAGTGGGAGCGTATTTACAAGAAACGTGCCCCATGAGGTACGCTTTCCATTTAAAAAGGGAAAAATAACATAATAGACACTCAAATGCCTTATAAATATGACCCAAAACAACCTATGAAGCTCTAGCAGTAGATATCCAGAAATGTAATTGATTTCAAAAAATCGTTTTTAAACACAGCATATAAATCAATTGTATACCTGCATTCAAGAGGAAATGACTGAAAATGTCCTTGAGACACATGAAAGCGTTTTCTGGAATGCCCTAGCACCATTGTTTGGACATTATTTACATGGCTATGTAACTCCCATAATCAAAATCTAAATTTGCCAAGCGCAAGTGGGAGCGTATTTACAAGAAACTTGCACCATGAAGAACGCTTTCCATTTAAAAAGGAAAAATAACATCATAGACACTCATATGTCTTATAAATATGACCCAAAACAACCTATGAAGCTCTAGCAGTACATATCCAGAAATGTAATTGATTTAAAAAAATTGTGTTTAAACACAGCATATAAATCAATTGTATACCTGCATTCAAGAGGAAATGACTGAAAATGTCCTTGAGACACATGAAAGCGTTTTCTGGAATGCCCTAGCACCATTGTTTGGACATTATTAACATGGCTATGTAACTCCCATAATCAAAATCTAAATTTGCCAAGCGCAAGTGGGAGCGTATTTACAAGAAACTTGCCCCATGAAGAACGCTTTCCATTTAAAAAGGAAAAATAACATCATAGACACTCATATGCCTTATAAATATAACCCAAAACAACCTATAAAGCTCTAGCAGTACATATCCAGAAATGTAATTCATTTCAAAAATCGCTTTTAAAAACAACATATCAGTTTCAGCTTACATAAGAGACCATGGAATGGGCTCCATGTACAACAATAACTTGTGTTACTGCATGCCAGAATGCTACACCGAATATGCAATTACAATTTCTCAAAGAAACAAAATCTATATGTATATCACTAGAGACAAAGCCACATTTTAAAAACACAGCTTTCTTCATCATTTTCTCCTTAAATCATACTATTCTCTATCTAAATTAAATAAATCTTTTCTCACCTTAGCAAATACTTTTTGAGTTTTGAAAACAGTCTCAGAAATACACCAAATTGTCTTCAGCAGAAGAAAAAGGATGCACTCCAGAGGCTGCAGCTATTGAAAGCACAGAAATACAGATATTCATTTCACATATCTCTCATATTAGCCAATCATAACTCTTCCCTCACTTTTTTCAAATCAAAACCCTTCCCCCCTCTGCCCTCTCTGCCTTTTTTCCATAGCAACCACCTCCTGGAAGACCTCTCATGTTTGCAAATTCACACAACAATGTTTCAATTGAACTCTGAACTATCAGTGCACCTGCGTATCCAGTGCAATCTTTCATTAAATGTTTCTTCGTTGACCATTCAAATTACATCTTTCAAAGAACACATCCATGCACCCTAACTTTCTGTTTTCAGAAATGGAAATGCACCAATCACTGCTAATGAATCATTAGCATTGGAAATCCACAGTTTTTTTTCTTTACAAACTCCTACTGTTTCAACTGCCCTTACATTACAACACTTCATCTGACTGCAGCACAACCTTCTCCCACCATGTTTAAGGTCTGGATTGTTGGACATAGTTACATCCACTGGGCTCAAAGGTATGCTGAGAACAGAAATTTACCTAACCTCAATTTACAAGATGTGGAAATTAAGTGGTTGGGCCAAAGAGGATTAAAATGTCACCAATTGATACCATTGGTGAAAACATTTATGCATTTGCCAAAACCTGACCTGTTAATTGTGCACTGTGGAGGTAATGATTTGGGCACTTTGACTGGGGTAGGTCTGGAAATGCTTTTAAAGGACACCTTTGAGCAATTAATGGCACTTTTCCCTCAAATTGCCTTGGTATATTCCAATATATGCCAAAGACAGAAATGGAGGTGGTCCAACCAATTTTGTCCACAAATTGAGAAAGCGAGGAAGCATGTAAACAAATCTGTTTCAGCTTACATGAGAGACCATGGAATGGGCTCCTTGTACAACAATAACTTGCGTTACTACATGCAAGATATCTACAGAGGAGATGGAGTTCACTTCTCAGATGAGGGCAACAGAATTTTCATTCTGAATTTAAGACTGTGCATTGGTACCTACTTATAAGTACCTAAATGTACCATAAACCCAAAAGCTCTTCTCAGAGCTACCCTTCATCTGATCACTCACAATTATTATTTTTTTCTAACTTTTTTCTGTCATTTTCAACAAACTACGCTCAAAGAGCGCTACCCGGTACGCGAACTGGAAGCTAACCACGCAAAATTTTTAAAAAAAAGTTGTTTCTTCGCACATATGGTCCTCCTCAGCCACCCTCAGAAAACCTAGGGGGTCAAAATACTTGTACCGTGCCCCCTTCTACCCGTTCTGAACATTCTTTACCCTCCATTTTATATCTTAATTCGACCGAAACACAAAATGGTGGACTCCCGTTACGCTCCTAGTTCGCGTACCGGACCGCTTTCCGGGAAGCGGTCCAAAAAAAAGGTGGGAAAGTAATTCACAGAAAAACGACTGGAGACACTCTCACCAAATATAGATTAGCTTATACTACATAACAATCCCTTTCTTTTTCACAAATTTGATTGAAATTCCATTTAGCCATTAAGTCTATAGACCTCTCTAAATACCGTGAGGTAAATTACTTCACAAAACACATCTGAAGTGTTGGAATTGACAACCAATGAAAATGTTACTTTCATTTTCTACTTTTATTACCTGACATTTGATTGGTTAAATACCTGAATATATAGAAAGGAAGAGAAGAAAACACAGCCATGTTGACTACTACTTCTTGTTGTACATCACATTTCAATAGCTTCCAAAAACTTCAACTTCTTTGTGAAGGTAAGTTATAATTTTTAAAAATGAAATATATTGTGCACTATAACTTAATATAGTAGACTTTTTCTGATAGATATACACTATCCCTCTGTAGTAGTTATGGATTTAGATAGACTTCTCTGTTATAGTTATGAATGGAGTTAGGCTTCTCTTGGTTAAAGCACATACACTTTTTTATAGTCCTATTTCCACTCTGATACTATACACTACCAAAAGTAGAATTCACAGATAAAAACTGCCTATCTAAGATTAATCCCAACAGTGCCCTATCTCTACTAATATATATTTTTTTATTCAAAATTTCAGGCAAAATGGAAGGCAAGCAACAAGTTACATTTTCAATTGAACTGAAGGAGAGCAGCCAAGACAAAATTGATGATTTTATGGATCAAAGTAGAGACCACGAACTTCTACAATGTGTTGAAGCAGTGGATAACCTGCTTCAAAATGAGAAAATGTTACACCCTATATTCATTTGAGATGTCATCAGTGATGTCATCAGTGATGTCACTAACCATGTCATGAATGATGTAATATGTGACATCATCAGCAGTGGATTGCGGGTGCGCGATATATAGTTAGCGCTTATAACTATATATGGAATTTCAATGGTTTTATGCGAGTAAAATAAGGTTTTGTAAATGCAAATCCCTAACTATATATGGCCTAAAACCAATGGTTTTTTCATTGAATTTTCAAGGTTTTGTGAATGCAAATTCCTAACTATATATCCACTATAACCTATGGTTTTTTCTGTGAATTTCATTGGTTTTTTAATAGCAAATATGAAAAGCTTTAAAATGTCAAGTACGTGATAGATAAAAACATTTTCGTATTTATGCACGCTGATGTGCTTTGAACGCTGCCCCCCCCTCCCCTCTTTTCTCTTAGTAGTACTCTCTCTTTGCAGATAGTGAACGGTAGTTAACGCAGGCCTTTGCCCCCGTTGTAATCCGCCGTGCCTGCTTGTCTCTCCATTTGATTGATTGTTATCCAAGCATTTACTGTTTTAGAATTGGTTCTCTTTGGATCATTCTCTATTTACAAACAAGCACAAAGTCGCAATACTCTGTTTAGTCTTTGCAGATAGTGAAAAATCGTGTAAAAAAATAAAAGTAATCGAGCAAAATCAGTAGGCCACTAATTGGATCTCTTTTTGACCTCGCTAAAATAGAAATATTAGGAACAACCCTTCATGAGAAATACGAAAATAGTGAGATGAACTGAGCTCCACACCATGAGGGCTGCAAGACAGCTCGACTCCGTCACCCACCCCGCCCAAAATAACGACAAACCCTATGCAAATATTAAAAATATAGACAACACACCAGCAAAGAAACAGGGTAAAACATTTTATTAAATAACTATTTACATAACTATTTTATACTTTTTATTGCCCGATCCGGCTAGCTCAATCGATCGAGCATGAAACTCATGCACTCTGATAGCAAGCGTTGCTACTGATGCTATGCAGACCAAAACTGGTTTTCAGTTTGTACATTTTTCTAGATTTTTCAATCCAAGGTTGGTTGACTTTGTAGAACGATGGCTTCAGATTTTCAACATACGGTGTGGTGGCGCGGACTGGGAGGGGGCGCTTCGCTCCTGCCCCCTCCCCAAGTAAGATTTTCATACGTGAAAGTACGTTAATGGTTTTGGTCCCTGAGTTGCTTCAATGTCACTGCCATTCTCAAATGGCATAAGTTCTGGATGTTGGGTTGCCATAGTTAAGAGTTCTGAGCAGTGCTTGTAACACTGTCTGAAGCTTATTTCCACCTACTGCAGCTTCACTATTCTCAAAGTAAGTGAGTGTCGTTTGTGGACCTGACTGCCTTAGAAAACAATGTGATATGTTACCTTCCTAAACAGCTTGACGGAGGCCCCTGAGGGGCGGTGTGATGGCCATGGACTCGGAGAAGACGCTTGGCTCCGATGCCCTCCCCAAGTCTTATAGCACTGGTGTAGCCTGAGATCGCCCCCGACATAGGCGGCCGGCTCCCGGGGTCCGGCGGAACTTTTTGCCTTTTGATGACTCTTCAATTCTGGACCTTGTCCCACAATCCGCTTGACCTGAAGACACGCTGTAGTGGGGCGCCCCTTTACTGTTTCAGTTGCCATTCCGCCCGCTTTTGCTACACTGTGCCTCTTCCGCCATTCAGCTGTTTACCGCCCGCTCTTGCGACTACAGCGTCTCGCTCATCATGTAGTTGAGTTGCTCCCGCTCTTGCGGTGCAGCGATAGGCGGCTGCCACAGGACTCTCAAAATGGCGGCCGGCTCTTCGGTTTTGGGCCTGGTCCACTAAAATGGCCCTGGGACACCTTTGAACTCGGACGCTTCCCTGATAGGGCTTGGGTCCCATTCTCGAAAGCGTCCCCTCAGCCGTGAAGATTCTACAAAAGTCTTGGGGGCCTCCGACTCCCGCAGGCTTCTGGTGGGGAGCGGCTGCCATGATTGCTCGTGGAATGGCCACGACGGAGCTACGAGATGGTAGTGCTCTCATGCTGACGCCAGCTTTAGTCTGAAACATCCAGAAACACTGTAGACTACCAATTCGATCAGTTCCGGTAGCGCCCCAACATGACCCGGAAGAGAAGAACTTGCCCTCCCCTCTTTGACTGATGGTTCTTGTTGCCTGTCCCCTCTGTTGTCATTTAACAGAACTTTTTGGACTGCTGAAAGGGGTTGTGTTCCGAACGCTGGTTGGTGGAGACATTTTGACTATATTCTTGACCTACGTTGTCGCGCAATGCGTTATATGACACGCCGCGTTAGCGCACCCGGAAGTGATCCGAGGCGCGGCGCGCAGCGCGTAACGTAAGCATAACAGGTCATGTGACTTGTTAATAAAACTTTTCATTGGCTCATTTTGCTTTTGTTATTTTAATGATGAAAAGCTTGGTCATATGACCTAAAAATTACGCTTTTTATTGTTTTCGAACATTATTTTTTTTAAAACATATATGTTATAATATTCCAGGCTAATGTACTTTCCCGGAAAATTTACAACTGTCCTGCAAGTAAAATATATTCCTTTTTCGAGAAAAAGGGCGTTTCTTCCTTCCATGACGGAGCCGTTGAGTAAAAGAGATTCGGCCTGCTGTCTTAGTCGCCGATACGCCTGATTATCAGATTCTTATCGATCACTTTATGTTGCAGAAATGAAAAACACAACTGCCCTTGACCATTTATCTTTACTGCGTTCCTACATATTATACCTTTTATCCGTCATGTAATTGGACTGCTTTATTTCACTTGCCTTTTACTGATTCGAAAACAGTGACTAAAAGTAAAAACTTTACCAATGTAAATACTACTACCGTGTTTTGTTTTAAAAACCTTTATTGTGAAAATGTCAGTATACAAATACGGGCCTATAACCACGTGGGCCGGCCACGGAGCAAACTGAAATCGTATATGATGAGGAGACATTTACACTGTAGAGGAACGTAACGAGCGGGCCATTAGGTTGCAAGAACAAAGGTGTCTAACAGTTGCGGAATCGGTGGACGTACATTTTGTAATTAAAATACGACAGGGCCACTCACAATAACATTTTCTAGATATACATTTGCGGGCAAGGAGTTACGAGTCCCATTTATACCGGCGCCATTTTGTGCGAGGCCGGGCAGGTCCAAGATATAGTCAAAATGTCTCCACCAACCATCGGCCAGACCAGAACCCCTTTCGGCCCTTTATGCTACAAGATGGTGTCTTCCATTCAGAAAATATTGTTGGCAGCATTTTGAAAGGAAACAGAAACAGCCGTTCTCCTAGTGAGTTTCACATTGTTACATTTAGGAGGAATGTTGAAGAGTAGTATGTGGAAAATCTGAAGCCATTTTTCTACAAACTCTCAATCAGACTTGGATAGAAAAAAAAATCCTGAAGAATGTACAAACTGAAAACCAATTTTTGTCTGTATAGCATCAACAGCAACGCTTGAGTCAGCTTTGTGTCAAGCCGCCATTTTCATTCAATCAATAGCGTCCCCCTGCACACATTCAGGGACCTGGTCGTGTCTTCAGATGAAACGGATTGTAGGAAAAGAAGCAGAAAGGAAAAGGAAAAAAGTTCCGCCGGACCTCGGGAGCCGGCCGCCTATGTCATGCGCGACCTTTGGCCACACCAGGGCAATAGTGAAGCTGCAGCAGGTGCAAATAAGCTTCAGACAGTCTTACAACCACTGCTCAGAAATCTCAACTGAGGCACTCAACATCCAGGACTTGCCATTCGGATCTTGGCGCCTTGTGCTGGTTCCGACCTATTCACACATCGGTCCACTACTGACATCACCTCATAAGCCAACGGGGCACCCCACGCCGACTTTCGGCGCAGCATTGTAGGATGGCCACACCAGTGCGGCAACTTGCTGGACACAACCTCGGTGCCATCCGGATCTCGGCGCGTTCGACTCACTGTACCGCAAGAGTGACCGCAACTCAGCTGGACACGCCGTCTTTCGGCGCAGCATTGTAGGATGGCTACACCAGTGCGGCAATTTGCTGGACACCACCTCGGTGCCATCCGGATCCCGGCGCGTTCGAGTCACTGTACCGCAAGAGTGACCGCAACTCAGCTGGACACGCCGTCTTTCGGTGCAGCATTGTAGGATGGCCACACCAGTGCGGCAATTTGCTGGACACCACCTCGGTGCCATCCGGATCTCGGCGCGTTCGAGTCACTGTACCGCAAGAGTGACCGCAACTCAGCTGGACACGCCGTCTTTCGGCGCAGCATTGTAGGATAGCCACACCAGTGCAGCAACTTGCTGGACACTAACTCGGTGCCATCCGGATCTCGGCGCGTTGTGCTGCCTTCGGCCTATTCGCACATCGGTCCGCTACTGACGCCGCCTCACGTGCCAACGGATTTTCTACGCTTTTTGTAGCCCTATGCCGCATAACAGGTCATGTGACTTGTTTATAAAACTTTTCATTGGATCATTTTACTTTTGGTTTCCTAAAGATGGAAGGCTTGGTCATATGACCTAAAAATAACACTTTTCATTGGTTTAGAACATTTTTTTTTCCCAAACGATGAAAGCCCCACCTTGTTTCTGGATCATTCAGACTGAAGCTGGCGTCAGCATGAGAGCACCACCATCTCGTGGCTCCGTCGTGGTCATTCCACGAGCAATCATGGCAGCCGCTCCCCACCGGAAGCCTGCGGGAGTCGGGGGCCCCCAAGACTTTTGTAGAATCTTCACGGCTGAGGGGACGCTTTTCGAGAATGGAGCCCAAGCCCTAGCAGGCAAGCGTCCGAGTTCCAAGGTGTCCCAGGGCCATTTCAGTGGACCAGGCCCAAAACCGAAGAGCCGTCCGCCATTTTAAGAGTCATGTGGCAGGCGCCTATCGCTGCACTGCAAGAGTGGGAGCAACTCAACAACATGGTGAGCGAGACGCGGTAGCCGCAAGAGCGGGCGCAACTCAGCTGGATGGCCGCCACCTGGGGAGGCCCGTTCACGCCGCCTCCCCCATGCCCCCCCCCCCCCCCCGGGCCGCCGCACGCAAATTTTCGGAGCAGCATTGTAGGATACCAAAACCAGTGCGGCAGTTTACTGGACATCACCTGGGTGCCATCAACATCTCAGCGCGTTCTGCTGCCTTGGGACTATTCGCACAACAGACCGCTACTGATGAGGCCTCCCCCCGCCCCACCCGGGACGCCCCACGCCAATTTTCGGAGCAGCATTGTAGGATCCCAAAACCAGTGCGGCACCCAGGCGACATCACCTGGGTGCCGTCCAGAACTCTGCACGTTGTGCTGCCTTGGGACTATTCGCACAAAAGACAGCTTCTGACCATTGTTGCTTTTTTGGGTGAAAAATGTTTAAATGTTTTTACAGTTTTTGTTCCGTTCATTATAGTTAAATGTTAATAAAGTTTTAAAATCTAACTTTGTTGGAGTGCTATATATGTTTAAAAAATCGGGTGAATGGGGCCTTGAATCGGATTATTGTCATGTGTGGGCTTTGCAAGTGTACTGCTACAAGATCGAACATTTCAAACTCAAATGCACGTTCTTTTTCTTACCTTTCCGAAGCATGGAGCGCAATAGCAGGCAGAGAAAGGGTGATGCACGTGTTGAACACTGCCTGGCCTGGCAAGTTGCTGGCAGTGCCCCCCCCGCCCGCTCCTGAAAGAGGGCACACACACACCGCCGCCCCGAGTACTTCACAAATCTTTAAAAGACCATGCGCTTGTTCATGAGGCTTAAATGGTTTATCACCCCTTCTAGAACCCCTGCATCGACCCTCTGACGTTTCCTGGAAGAATTAGCACGTAACACAATACCAAGCCCTGTCAGCTGAAACCCCCGAGAAATCATGGGGCATATTATCAAGGGGGTTTATTTCCGCTTTTTGGGCTTTAAAAGCCAAAAAAAAGAGATAAAATTATCTCCCTATTACCAAGCTGTCGCTAACACCAGTTAGTGACAGCTAAAAGGAGATAGCGACCATCTTGGGCCCCGCTTTGCATATCAGTGATATTTATCACTAATGACATGCAAAGTGGGCGTGCCAAGATTTTAGCGACTGGAAACAGTCCCTAACCATCGCTATCTCCTATTACCAACTTTTGGAGATATTCGCGCTAAGCGCGAATATCTCCAAAACCTAACACCTGCCCTAAGCAGTTTTAGCCATGTTATCCAATGGGAAGTGGATAACATGGCTAAGAGCATTTGCTGGATAATGCATAAATATCGCTGACTTTTCAACAATATTCATGCATTGCGGCCGTTTTTTATCGCATTTGCGATAAACCTTGCTAATAGCAAGGTTTATGTGCGATAAAATTCGCCGATGTGCGGCGATAATTTTTGTCTCTAAACAAGTTAGAGACAAAAATTATCGCTAGTTGTTGGTAATATGCCCCCGGGTTTTTGCTTGCAGGAATCGGGAGGCGGGAGACTAGCACTGAAATCAGTAGTCTCACGCCTGAATCGGGAGGGTTGGCATGTCTGGATACTCTACAGCTGGGGCCATAAACTACATCCGCAGGGATAGATGATAGCCTAGGTCCGGCCTGGACAATCGGACACAGAGGAAGAGGAGTGTCAGAGGGTGCGGTAGTGAATAGGGTGAAAGGGAGGTGTCGGGCGGGCACAGGGTGTGATTCTCAGAGAAGAGCAGCGCAGATGGGGGGAAGTATATGGCCCATGCATGAGAGAAAGAGCGGGGGTGACCAGTGCGTGGGGGAGATGCTTGCGAGGGTGGGGAGCCATGCTGAGGATCGGCGGCGTGCAGAGAGTGGCCCTGGTCAAGGCATTTAAAATGGCTGCCGTGCACGACAAAATTGTGGCATTGGACAAAAACGCAAGATGGTGCAGACAATGTTTATCAATAAGGATTCATTTATAACAAAATATTTACTCGCAGTGACAAAATGGTGGTCAGCACTTCCTGATTTCCATCGAATCGAACATTAACAAAAGTCACGCAAAAAAAAAAAAGCTCACGCACAGAGCAGTTTTTAGCCATGTTATCCAATGGAAGGTGGATACCATGGCTAAGAGCATTTGCTGGATAATGCATGAATAACGCTGACTTTTCAGCGATATTCATGCATTGTGGCCGATGTGCGGCGATAATTTTTGTCTCTAAACAATTAAAACGAAGCACAAAATGGCGAATTCCCGTTTCGCTACCAGTTTGCGGCCCAGTTCGCGGCCCGTGAAGCGCTTCTACCGTGAAAAATCATTTTTTTTTTATTTTCCCCACGGGACCCTTTAATAACCCCAACAACATTCCTAGGGGGTCAAGAGGGGTATACCTTGCCCCCTTTCAATAAATTCCCCCTTCGTTTTTCACCTCTTCTTCTCTCTCGATCCTACCGAGAGATAAGATGGCGGCCGCTCCGGACTGTTTAGAATGTTGACAGACACCGGAGAGCCAATCAGCTTTCTGCGCGCAAAGTTCCGTTTCGCGAAAAGTAAGCGGACCGGATCGCTGCCCGGAGCGCTGTTACAGATATATATCTTGTTTTGAACGTTAATTTCTCAAAAACTACTGGAGCACATATATTGAGACCTAGCAAAGGCACATCGGGCTAACAGTCCCTACAATTTTGCCAAGTTTCATGCAAATCCATTCAGCCGTTCGAGCTAAAAGTGAGTCCAACCGCCCTATGGAAAAATGAATGGGAAAAACGCGTTTTGGGACCCCCCTTTTTTCTCGGCCCCCCCTTGACAAAACCCCACCAAATTTTTGCTCAGAAACAAAATGTGCCATTTTCCTGAAAATTTCAGCCGATTCCGTCAACAAACGCCAAAGTTATTAGACATAGAATTTTCAAAAATCCCATAGGGAAAAAATCCTAACTATATATACCTACTGGCGATAGCCAGTAGGTAATATATATATATATATATATATATATATATATATATATATATATATATATATATATATATATATATATATATATATATATATATATATGTTCGAGCAAAAGCCAGTGAGCTTTTAGAAGTGCACACGATGCTGCTCCAAGCTATCCAGCATTGGTTACCTCGCTGAGTTTGCTTGCCTGGAACCTCTCTGTATGTAGCCAGTTCCGACGCGTTTCGAGGCTGGAACGCCCCGTATTCATGGATTGCTGCACAGAGGAGTGAGAAGACAGCGCTCTTTTTTCAATTGCATTTATTGAATGTGACCTCCCACAGTGGGCGCGGCACATTGGACAAGCAGTGCATGCTGGTACATTAAGTCCTGAAGAGCGCTGAATAATATAACACCTTGAGTAGGTTCAGTCCTCTGTTGCTTATTTCAGCTGTTTAATTGTCCGTAAGTAGGTGAGAGGGTCCAATTCAGCAAACCTTTTCACCCATGGAATAGCATGCCTCCCAGAACGAAGGGTTTCCTTCCGAGGCCATTTCTCCGACTGGTTCAGCCTTCCTTGAAATTGGTGCTACTTCTCACGGCCACGGCAGCCGTGCAGTTAATGTTCGAGCAAAAGCCAGTGAGCTTTTAGAAGTGCACACGATGCTGCCCCAAGCTATCCAGCATTGGTTACCTCGCTGAGTTTGCTTGCCTGGAACCTCTCTGTATGTAGCCAGTTCCGACGCGTTTCGAGGCTGGAACGCCCCGTATTCATGGATTGCTGCACAGAGGAGTGAGAAGACAGCGCTCTTTTTTCAATTGCATTTATTGAATGTGACCTCCCACAGTGGGCGCGGCACATTGGACAAGCAGTGCATGCTGGTACATTAAGTCCTGAAGAGCGCTGAATAATATAACACCTTGAGTAGGTTCAGTCCTCTGTTGCTTATTTCAGCTGTTTAATTGTCCGTAAGTAGGTGAGAGGGTCCAATTCAGCAAACGTTTTCACCCATGGAATAGCATGCCTCCCAGAACGAAGGGTTTCCTTCCGAGGCCATTTCTCCGACTGGTTCAGCCTTCCTTGAAATTGGTGCTACTTCTCACGGCCACGGCAGCCGTGCAGTTAATGTTCGAGCAAAAGCCAGTGAGCTTTTAGAAGTGCACACAATGCTGCCCCAAGCTATCCAGCATTGGTTACCTCACTGAGTTTGCTTGCCTGGAACCTCTCTGTATGTAGCCAGTTCCGACGCGTTTCGAGGCTGGAACGCCCCGTATTCATGGATTGCTGCACAGAGGAGTGAGAAGACAGCGCTCTTTTTTCAATTGCATTTATTGAATGTGACCTCCCACAGTGGGCGCGGCACATTGGACAAGCAGTGCATGCTGGTACATTAAGTCCTGAAGAGCGCTGAATAATATAACACCTTGAGTAGGTTCAGTCCTCTGTTGCTTATTTCAGCTGTTTAATTGTCCGTAAGTAGGTGAGAGGGTCCAATTCAGCAAACGTTTTCACCCATGGAATAGCATGCCTCCCAGAACGAAGGGTTTCCTTCCGAGGCCATTTCTCCGACTGGTTCAGCCTTCCTTGAAATTGGTGCTACTTCTCACGGCCACGGCAGCCGTGCAGTTAATGTTCGAGCAAAAGCCAGTGAGCTTTTAGAAGTGCACACGATGCTGCCCCAAGCTATCCAGCATTGGTTACCTCGCTGAGTTTGCTTGCCTGGAACCTCTCTGTATGTAGCCAGTTCCGACGCGTTTCGAGGCTGGAACGCCCCGTATTCATGGATTGCTGCACAGAGGAGTGAGAAGACAGCGCTCTTTTTTCAATTGCATTTATTGAATGTGACCTCCCACAGTGGGCGCGGCACATTGGACAAGCAGTGCATGCTGGTACATTAAGTCCTGAAGAGCGCTGAATAATATAACACCTTGAGTAGGTTCAGTCCTCTGTTGCTTATTTCAGCTGTTTGATTGTCCGTAAGTAGGTGAGAGGGTCCAATTCAGCAAACGTTTTCACCCATGGAATAGCATGCCTCCCAGAACGAAGGGTTTCCTTCCGAGGCCATTTCTCCGACTGGTTCAGCCTTCCTTGAAATTGGTGCTACTTCTCACGGCCACGGCAGCCATGCAGTTAATGTTCGAGCAAAAGCCAGTGAGCTTTTAGAAGTGCACACGATGCTGCCCCAAGCTATCCAGCATTGGTTACCTCGCTGAGTTTGCTTGCCTGGAACCTCTCTGTATGTAGCCAGTTCCGACGCGTTTCGAGGCTGGAACGCCCCGTATTCATGGATTGCTGCACAGAGGAGTGAGAAGACAGCGCTCTTTTTTCAATTGCAAGTCCTTGTTTTATCTCATTTGGTAAGTTTAAGTGAAAACAGAACTTACCATGACTAACCCATCAAGCAGGACACAAACACATATAAAGTGTGCATTATGAATTTAACACACAGGATCGAATATGATATATGTCAATGCAATTGTATCTCTCTTCTTGTAAATTTTGTACATAGGTTGTAAAACATCTATTTTCATATCAGCATTCCATTTTTATTTTTCCAAATTTTGTTTTTTCCCACATTTATTTCTCATTCAATATCAAGCACATGTATACAAATAGCACATATACTTTGAATTCTTTGAGTATATATAGTGTAAATAGTATCAATATTTATGATGTATGTAAATTCAAGCACTATGAAATTTTAATAAATATTCAGGACATGAGCTTGGGGGTATCAGGGTGAAGTTCCACTACACTTATATTAAATGTCACATGATAGTTTTGATTTTAGGCGAAATTAATGTTTACAAATGTGATTGCTATTTAAAATCAACCAGTACTGGTTAATTTATATATCAACAGGTATATGCATTCATGCGGTAAGGATACAGCACCAGTCATGTTATTAGCCTTTGGGCGTTTTTACATTCATGCAGTTATGATAAACGGTTGAAAATAACAATGAGATATGTGCAATAATTGTAAATGGAAATAATTTTTTACATGTAATATTTTATGCATTGTAAAATTATGAGACGGATCAAAATTTTAAAACAGAATTAACTTGTTTTATAATTTGTATTGATTTCAGGCAAAATTTACTTTTTTACTGAATCCAAATGTCCATTACAGTCTGTTTTTTACTCCATTATGTCATTTGCACCTTTTCTATGCCTATGTTTAAAATAATCATGTGATGCACTTTAGGAGGTGTGGCCCATAGGAGGGGTCAGGGAAAGCAAGCATTTAAAAATAACAGGCTGACTCATTTTATGGTGTGTGATCAAGAGTACAAGTTACTCGAAACGCGTCACCAGGAAGCTTTTCAATAAAAGCAACATCTTGCCTGAAGCCGTGGGGTATGTCTCCTTCTTTCGCCACTCCGTCGGTGTGGAGGTCTGGGGATTCTCATTGATATATATATATATATATATATATATATATATATATATATATATATATATAGATATATATATATATATATATATATATATATATATATATATATATATATATTGTTTACCAATCCGAGACCTTCGGATGAAAGGAAGGCACTGACACCGTGATTTAAACTCAGGGAAGGTTTAATCCGACATGCTGCACAGACGCGTTTCGGCGGAAGCCTCCGCCTTGCTCACTTAACTCTGTTACAATAGGCATACGTTTTTATAATGCTTTACATGCTGACACATCATGAGCAGAGTCACACAACATGATAGGCTGTTAGTTGTTATGACAACCAGTGAGTCATGGCTGCACACACTATTCACATAGACACAGAAGAGTCTGTAGTTTTACGCGCAAGACCTTCATGGTAACACGTTACTTATACTTTCAACAATAGCTGCTGGCTTTTACACGTAAAATTATATACCCAAAGTTTAAATACATGATATCTGTAAATTCCGTCCTAAATAAAATATACGTGCATACCAAAGTTTACATGATTAGTCGTTGAATCATAAGCATTTAAATAGCTGCTGCAATTTTGTAACCAAACATGTTGCTTCACTTTGGTGCATAGGTAAATTAATTTAACCAATACCAATTCCTAGGTACTGCTACCTATAACATTATCTCCAAGTGGACATATCAATGTTTTTTGGCTATACACTGGGTTATAACAATCGAGTAACATTGTGTCCTATTACAATATTATCGCTAGTCATATTGCGCCAAGGTGAAATCATTAAATAACAATCCCGATTCCTGGGTAGTGCTACCTGTGACATTGTCTCCAAGTGGACATGAATATTACTGTGCATACATATCACAAAGGTTATAGGCGTGTCTGTGCCTGACATCCAATTGTAAGTGCTAGCGCTACATTATCATATAGTTGTATTTGTGACAAAAAACGTATGAAAATTAATAATAAACAAATTAATCGCTCACATTGTGTCCCATGTTGTAAAATTAAATCTATCATTCAAAAAGTACAGAGATTAAAACTGGAATGAGAAATATTTTTGCGGGTGGGTCTATACTTTGGATTCATAGGTGGACAGTCAAAGCTTCGTCTGAGTTTAATCCATTCGGGATTTTAGAATTTAACAAAATTATGTATCTTGACTCAAGACGTCGCAGGGCTAGTCTGCGATTCCCTCCCCTAGGGTTCTTTGGGACACTGTCTATTACATAGTAGGAAATGTGCTTGATATTCCCATCATGTATAGTGTTTATGTGTCTGGCCACAGGGTACGTTTGGTCGTTGTTGGTAATGGCACGCAAATGTTGCAATATTCTCACGTGTGCTTGGTGAATAGTGCTCCCAACATAGCGTTTTCCACAGCTGCAGACCAGAACATATACGGCATACTCCGTTTTACACGAGTAGCCGCTCCTGATAGAGTAGGGTTTGTTCCTGAATGGTACCTGTACCTCCTTCATATTAACCCCTTGTCTGCAGGCTTTACACTTCGTGCACTTTTTGAAGCCTTTCTGAGGTGGGGGCCACGTGACTGGTTTTTTTAGTGTAGGGGAGTTACACACTAGTTGATCACGCATGGATTTGGCCTTCCTAAATGTTATATTAGGTCTATTTCCACTCAGGTGTCCTATTACAGGATCATTTTTGATCAGGGGCCAATGTTTCTGCAGGATTTTTCTGACCTGATTGTGGTACATGTTGTAGCCAGTTATCATTCTAGGGGGGTTACCTGTCACATTAGTAGGTGTAGTCTTTATCTCCAAATCTTTGGTAAATTGTAAATACTTTCTGTTTTTGGTTTTACACTTGCTTTCAGCTTTCTTGAGGGTTTGTGGTCTATATCCTCGCTTACTTAATCTTTCAAATAGATCTTTTTTGGCTTTGGTGGCTCCCTCCTCTGTGCTGCAATTACGTGTCATACGCAAGCATTCAGCATAAGGAATAGACTCTTTTAATTTAGTGGGGTGGAAACTTTGTGCATGAAGCACTGCATTACCAGCTGTAGGTTTCCTGTAAGTTCTGGTCTGGATTTTGTCATTTTGCACATACACTTCTATGTCCAAGAATTGGAGCATTTCTTTGCTAGTTGTGCTGGTAAATTTTAAGTTTAGGCTGTTCTCATTAAGGTCTTTGGCGAATGCCTCCGCACTCTCAGTGGTGCCCCTCCACAAGATAAAAATGTCATCAATATAGCGCTTATAAAGCACCACATTATGTGACATTGCTCTATCATGTTTGACGGCTAATACCTGCTCCTCCCACCAGCCCATATGCAAATTCGCATAGCTGGGGGAGAAGCAAGTGCCCATTGCCGAACCTTGTAGCTGTTTATAGTGCAATTTGTCAAATAAAAAGGTGTTATTATTAAGGCACCACTCTACCATCTGTAGTAACATCAACGAGTGTTGGTACAATGCTATTGGGCGTTTATTCAGATAGTATTCCAAAGCCCGCAGCCCATCTGTGTGTCTGATACTTGTGTATAAAGCTTGTACATCCAATTACATAAACACAAAATCCTGCTCCCACTGTAAATCATATATATGCCTTAGAAAGTCACCACTGTCCTGTATATAAGCCGGAAGATCTTTGACAAAAGGTTGGAGAAAGTAATCTACAAATGTGCTGGTATTTTCAAACAGGCTGCCGATGGCAGAAATGATCGGTCTTCCGGGTGGCTCTTTTGAAATGAAATGAAATGAAAATAGGTTTTATAAAGCGCAGAATAGCTGCCCGGAGGCGTCCCAGCGCTGAAAACTAAAGGTGTTGCCCATAGGGCCAAGTACAGGAGAAGCAACTTATTTGTTAAACAGGAAAGTTTTTAAATTTTTCCTAAAAGAAGTAAGGTCTGAGTTGGACCTAAGATGATAAGGTAGGCTGTTCCACAACTTGGCCGCGTTCAAGGAGAAAGAGCGACCTCCTGCTCTAGATCTCTTAACCTTTGGCACTACTGCCAGTAAGGCATTAGTGGATCGAAGTTGTCTATTGGGAAGATAGGGGGTGATTAAGGTGCGACTAATTAGTGGCCCAGTTTCCCAAAAAGATTGATGGGCAACACAGAGAGATTTGAAGCTGACCCTGTCTTTCACGGGAAGCCAATGTAATTTTTTCAATCCTGCCTTCACAGAGGTCCTACGGGGGAGCTGGAGCAAAGTTCGGGCGGCACAGTTCTGAATTACCTGCAACTTTTTCAATGTGGAGTCAGGGGTACCAAGGTAGAGCGCATTTCCAAAATCCAACCTGGCCAATATTAGTCCCTGGACCACAATTTGTCTGGCCTCAAACGGGAGTAATGGAAGAATCTTCTTCAGCACTCTAATCAGGCCAAAACAGGTGGCAGATAGTACAACGGCCTGATGGTTAAACGTCAGGGACTTGTCCAACCAGACTCCCAGGCTCTTGATGGCATCCCTGGGGACTGGGGGGGTACCCAAGCAAGCCGGCCAGATGTGATTGATCGTGGATGGTGCTAGATGTCCCAGCATCATGACCTCTGTCTTGTCTCCATTGAGTTTGAGACAAGACATGGTCATCCATCGATCAATCTTGCTCAGACATTCGAGCAGGTCCACTGTACCTACAGGGTCTCCGGCCCGCGTGAGAGAGACTACCAGCTGGGTATCGTCCGCGTAGGTAACGATCTTAATACCATACGGACGGACGACCCCAGCCAGCGGTCTCATATAGACGTTAAACAACGTCGGGCTTAATGAGGAGCCCTGTGGAACTCCACAGTCTAAAGGCTTGCTTGTAGAGATGGTTGCTCCCTCAAAGACCTGAAATTGCCTGCTGGATAGGAATGAGCGGATCCACTCCAACGCTCCTCCTTGAATCCCAATTTCCCCGAGGCGCTGCAACAGGATGGTGTGATTTACAGTGTCAAAAGCGGCACTGAGATCGAGGAGGACGACTGCCACCGATCCTCCTCGATCCAAGATGACCCTAGTTTCCTCCAGGACCGCCAAAAGAGCCGACTCCGTCCCATGCTTGGGGCGGAAGCCGGTCTGCGAGGGATCAAGGAGATTATTTTCCTCAAGGAATTTGGTCAAGAGGCCATTGATGTATTTTTCCAATAGCTTACTGGCCCAGGGGAGCAAGGAGATTGGACGATAATTACTGAGATTGGTCACACTCATATTTGGTTTCTTAGCAAGTGCTTTAACCCTGGCTTCTTTCCACTTAGGGGGAACTATATTGGTGGAGATGGAAGCATTGAGTACCCTTAGCATGATCGGTAAGATGGTCTGACTAATGGTCCTTAGAAATCTGGGAGGGGCCGGATCGCTGGGGGAGCCTGATTTTATCTGGGTCATTAAACTAGCTAATATATCCTGCTGTAGTAATGGAAAGTTCTCCAGAGTTGGGGATTTATTTTCTGCTGCCCCATAGTTGGAGAGGCCAACAGTGTCTGCCTGATTTTGTGAGTGCATGGCTGGGAAGGCAGAGTAGATACGATCTATTTTGTTAAAGAAATAATCCGCCAGCTCATTGCAGCGAGTTTGTAAATCCTCACTATTTATTGGAGGCTGGGGAAGTGTAGTGAGATTTTTTACAATTCTATATATTTCCCTGGAATTGGACCTAGCATCATTAATTTTTTGTGTGTAATGCTGGGATTGAGCTTTTTTGATCTCAAGCTTATAGTTCCTGATGGAATTTCTATATGCTATTTTGTCGGGGTCTGTATATCCCAGACGCCATTTCCTCTCCAGCTTTTTACACATGCGTTTGATCTCCCTAAGCTCTGTAGTATACCAAGGTGCTGACGTCCTAGACCTTTTGGTGCGAGATTTTACTATTGGGAGAATGGTGTCCAGTGACTGAGTGATCCAGCTATTAAAGGTGTCATTAGCTTCTACAGGATCTGTAGTAATTAGAGGGATAGTGGCTTGGAGTTCACGAGCCCACTTGTCAGTTGACAATTTCGGCCAGTCTCGAGCCTCCCGTAAACCTGTCGAGAGAACAGGTGGTTTAGGGATGCACCAGTTTAGCCGGATCAGTTGATGATCTGTCCATGGGAGAGCAATAGGGGATTCTGTGACTAAACCTAGGCAGTTACTAAATACTGGGTCTAGTAAATGTCCTTTCTCATGAGTAGGTGAGGAGACAAGTTGGGCCAGCTGAAGAGCAGACAGGTCGGCAATCAATTCTTGGGCAGCATGATCAGCAGAATCTTCAAAATGCATGTTTAGATCTCCCAACAGCGTGAAGTTGGCAGATGTAATAGCCAGGTCTGCGATTACTGAGGGCGCGGAGTCTAGAAACTGTCTGGTCGTACCAGGGGGGCGATATGCTAGGATGCCAGAAAAATTTAGATTAGGTGAGACTTCCAAATTAAACGACACGCTTTCACAGTCAAGAATGGAAGTAGAATTGCATCGACATGTGTAAGTATCTTTAAACACTATTGCCAGTCCTCCTCCCCTTCCTAAGATACGGTCTGTCCTGGCTATTTGGTAGCCATAAGGTAGTGCTTGGACGAGATCGGGCACCGACGAATCGGTTAGCCAAGTCTCTGTGAAAAAAACCGCATCTGGGTTATGCTCTTCAAGCAGTATAGATATTTCAGTCTGATGCTTGGGCATCGATCTGCAATTGAGAAGAAACATTTTAAAGGAATTCAGATGTTCCATGGGCAAAAAGCCTTTTGGGTCTTTATGGACTTTTGGGATAAGGTAAAGCTGGGGAATTCTTGGATAGTCATTTTTTAGAAAAGCTAATTCTGCTTTGCTTATTAAACCAAGGTTTCTCCACTTATATAAGTCACAGTGATATCTCTCCTGTATACCCACTATGATGTTAGGGCTCACTCTACAGTAACATTCTTGATCAAGCAATTGCTTCATTGCTTCATCATTGTACATTTTTAGTGGCCATAGCACCACATTGCCGCCCTTATCTGACCACCGCACGACAATATCAGATCTCTTTTGTATTTTGGCCATTAGCGCACTGTACTCCATTCTCTTATTATGCTCTTTCGTGCAAAATTGTCGTGTGCTCTGTATTGATAGTTCTTTCAACTCTCTGATGACATTCTCAGAAAAAAGGTCCAGTCCATCCTTCAGCAGTATGGGCATAAATATAGATTTCGGTTTGAAATTGGTTTGTACCGTTTGATATGTGCTTAAGTCTGCTGCGTTGGCTAGTTCTCCTGGTGTCATTTGGCTAAGGGATTCTTCATATTCAAGGGCAATCATGTCTCCTAGTACCGCCATATCTGCAGTGCTCAGGGTCTCAGCGATTCCTTGGCCTGTATCTTCTGGGCCCTTCTGTTTGCTGGTGCTGTTTATAAAATGTTTTTGCAGTTTAAGTTTTCTTACAAATTGGAACAGGTCTATCCTGGTTTGGGTGTAATCAAAGTATATATATATATTCACTGAAAAAACCATGGGTTATACACCATATATAGTTAGGAATTAGCATTTACAAAACCTTATTTTACTCACACAAAACCATTGAAATTCCATATATAGTTAGTTGCACTAACTATATATCGCGCACCCGCAATCCACTGCTGATGATGTCACATATTACATCATTCATGACATGGTCAGTGACATCACTGATGACATCACTGATGACATCTCAAATGACATCACTGATGACATCTCAAATGACATCACTGATGACATCACTGATGACATCTCAAATGACATCACCGATGACATCACTGATGACATCTCATTTGACATCAATGGTCACATCACTGATGATATCATTCAGGTGACAATAGAATGCATCTCCTCACACTTTAATATAACCTCTGTTACATCCAGTGTAAAATACAGAATATAATTTTTTAAACCATTGACACACCAATACTAGTTACTACATACGCACTCATTGATTCCTATGTCTACACACACATTCACTCATTCACCCATACAATCATTCATACATACAATCACTCATCTTTACAACACTATCATATGCACTCATACACCTATACAGACACTCACACTCTGCCACTCATCCATGGAGTTACTCACACACCTAGTCAGTCCTGTAAAGAATCAATCACACTTCCATTTTCTAATCAATACAGTTAAACATAGAGTACCTTACATTTTCAAACATATACTAACACATACTTACTCTCTTATACAATCATTGATACAAGAACACATTGATCTGCACAGAGTCACACATCTCCCAGCCAGCCACACAGACACTCAGTCTCCCATACAAATACTTGGACAATCAATCAATAAGCCATATTGTTACTCATATAGCTACTGATCAACACATGCAGCAGTTTACAGAACAACAGACATAATGATGCACAAATTAAGACAGTTTAGTCACTAACCCATGCACTCAGTGAGACACATTTAATCACTCACTCATACAGTCAGTCACGCACCTACTAAATCCTTCATCCAGACACTTCTACATCTACTCATTCTTCAATATGTAAAACATATTTAAACTTTACAGAAACATACAGTCACTGGATAATGTCATCAGTGATGTCATCAGTGATGTCATTTGAGATGTCATCAGTGATGTCATCAGTGATGTCACTGACCATGTCATGAATGATGTAATATGTGACATCATCAGCAGTGGATTGCGGGTGCGCGATATATAGTTAGTGCAATTAACTATATATGGAATTTCAATGGTTTTGTGTGAGTAAAATAAGGTTTTGTAAATGCTAATTTCTAACTATATATGGTGTATAACCCATGTTTTTTTCAGTACATTTTCAAGGTTTTGTAAATGCTAATTCCTAACTATATATGGTCTATAACCTATGGTTTTTTCAGTGAATTTCAATGGTTTTTTAATAGCAAATATCAAAAGCTTTAAAATGTCAAGTACGTGGTAGGTAAGAACATTTTCGTGTTTATGCACGCTGATGTGCTTTGAACGCTGCCGCCCCCCCTCTTTTCTTTTAGGAGTATTCTCTCTTTGCAGATAGTGAAGGGTAGGTAACGCAGGCCTTTGCCCCCGTTGTAATCCGCCGTGCCTGCTTCCCTCTCCATTTGATTGATTGTTATCCAAGCATTTACTGTTTTGGAATTGGTTCTCTTTGGTTCATTCTCTATTTACAAACAAGCACAGAGTCACAATACTCTGTTTAGTCTTTGCAGATAGTGAAAAATCGTTAGAAAAAACAAAAGGAATCAAGCAAAATCAGTAGGCCACTAATGGGATCTCTTTTTGACCTCGCTAAAATAGAAACATTAAGAACAACACCTCATGAGAAATATGAAACTAGTGAGAGGAACTGAGCTCGACGCCATGATGGCTGCAAGACAGCTCGGCTCCGCCGCCCACCCCGCCCAAAACAAGGACAAACCCTATGCAAATATTATAAATATATACAACACACCAGCAAAGTAACAGGGTAAAACGCTTTATTAAATAACTATTTACATGGCAGCCTGCTGCAACATCGATCCAAATGCATGCCGCCATTCCCGGGATTTCTCCCCGACTACTCTGCGGCCTATGAGATGGAGAGGCCGGGGCATTGACTAGGCGGGGCCTCCGGCCGCAACCACAGCTCCAACGATCGCTGCTGACGGAGGGGAGCCTTGCCGGTGAGAGCCACTGATCTGAAGAACCGCTGCCTGCGGTGCCTCCCTGAGCCGCTTGACGGAGGCCCCCGAGGGGTGGTGTGGTGGTGCGGACTCGAAGGGGGCGCTTGGCTCCTGCCCCCTCCCCAAGTCTTGTTGCCCTGGTGTGGCCTGAGATCGCCCCCGACATAGGCGGCCGGCTACCGGGGTCAGGCGGAACTGTTTGCCTTTTGGTAACTCTGCCATTCTGGACCTTGTCCCACAATCCGTTTGACCTGAAGACACGTCCTGCGGTGCCCTGGTCCGACCATCACCTGCACCAGGAGACGGCGTGGGGTGCACTGGAAGGGAGAGGCGGCGCGAACGAGCCTCCACCACCTCCCCAGGTGGAGGTTTCTCAGCTACACCCCAGCGCTTTACTCGGCCAGCTGAGTTGCGCCCGCTCTTGCGGCACAGTGCCTCGCTCGGCCAGCTGAATTGCGCCTGCTCTTGCTATTACAGCGTCTCACCCACCATCCGGCTGAATTGCACCCACTCTTGCGGTACAGCGACAGGCGGCTGCCACGTAGCTCACGAAATGGCGGTCATCTCCACAGACTTGGGCCTGGCCTGCAAGGATGGCTCTGGGCAACCCTGGAACTCGGACGCTTGACTGCTAGCGCATGGGCCCCATTCCCAAAAGCGTCCCCTCAGCCTTGAAGATTCTACAAGAGTCACCGGGGCCCCCGACTCCCGCAGACTTCCGGTGGGGAGCGACTGCCATGATTGCTCGCGGAATGGCCACGACGTAGCCACGCAATCCTCTCATGCTGACGCCAGCTTCAGTCTGAAACATCCAGAAACACTGTAGACTACCAATTCAATCAGTTCCGGTGGAGCCCCAACGTGACAAGGTAGAGAAGAACTTGCCCTCCCCTCTTTGACTGATGGTTCTTGTTGCCTGTCCCTTCTGTTGTCATTTAACAGAACTTTTTGGACTGCTGAAAGGGGTTCTGTTCCGACCGCTGGTTGGTGGAGACATTTTGACTATATTCTGGACCTGCCCAGCCCCGCCCAAAATGGCGTCGGTATAGATGAGACTCACAACTCCTTGATGTGCACTGGTTGCTCAGCCTTGATATCACAAGATATGGATGCAGTTTTGGAGCACATGGTGGGCGGGGACGGGTACTGAATGAACATTTGGACATCCCTATTGATATTAAGTTCTGATGTATTATTCATTACTGTACTATTGAAAGTTCGAATTAACGTTACTCATGGTACTTGCCCGCAAATGTATATCTAGATAATTTCATTGTAACTGTTAGACACCTTAATTCCTGCAACCTAATGGCCCGCCCGTTACGTTTTTCTACAATGTAAAGGTCCCCTCATCATATACGATTCCAGTTTGCTCCGTGGCCGGCCCACGTGGTTGTAGGCCCGTATTTGTAGACTGACATTTTTGCAAAAAAGAGTTTTCGAAGGAAGTATGGAATCAGCGTCATAACAATCGTCTAGGTTGGTAGGGTTTTAGAATAATGGCTGTTATTCCCAAACAATAAAAGACAGATAATGCAGACCCTTTGCCTGAATTTTGGATTGATTGAAATTTGTATCCGTCACACCAGCCCTTTTTCCAGAATTGTTAGAAAATGGTCGACCGTATTATTTTTTTTTATTATTAAAGGAATTTATAAAGTGCCTGGTGACGCCATCCCGGCGTGTCCCCGCGCTGTGGAGTGAGCAGCAGGAAAAAGTGAGAGACCTATAGGGTAAAAAGATGGGTTTTTAAAAGTTTCCTAAATATTGTCTCTGTCTCTGCAAGTCTAATGTTCAGAGGGAGAGAATTCCAATTTTTGGCCGCCAGCGCACGAAAGGAGCGCCCTCCCATTCTGGCCTTGTTTATCTGGGGGGCTTTCAGAAGTCCAGTTCCTTCGGAGCGTAGTGCTCTGTTGGGCATATAAGGGATAGCAAGATCCTTTAGGTATTCAGGGGCTTTCTGAGAGGTTATCCTGTGACATATGAGGAGCGCTTTGAACAGGATCCTCTTTTTTATAGGGAGCCAGTGAAGGGCAGCCAAGGTGGGCTTTGAGGCAGCTCTTTTGGGTAGTCTGAGGACTAACCTAGCTGCCGTGTTCTGAAGGACCTGCAGCTTTCTAATGTTCTTCTCGGAAGTCCCTAAGAGTAGAACATTACCGTAATCGATACGGGAGGTGACTAGAGCTTGGGTCATCGTGCGTCTGGCCTCTAAAGGAAGAAGGTCCAGAGTGCGGTTAAGGGTCTTCAACACCCCAAAGCATTTCCCTACTAGCTTCTGGACGTGGCTGTCAAAGGAGAGTCTAGGATCGACCCATACACCCAAGTTCTTTGCTTCCTTACAAGGAGAAGGTAGAGGGCCTAAACAAGGGGGCCACCATTCCTGATTCCAACTAGCCGTGTTTCCCCCAATCACCAGAACCTCTGTTTTAGAGCCATTGAGCTTCAGGCAGTGTTGGTCCATCCAGCCTGCAAGCTCCTGCATGCAAGTTTTAAAATTTGCGGCAGCTAAGGTGGGTGCCTGGGATAGGGAGATGAGGAGTTGGGTATCGTCGGCATAAGATACTATTTTTATGCCGTACGATTGGACCACATCCGCCAACTGGGCCATATAAAGGTTAAACAGGGTGGGGCTCAGGGCCGAGCCCTGAGGCACCCCCTGTTCTAGGGCAATGCTGTCTGAGAGGGAATTTCCTCTCTGAACCTGAAAGCTGCGATCTATGAGGAAAGCTTTGAGCCAGCCCAGTGCAGCCTTGGTGACCCCAGCCTGGTTTAGACACTGTAGCAAGATGGAATGAGCCACAGTGTCAAACGCAGCACTGAGGTCCAGCATTATAAGTGCCATCGTATGACCCTCATCAGCTCCGGCCCGAAGCGTTTCAGTCGCTCTCAGGAGGGCGGTCTCAGTGGAGTAGTTGGTCCGGAAACCGGACTGGGAGCTATGCAGGGAGTTATTAGCTTCTAGGTGAGCCATGAGTTGTTTATTGGCAATTTTTTCGGTCACTTTTGCCAGGTATGGCAGGAGAGAGATCGGTCTCAAGTTTTCCAAGATGTCCTGACTTACATTAGGTTTCTTTTTAATTGGTAGTACAATTGCCTTCTTCCAATCAGGCGGTAGGCAAGCTGAGGAGAAAGATAGTTGGATTATGTGCCTAAAGTAAGGTTCTAGTACCTGTAAGCTCTCTCTTAGTACTTTCGGGGGGGCGGGGTCACGAGGGGAACCCGATTTGACGCTCTTACAGATGTTTATGAGTAATTCAGGAGGGGGAACCGAAAAGCACTGAAGGCAAGACTCAGTGGAACTAACAACTGCACTTTCCAAAAAATCATGGCCAGATGTGAAGTTGTCAGAGAAGCTGGCATAGATATTAGTGATTTTTCCAGAGAAATATTGTGCAATTTTATTACAAGTTTCCACTGAGTTGTTGCATGATACATTATCATTTGTGAGCACTGAAATCTCTTTAAAAATTTTAAAAAGCTCTTTAGAGGAGTTCTCTGCCTCCCCTATGCGCGTCTTGTAATGCAGGGCTTTGGAAGTGCGAATTTTTTTATAGTATTCCTTTTGCGCTTTTTTATATTGTAATTTGATGACTGGGCAGAAATTGACACGCCAGTCGCGTTCTAATTTTTTGCAAGCAGATTTAATAGCCTGGAGTTCGGGCGTATACCAAGGAGTGGATTTTCTGGCGTTTTTGAGATTGTTCATGCTGCGAATAGGAGCCGTTTTGTCTAGGGCCATTATGATTCGATTCTGCATCTGACTGTATGCTGTTTCACAGTCAGTGCCTTCTAAAGAGCCTCCTGCTGCAAGCAGTTTGTTAAAGGTATCCTGGGAAAAGCTTTTCCATTTTCTGCGCTGGTACCGATGGACCGTGTCATTTTTAGGATCAGACTCAGATCTCTGCAAGTAAAATGGAATAAGGGAGTGATCCGACCAGGGTACCGGAATTGGAGGAGAAACCTTAACCGTAGCTTAAGGTATCTGCCGAATGTAAGGTGTGGTATTTTGTCCCATAAAATAAGACTAATTGAGAAACAAATACACGAAGAGGGAACTCGAATTTAGAGACAAACAAAATGAAACATTTTTTGGCATCATAAAAAGGGGAGGATATGTTACACAGAAAAATAATGCGAAAGGGATAGCCAAGATCTTTTGTATCACACGTTCCTGCAGCTAGTCTGATACATGGTAAGTAGAAGCTTTTTCGTGTTTGCACGCGCTGACATCCTGTGAATGCTGTATCCCCCCCCCTTTCTTTTCTCCTCTGTAGGTTACATCGGAGTTCCGACTGAAGAATGGAGTGGACATGGACCGCACCGTGCTCCATGTAAGGAAAGACATAGACAAGCGCTGTGAGATATTGCATGGAGTGCAGACCATCACTGGGAACGTGTGGTGTGACTGTGCGTACATGCCCTGATTGTATGGTATGAATGTGTATGTATTCCATATGCCCGGCCGATAAACGTTCTGTTTGCGCAACTGCCGCGTTAGAAAACAACATCGTGACGCGTCGCGTAACCGCGACGGATCGCGTTGTCGCGTAATGCGTCATATGATGCGCCGCGTTAGCACACCCGGAAGTGCTCCGGTGCGTGAGGCGCGAAGCGCAGCTTCCCGGAACCGATCCGGGGCGCGGCGCGGAGCGCGTAACGTAAGCATAACAGGTCATGTGACTTGTTAATAAAACTTTTCATTGGTTCATTTCACTTTTGGGTTCCTAATGATGTAAGGCTAGGTCATGTGACCTAAAAATAACACTTTTTATTAGTTTAGAACAATTTTTTGTCCCAAATGATGAAAACCCCTCCTTGTTTTCTCACTCTGACTTTCATCTTTGTGAGAGGAAGAACCTTTTTCATCACTTAGCAATAGCAAGTGTTGTAGCTTCAGCTGGTGCATCCCCACCACCACCACCTCCTCCTAGGAAGAGAGTACCACCTCCTCAGGTGGTGGTTAAGCAAGAGGTGCCCCCCCACACCTTCTTGTTGCCTGATTCGGCCAGCTCAATCCATCGAGCATGAGACTCTGTTGTGATCTGAAGAACCGCTGCCTGCGGTGCCTCCCTGAGCCGCTTGACGGAGGCCCCCGAGGGGCGGTGTGGTGGTGCGGACTGGGAGGGGGCGCTTGGCTCCTGCCCCCTCCCCAAATCTCGCTCGGCCAGCTGAGTTGCGACCACTCTTGCGGCCTATGACATGGAGAGGCCGGGGCGTTGACTAGGCGGGGCCTCCGGCCGCAACCACAGCGCCAACGGTTGCTGCTGACGGAGGGGAGCCTTGCCGGTGAGAGCCACTGATCTGAAGAACCGCTGCCTGCGGTGCCTCCCTGAACCGCTTGACGGAGGCCCCCGAGGGGCGGTGTGGTGGCCCGGACTGGGAGGGGGCGCTTAGCTCCTGCCCCCTCCCCAAGTCTCGCTCGGCCAGCTGAGTTGCGCCCACTCTTGCGGCCTACGACATGGAGAGACTGGGGCGTTGACTAGGCGGGGCCTCCGTCCGCAACCACAGCGCCAACGATCGCTGCTGACGGAGGGGAGCCTTGCCGGTGAGAGCCACTAATCTGAAGAACCGCTGCCTGCGGTGCCTCCCTGAACAGCTTGACGGAGGCCCCCGAGGGGCGGTGTGGTGGCGCGGACTGGGAGGGGACGCTTGGCTCCTGCCCCCTCCCCAAGTCTTGTTGCCCTGGTGTGGCCTAAGATCGCCCCCGACATAGGCGGCCGGCTCCCGGGGTCCGGCGGAACTTTTTGCCTTTTGGTGACTCTTCCATTCTGGACCTTGTCCCACAATCCGTTTGACCTGAAGACACGTCCTGCGGTGCCCTCGCAATGCGGCCTGGTCCCTGAATGTGTGCAGGTGGACGGTATTCCTTGCTCGGCCAGCTGAGTTGCGCCCACTCTTGCAGCCTATGACATGGAGAGGCCGGGGCGTTGACTAGGCGGGGCCTCCGGCCGCAACCACAGCGCCAACGATCGATGCTAACGGAGGGGAGCCTTGCCGGTGAGAGCCACTGATCTGAAGAACCGCTGCCTGCGGTGCCTCCCTGAACCGCTTGACGGAGGCCCCCGAGGGGCGGTGTGGTGGAGCGGACTGGGAGGGGGCGCTTGGCTCCTGCCCCCTCCCCAAGTCTTGTTGCCCTGGTGTGGCCTGAGATCGCCCCCGACATAGGCGGCCGGCTACCGGGGTCCGGCGGAACCTTTTGCCTTTTGGTGACTCTTCCATTCTGCACCTTGTCCCACAATCCGTTTGACCTGAAGACACGTCCTGCGGCCTGGTCCCTGAATGTGTGCAGGAGGACGGTATTGATTGGATCAAGATGGCGGCTTCACACAAAGCTGGCTCAAGTGTTGCTGCTGATGCTATGCAGACAAAAACTGGTTTTCAGTTTGTACATTCTTCAGGATTTTTTCATCCAAGGCTGGTTGAGAGTTTATAGAACGATGGCTTCAGATTTTCAACATACTACTCTTCAACATTCTTCATAAATGTAACAATGTGAGACTCACTAGGAGAACGGCCGTTTATCTTTCCTTTCAAAATGCTGCCAACAATATTTTCTGAATGGAAGACACCATCTTGTAGCATAAAGGGCTGCGTCAAGGGTGGTATTGCCCAGAATGTCTTGTTTTCTAGTGCTCGTAATGGCAAAGCCAGAACTGCCGAAAGGGATTCTGGTCCTGCCGCTACTTATTGGAGACATTGAACTATACTCTGGACCTGACTGGCCTCGACCAAAATGGCGCCAGTATGGGAGCGACTTGCAACTCCTTATGACGTTCTAGTTACTTAGCCTTGACATTATGGGGGATGTATGCGGTCTTTGTGCACATGGCGGGCCGGGAAGGGTACTGACTGGGAATACGGACAACCCTATTGATGTCAATTTTTCATTATTGATTATTGTATTAATAAAGCTTCGAAGTAATGTTACCCATGATACTCGCCCATGGTGTGCGTATGGACAATTTTATTGTAACTGATCCTGTTATACTTTCAATTAAAAAATCAACCTTCACTGATCCTGCAACCGTTTGTCACGTTTAGTTTTTTCAATTAAATGGCTCGCTTGTTACATACTCTTATACCCCTGGCTTTTGAAAGACACCATCTTGTAGAATAAAGGGCTGCGTCAAGGGTGGTATTGCCCAGAATGTCTTGTTTTCTAGTGCTCGTAATGACGAAGCCAGAACTGCCGAAAGGGATTCCGGTCCTGCCGCTACTTATTGGAGACATTGAACTATATTCTGAACCTGCCTGGCCTCGACCAAAATGGCGCCAGTATGGGAGCGACTTGCAACTCCTTATGACGTTCTAGTTACTTAGCCTTGACGTTATGGGGGGTGTATGCGGTATTTGTGCACATGGCGGGCGGGGAAGGGTACTGACTGGGAATACGGACAACCCTATTGATGTCGATTTTTCATTATTGATTATTGTATTAATAAAGCTTCGAAATAATGTTACCCATGATACTCGCTCATGGTGTGCGTATGGACGATTTTATTGTAACTGATCCTGTTATACTTTCTATTATAAAATCAACCATCACTGATCCTGCAACCGTTTGTCACATTTAGTTTTTTAAATTAAATGACTCGCTTGTTACATACTCCTATACCCCTGGCTTTTGATCCTTTCCTACGCGCGGTCTGTACTACCGCCCTCATGCGATCTATGTAATGAACAGACTACCATTGCCGAAACACAAGGGAATGCATCTCAGAGAGATAAGTCAAGTACGTGGTAGATAAAAACATTTTTGTGTTTATGCACGCTGATGTGCTTTGAACGCTGCCCCCCCCCTCCTCATCATTTAGATTACCACCGCCCATTGCACAAAAGCGTACTGGGCGCTCCCCACGCAAAAAATTTTTTTTTTTTTTTGCCCCGCGGGGCCATTTTAAAGCCTCCACATCAAACCTAGGGGGTCAGGGAGGATCTACTATGCCCCCTTATGGTCATTTCCCCCTTCGTTTTGGCCTCCTCTTGTCTCTCGATCCTACCGAGAGACAAGATGGCGGCCGCTCCGGACTGTTTAGAATGTTGACAGACACCGGAGAGCCAATCAGCTTCAAGTACGCGAACCGGAGCGCTACCCGGAGCGCTGTCACAGATATATATATTTTTTTGAACGTTAATTTATCAAAATCCACTGAAGCACATATATTGAGACCTAGCAAAGGCACATCGGGCTAACAGTCCCTACAATTTTGCCAAGTTTCATGCAAATCCATTCAGCCGTTCGAGCTAAAAGTGAGGCCAACCGCCCTACGGAAATTAACATGGGAAAAATGCGTTTTGGGACCCCCCTTTTTTCTCGGCCCCCCCTTGACGAACCCACCCCAAATTTCCAGGGGCTGCTCAGAAACAAAATGTGCCATTTTCCTAACAAATTTCAGCCAATTCCGTCCACAAACGTCAAAGTTATTAGACATAGAATTTTCAAAAATCCCATAGAGAAAAAATCCTAACTATATATACCTACTGGCGACCGCCAGTAGGTAATATATATATTTTCACTGAAAAAACCATAGGTTTCACACCAGTTATAGTTAGGAATTTGCATTTAAAAAACCTATTAAATTTACTGATAAAACCATAGGTTTCACACCAGTTATAGTTACCTGGAAATTTTACTGACATAAAACCATTGAAATTCCCACGTTATAGTTAGTTGGACTCACTATAACTTGCGCGCCTGCAATGCACTGCTGATGACGTCACATATTACATCACTCATGACATGGTCAGTGACATCACTCATGACATCACTGATGACACCATCCAGTGAATGTGTGTCTTTCTGAAAAATATATATATTTTTTTATATGTATTTGTAAAGTACGATGCAAGAATAAATGGTTAAATAAGTGTGTAAATGGATGTTTGTTTTTAAAAGAATTGATTGGTTAACTGCCTTATTAAGTGTATCTTAGTGAATACATATATTAGCAAGTAACTTTTATATATTGAAATGTATGTATCAGTGTTTCACTTTGTGTATAAGTGGCTGTATGGGTTGGTGACTGACTCACTGTTTGTATGTGTTTTGAAGACAGCATATGTACAGGACTGTATGGATGTATGAGTGTGTATATGTGTATGTTAGTGAGTAAACTTTTTCAGTAACGACATATGTTTTAATCTAGTATATGTGAGTATTGATTTATAAAAGTGAGTATATGTGAGAGTGAGAGATTATAAGAGTTCCTGTTTAAATTAGTATGTGTTTATATAAGTGAGTGTTTAAGAGAGTAAGTATGTGTAAGTATTCTTAGGAGTGGAATGGAATGGAAATTGCACTTGTATAGCGCGTATCTACCCGGAGGCCTCGCAGCGCTTGTGAATGATTACTTAGTGCGGGTTTGGGGTAGGTTAGCAGGTGTTAGCAAACAGGTGCGTTTTCAAGGCCTTCCTAAAAGACATATGGTTGTTGTGTTCCCGAAGAGAGAGCGGGAGGGAGTTCCAAAGTCTCGCCGCCGTATGAGAGAAAGAGCGGCCTCCCCAGCGAGCTTTCTTGATTTTGGCGGACGTTGCCAGCTGAAGGGTGCAAGAGCGAAGGGAACGGGACGGGACAATTGGCGTAACCATAGGGTGTAGAATTACAGGGCCCGTTCGATGGAGCGATTTGAGTAAAATACACATGGCTTTAAATTGCACTCTTGCCGCCACAGGGAGCCAGTGGAGCTCCCTTAGGGCGTTCTTAGCTGACTGCCAGCGGGGGATGTTGTAGAGTAGGCGCGCCGCACTGTTTTGTGTGACTTGGAGCTTCTGAGTAACGGAGGTCGGGGCTCCCATATAAAGAGCGTTCCCATAGTCCAGGCGGGAGAGTATCAGGGCCTGGACCATGATCCTCCTCGCCTGGAATGGGAGCAAAGGGAGCACCTTCCGCAGCATCCTCATTAGCCCAAAACAGGTGGCGGCCGTCTTGGTAGCCTGGACCGAAAAATCAAGTGCTCTATCGAGCCAGATCCCAAGGCTCTTTATCTGGGACTTAGGGACGGGGGACGGGCCTAAACATGGTGGCCAGATGGATGCAAGGGCAGAGGGAGAAGGGTTGCCCAGTAAGATGATGTCTGAAGTAAAGTGGTAAAGTGTGTATAGCTGTATATGCAAATAAATGAATGTTCATTAGTTTTTATGCATGTGTGAATATGTGTGTGAGTAACTTTTGGATGATTGTCAGTGTGTAACAGGATGTATAGGTGTATCACTACATATAATGAGTGAGTATATGTATGAATGACTATATAGAACTGTTTGTGAATGAGTGGATGTGTATATAGATGATGGAATTACTGAATTGTTTGTTGTAACTGGTATGGGTATCTCCAGTTTTTTGAAAATGTTAAATTCTATTCTTGAATATGTGTTTCAAGACTTGCATTACACTGAAAGGAGGACTCTCACTCTGTCACAAGAATGGTGTCATCAGTGATGTCATGAGTGATGTCACTGACCATGTCATGAGTGATGTAATATGTGACGTCATGAGCAGTGCATTGCAGGCCGCAAGTTATAGTGAGTCCAACTAACTATAACGTGGGAATTTCAATGGTTTTATGTCAGTAAAATTTCCAGGTAACTATAACTGGTGTGAAACCTATGGTTTTATCAGTAAATTTAATAGGTTTTTTAAATGCTAATTCCTAACTATATCGAGTTTGTAACCTATGTTTTTTTTTACAATTTGCTGTTTTGTGTAAGTATTAATTTTTGAGTTTTTTTATATCATTTTTTCCTGGGGCGCTCTGGGTGCGCGCTCCGGTAAGCTCTCCGGTAAGCTTTTCGGTAAGCTCACCGGTAAGCTCACCGGAAAGCGCACCCAGAGCGCTACTTTCGTTCGTGAAAAAAAATATGAATGAAAAGTTAATAATAATGCAAAACATTTCGTACCATACAAATAAAATCTGTTTTTTTATAAGGAAAATGATTATGCATTTCCGTAAAAGTATGATGACGTCACTTCGGCGCGCAACGTAAGCGCCCTCGGAAGCGCCTACATTCGCGCCGTATACGCCCCGGAAGCGCCTATGTCCGCGCCACGTATGCGCCCCGGAAGCACCTACGTTCGCGCCGCGTGTGCGCACCCGGAAGCGCTCCGGTGCGCGTAGCATAAGCGCGTCGGGTCATGTGACCTTAAAATAACACTTTTCATTGGTTGCTAACAGTTTTTTTTACAAAGAATGAAATCCCCACCCATTTCCTTCACTTCTTCGTTCAATTTTGTGACTGCAAGACCTGCCTTTTTGCTCCTGGATATTTCTTGGTTTTACAATGGCTGCCAGACAATCCAGCAGTGAGGATGAACCAGAATTCATCAATGAAGAGCCTCCTCAACAAAAAGTTAAGGAACATTTCATTTGGAAATTTTTTAAAATCCCACCTGACTAAAAAAAGGTGAATGCTCCAAAAGTGGAGTGCAGGATCTGCAAAGAAGTGCTATCGCGGGGTAACCCCTTAAAAAAGTACTCATTTGGCAACTTCATGATGCTGCACCATGTCCAGAGGAAGCCCCCCCAGAATTTTGCCCGGGAAAGTGTCAGGGCTCTGGCACCAGAGGTTCCCAGTAATGGGGCCTCTACATCCACCGGAGGAGCAACTTCTTCTGGGAGGGGGCAATCGCAGGAGCAGGTGCCAAACATTCAACCTGCATTTAACCATGGTGTCCTCAGATGCAGATACTGCAATCAACTCCTCACCTATGGGGAGCAAAGTGTCCAGCTCATGGTTCGAGCATTGGAGAACCATCGCTGCCCTTCCCACCCCTAATTTTGTTTTGTTTTTTTTGCTCCTGTTGAGCAGTTTCCATTCCCTGTTTTTGTTCCTTTTTAGAAAAAAGAAGAAAACAAAAAGTTCTTTTCAGAACTACCTCCAATTCTCATCAAAGAGCTATATTCTTAAAAAAATGAAAAAAGAGTAAGTGAAATAGAGTGCATTGATATTGGAAAGGAGAATGAGTAAGAAAGAACAGAAAGGTATGAGAGGAGAAAGGAAGTAAAGTAGGAGGACTGAAAGAAGGTGAGTGTTAGGAAAGAAAGTAAGGAGAAGAAGAGTGAATAAGGGGAATGTTGATATTCAAAGAAAATGTTGAAAAGGAACAGGGGTGTGGAAGGATAAGAAATGATGCATTGCTGGAGTTGAAGGCAGAAGGCCTCATTTATGAAGCCATGCGTCACTTTAACACCACCAGAGCATCACTTTTTGTGACGCATCAGTCCAATAAAAAATGCACCTTATTTATTCATATTTACAAAGTGGCGTTTCTAGGTAAATACGTCACTTTGTAAACCCCTGTGCCACATTATTCCTACGTCAGGTGTAATGTATGCAAAAGGGACGTATTGACGCAAGAAAGGGTCGTAGAGGTGACACAGTGAATAAACTGGAGGCCTCATTTCTGAAACGTGACGCATCGCTACGTGAAAACAGCGATGCGTCACTTTTCTGTGCGCACTCCTTATGACATTCCAGATGTGTCATATTTAATGTATGACGAATCAACTCGCAAGGAGTTACAGATACGTCAGTTTTTCTGACGTATCTGTAAACACAAAAGTGACGCATTAAAAACAATCCTATTCAAAAATGAAATCTAACTTCCTTCCTCAGTATGTTCGCAGATTTACCGGTCAAAAGCGCAGAGATACTCCTGTCGGAGTGATTCTAGCGCTATACAAAACCACAAATAAATAAATAAATGTAACGCAACTCCAGTAATGCGTCCTTTCACATAGGGAAAGCACCATGTGAAACGTCTTGCGTCAGTCTTACACCTGCTGTGAGGCAGGCGCAAGATTTTGACACAACAGCATCCTAAAAGTGACGCAGTGAAATCTCATAGATTTCACTGCGTCGCTATTACCAAGCTTTTTGCGGGGGAACGCCCCCTCTGCATACATTATACCTGACGCAGGTATAATGTGGCGCAGGGTTTTAAAAAGTGACCCATCTACCTAGATGCGTCACTTTTTAAATATAGCGCAACGAGGCGCATTTTTTTACACCGCTGGTGCGATGCGTCACTTTTCTGTGCGCACTCCTTACAACATTCCAGATGTCATATTTAATGTATGACGAATCATGTCGCAAGGAGTTACAGATACGTCAGTATTTCTGACATATCTGTAAACACAAAAGTGACGCATTACTGGAGTGCGTCACAAAGGTGACGCAACTCCAGTAATGCGTCCTTTCACATGGGGAAAGCACCATGTGAAAGGTCTTGCGTCAGTCTTACACCTGCTGTGAGGCAGGCGCAAGATTTTGACGCAACAGCATCCTAAAAGTGACGCAGTGAAATCTCATTGATTTCACTGCGTCGCTATTACCAAGCTTTTTGCGGGGGAACGCTCCCTCTGCATACATTATACCTGACGCAGGTATAATTTGGCGCAGGGTTTTAAAAAGTGACCCATCTACCTAGATGCGTCACTTTTTAAATATATCGCAACGAGGCGCATTTTTTTACAACGCTGGTGCGATGCGTCACTTTTCTGTGCGCACTGCTTACAACATTCCAGATGTGTAATATTTAATGTATGATGAATCATGTCGCAAGGAGTTACAGATACGTCAGTATTTCTGACGTATCTGTAAACACAAAAGTGACGCTTTACTGGAGTGCGTCACAAAAGTGACGCAACTCCAGTAATGCGTCCTTTCACATGGGGAAAGCACCATGTGAAAGGTCTTGCGTCAGTCTTACACCTGCTGTGAGGCCGGCGCAAGATTTTGACGCAACAGCATCCTAAAAGTGACGCAGTGAAATCTCATAGATTTCACTGCGTCGCTATTACCAAGTTTTTTTGCGGGGGAACGCCCCCTCTGCATACATTATACCTGATGCAGGTATAATTTGGGGCAGGGTTTTAAAAAGTGACCCATCTACCTAGATGCATCACTTTTTAAATATAGCGCAACGAGGCGCATTTTTTTACACCGCTGGTGCGATGCGTCACTTTTCTGTGCGCACTCCTTACAACATTCCAGATGTGTAATATTTAATGTATGACGAATCATGTTGCAAGGAGTTACAGATACGTCAGTATTTCTGACGTATCTGTAAACACAAAAGTGACGCATTACTGGAGTGCGTCACAAAAGTGACGCAACTCCAGTAATGCGTCCTTTCACATGGGGAAAGCACCATGTGAAAGGTCTTGCGTCAGTCTTACAGCTGCTGTGAGGCAGGCGCAAGATTTTGACGCACCAGCATCCTAAAAGTGACGCAGTGAAATCTCATAGATTTCACTGCGTCGCTATTACCAAGCTTTTTGCGGGGGAACGCCCCCACTGCATACATTATACCTGACGCAGGTATAATGTGGCGCAGGGTTTTAAAAAGTGACCCATCTACCTAGATGCGTCACTTTTTAAATATAGCGCAACGAGGCGCATTTTTTTACACCGCTGGTGCGATGCGTCACTTTTCTGTGCGCACTCCTTACAACATTCCAGATGTGTAATATTTAATGTATGACGAATCATGTCGCAAGGAGTTACAGATACGTCAGTATTTCTGATGTATCTGTAAACACAAAAGTGACGCATTACTGGAGTGCGTCACAAAAGTAACGCAACTCCAGTAATGCGTCCTTTCACATGGGGAAAGCACCATGTGAAAGGTCTTTTGTCAGTCTTACACCTGCTGTGAGGCAGGCGCAAGATTTTGACGCAACAGCATCCTAAAAGTGACGCAGTGAAATCTCATAGATTTCACTGCGTCGCTATTACGAAGCTTTTTGCGGGGGAACGCCCCCTCTGCATACATTATACCTGATGCAGGTATAATGTGGCGCAGGGTTTTAAAAAGTGACCCATCTACCTAGATGCGTCACTTTTTAAATATAGCGTAACGATGCGCATTTTTTTACACCGCTGGTGCGTCACAAAAAGTGATGCACAGGCGGCGCAAAACTGTCGCAAGGCCTTCATAAATATGGTCCTGGATTTTCCCCGTGCTTCGCTCCCCGGTGCGCTTCCCGGTGCGCGAACCGGGCGCTCCCCCTGGGCAAATCGAAAAAAAAAAAAATTTTAAAAATGCCTTGCGGGACCCTATTTTAGCCCCCACATTAAACCTAGGGGGTCAGGAGGGGGTCTACCCCTTTGTTTTTGCCACCTCTTATGTCTCAATTTTACCGAGACACAAGATGGCGGCCGCTCCAGACTGTTTAGAATGTTTACAGACACCCAAGAGCCAATCAGCTTTCTGCGCGCAAGTCGCGTGGCGCGCCCGGTGCGCTCCCCGGTGCGCGTACCGGGGTGCGCCTATAGATATATATATTTTTTTGAACCTAAATTACTCAAAATCCACAGGAGCACATATCTTGAGACATAGCAAAGGCACATCGGGCTACCAGTCCCTACAATTTTGCCAAGTTTGGTGTAAATCCATTCAGCCGTTCGAGCCAAAAGTGAAATCGACCGCCCTATGGAAATTAACATGGGGAAAACGCGATTTGGGACCCCCTTTTATCTCGGACCCCGCTTGACGAATCCCCCCCAAACTTTCAGGGAATTATCGGGCCGCCGCAGGGCCATTTTGAGGCAGATTCGTCAACCGGCGCCAAAGTTATTATATATATAAAATTTCTATGGCAAAATGAAACCCCTCATTTTGTTCCTTTTCAAATTAAATGTATTAAGTGTTACCACTTTATTCCAATCAAGATGACTTCAGGCGTGCCATACTTTTGTCATAAGTAAGACTGTTAGCTTTCTAGTTGTTCTTTAGAACACTCTGGGACATTCTGTCATTGGGCTATAGTTGGGCTTCAACAGGCTGATATTTGGGCTACATTTGGGCTCTTTTGTCTCTGGTGGCCATCTTGGGAGCCTGCATATCAGAATTTTTTTAATGAAATATAAGAGGATTTGAGAAGTCACTCAAAATGTTCCCTAATTTTTATTTCTTCAGCACTAATCATAATTTCTATGGCAAAATGTACCCCCTCATTTTGTTGCTTTTCAAATTAAATGTTTTAAGTGTTAACACTTTATTCCAATCAAGATGACTTCAGCTGTGCCATACTTGTGTCATAAGTAAGACTGTTAGTGCTCTAGTTGTTCATTAGAACACTCTGGGACATTCTGTCATTGGGCTATAGTTGGGCTACATCTGGCTGATATTTGGGCTACATTTGTTTTTTTTGTCTCTGGTGGCCATCTTTGGGCTACATTGGGCTACTTTTGGGCTCTAACATATATATAGCCCAATGTAGCCCATTATATATTTTTTCAAAGTTAATTTTCGTAAAAACCACTGGAGCATATATCTTGAGACATAGCAAAGGCACATCGGGCTACCAGTTCCTACAATTTTGCCAAGTTTGGTGGAAATCCATACAGCCGTTCGGGCTAAAAGTGAGGTCGACCGCCCTATGGAAATTAACATGGGGAAAACACGTTTTGGGACCCCCTTTTATCTTGGCTCCTGCTTGACGAATCCCCCCCAAACTGTCAGGGAAGGACCAGAGCGCTGCGAGGCAAATTTGAGGAAATTTTCAGGTAGATTCCTCAACCGGTGCCAAAGTTATTCCCAATAGAATGTTGAGATTTTGCATTGAAAAAAATCCTAACTATAATTACCTACTATACTAAATTGTATAATTTGTAAGATTTCTCAGATATACAACTGTGGCCGCAGTGGATCTGCAACCCCTCCTGATCTTGTGCCTGAGTTTTGATTGGCTACCAAGACTTCAAACCAGGAATTGTTGGCAGCCATCTTGTGACTCAGTTGAACAGAGTCACAAGTCAAAATGTAATAAAATCGAAAAGGGGGCAGGGTAGAAAGACTCTGACCTCCAGGGCCCAAAAAAGAATGTGAATTTTTTTTTCATAGTGCATCACTTTGAATTAGCAAATTTGTCTGAAAGTGTTTAATACTTCATTTAATTTAGGGCCACGGCTTGGCCAGAATCCGTGGGCAATAAAAAATAATGATGGGGGCCCCATTTGGGCCTCCTGCAGACCCGGGGACTGACACCTCCTGGGGACAGATTGACTGAAATGCAGGGGGGCCATGCAGCGCCCTGATACCCTGGGGACCGCCACCTCCCCAGGGCTATAGTAAAATATAATGCGCTGGGGGGTCCAGCTCCCCCCACAGTCCAGGGAACCATCAAATCATGGGACTTAATTGTTTTGGAGGGGTGCTGTGTGGCCCCCCTAGAGGAGGTGTAAATGGCCCTGGGTACCGCCACCCCGTAGTGCCTACTCTATCAATGTCCTGGGGTGTCCACAACTGGGACAATGCAGTTTGCTATGGCTTGGCTGGAGCACTGCTCCATCAGATCTCAGCCAACCTGTTGTATGGGACTTACTAGAGGTAATAAGAGAGGTAGCTGGCCCCCAAGGACATCCTTGGGGGCCAAGTACCCCTCTTGTTAACTCCAATACGTTCCGTACAATATGACTGTTGAGACGTTGGAAAAAGCATGCCCCCTTTCTCCACTACTCTGCAATTGTGCCTCCTGACACACTACTACTTGGGGGATGAAGTCCCCTTGGCTCTTGAGGGACCTTGGGGTCCAAGGAACCCTCATGGTACCTCTTGTAACTCCTATACAGTGGAATTTCTGTGAGGTGGTCAGGGGCCTGACCCCTTTCTCCACTACTCTGCAAATATAACTACTATTTAAAAAAACATAGAAATTCACTGAAAAACACAAAGGTTACAGGGATGTTTTTGTTAGGAATTAGCATTAAAAAAAACTTAAAAATTCACTAAACAAGATAAAGGTTTCATGGACGTTATAGTTAGGCTGACATTGTACATAACCAGAGAAATTCAGTGGTTATAGGTAGCTGAGCTAACTATAACTCACACCCCTGCAACGCAAATGTATATTTATGTATATATAAAGCAATTATTTAATTTTGCTTTTAACAAAAATATAATTTGATTGAAATAATTAGGTACGTTATTTGAATACATCTCACGACATATGAAATAAAATAAAAATATTCATGAGAGTGTGACATTTTTTTAATGAGTGTTTAGCAATGATTAATAATAAATTACATTGGTTGTAACTATTTACTGTAGACTTAATTGAATGAGTTAATGGGTGTAACATCTAGTTTAAAAATAAACAATACTTACATGCATATTTTTCATTAAAATATAAAATATCCTAATAATGTGCATGGAACAATAACCTTTACTTCCCTGTACTGTTCCATAGGAAAATCTCCACCATGGTGGCGGAGATCTCCACAAACATCTGCAAAATTACAAGCACTAACTTTGCAAATGTAATCCAGTTCTAGCTGTCTTCACAATGTTATTTGAGGGATGAAGACATGAATGTCTACATCTTGGTATAAATCCACATTCAGAAATGGTGAATCGCAAAAAAGTATAGTTGCACTTAGATGTAGTGATAAATATACAAATGAGTAATATACATGGGTATATTTTAACTTTGTGAATATGTCCCAGCTAAAAATAAAAATAATGAGAGGAAGAGCTGGGCACAAGGTACAGCAATGTGTAAACTTGGGGGCTCATTTATGAGAGCCCTGCATCACGTTTGTACCACGTAAAGTGTACATGCCAGGGAAAGGTACAGGACACAATTGCACCATACCTTGCTGCCCTGCCCTACGCCAAGATCCCATAAATGATTTCCTTGATCTAGAGCATTAAATAGAGACTTATGATGAAGACCTTCACAATAAAGTTTTTCCAAGGAAACATTTGGCTTGTTATATACCTTGTTGGGTTGAAGTGTACCTCTTCTTGTGTGGTGAGCAGTAGCAGAAAATTGTCTGCATCATTATTTTAATCTATTGCAAATGTCTACGACTGCTTGTCTTGCAAACTGGAAGAAATGCATACAGGAAAGGAGTAGAAAAGAAACCACAAGAAACTGAAAATGTCATTATAAAAAAGGACCTGGTGATACACACAGTCCCAAGATGATATGAAAGTATTTTTGCTAAACATAAGTCTCCAACCCTCATATTTCACGAGCAATGTTTTTGGACAGATGACATTATATTTCTCTAACGGCATTAGCTGGTGCACCTCAAAGCTGGCACAGTTCTTTATAGCAAGAGGAAAGCGATTTCAGTTTGGCCTCTTGACTAATGCACATGACCTCTTGGTGAAATACATTTTTAGATTTGCTGAAAGCAGGCATATTTATTAAATAATACCATGCAACTCTTTCTTCGGGACTGGACAGAAAAAAACGCAGAACATATTATTCTCAGGGCACACTGATAACATTTCACTTCTGCAGAGCAAAAGAGAACTGATGAAAAATCTCATTTCAGTCAGACAGCAAATTATTGTGGACTTTTGCATCTGTGCTAGATAGACATAGAAGAAATTGAGAGAGACAGTTGCCTGTTGTTATTGATTGTGTGTAATGAGTGAGCTATCAACTATTGCCTTGTCCGGCCTATTATTGGGGGAAACAGAGCACATCGTAACTTTTATTGCTATTGCAAAATAAAAGAGTGGGGTGCAATATCACTTCTCACAAAATCCCAGTGCCATTTCTCATCAACAATCGTCAAAAAAAGATTAATAATATGCTATGACAATATTTAAAAATAGAACTAAAGTATTAATCGTATTTACTTAATTCCAAGGTCTTAATCCAAGGTCTTGGCAACCCTATACATGATGTTTCTTCTTTTCATTATGGATATAAGACCAGATGTATTAAAATACTAGTAGCATAAAGTGGTCATAAATTGCAAGCAATTTTTTTGCGACCAGTATCTAATTTTGCAAACCCACCTATAATATAATTGTAAGGGTTGACAGAAAAACTAAAAATATTGAATATTAATTAGGTAGGTCTCAATTTACAACACCCTATGATTTGTTAAAATATCAAGATTGATGGTCTGCAAGGGACAGCAGACCTTTAGATTTGTAAAAGCTCACAGTGAGTTCCCAGTGGTCCCCTGCCTACTTGCACTGAAGTTGCTAATCTGATTCTTTACTAAATGTAAATGTAAATCCAGTGTTTGTAAAGCGCGAACAGCTACCCAAAGGCATACCGGCACTGGGGGCCATTGGGGAGATTAAGCAAGCAATTGGCCAGAGTCACATGGTGCTGGGCTGACCTGTCGCCAGGGATCGAGCCTTGAGCCCAGACTCAAGCGTCAGTCGCCCTGTCCGCGGCGCCACACCTCTTCCCTACTATTACTTACTCTTTGTGAAGTGGGTAACTATTCAATGGTTTGTGACCAGAATTATGCACATCATTGATATATTTGGTAAAGATTCACTATTTGAAAGGAACTTCAAAATAACCTCCTTCCAAATTGCGAATCGATATTTATAGATAAATCCATTATACTAGTCAATAAAGCTTGACTGACTCATACAATGGGCTTCTGTTGTTATACTTGTTCTATGGTTTCTTTCTTGGGTGGTTACTTCTCCCTATATCTCACCACAGAACATTCCATGATTCCAACTTTTATATAGTCTATGCACAGCTGACTAGAATTGGATGGTGCGTAATGAGAGTCAATAAAGCCGCTTTGAGGAATTATTCTTCACATTACTGGTGACAAGTGTCTTTGCCTGTGTGGGGACAGCAGCACCATCACCCCCAACTAGTACTCCAGCAAGAAGCACTACAATCTATCACCAGTCTGGGTAGCAGAGGTAACCTGCTGATGGTGAGTTCCTGGGAAGAGCTAATTTATTCAGCAATTTATTTCAGGGCTGCCAGCACCCCTCAAAAGGTTAAATGACCGGCTGACTCATCTTAACCCTAACACATGTGGCACCGCTGTCACCGCTCACACTAAGAACTAGAATTTAAGCATACTTATTGAATCGTGAGCAAGAGAGCGTTGAGAGTAATTTCTCACTCAATGTATAACCATTGTTCTAGCCTACAATTTGAAGCTATGCCTTATTTAACTTCAAATCTCTGTGAAGAACCTTGCACCACTGCTTCATGCTAGTGCTGTGGTAGCGGACTTTCCCTGAAGGCATCGCAGACCATCACTCAGCACTCAACATTCCTGTTATCTCTGTAATGGTCTGTGGAGACACTGTGTACCACACGCTTTACAAATATCCTACTCAGCAGCCACTCTTCCCAATACCTTGCTGCTGCTGAGATTGTGTGCTCTCCAGCAAGCAGTGTTGTTTCTTTGAGTCACTTCAATTTTACCATGAATCTCTACTGGTTCCTCACATAGAGATGATGTTTCTCTCATGAAACTACAGGCCACGAGTGAGAAGGAGGGTTAGAAAGAGGACTATTGTGTATTTACTGAAATTGAGTTTGAAACACTACCTTACCATGATATACAATAGCGCAATGAAACCTTTTTTGGTATGCGTGCGTTTTATACCTTTCCTCAACTTCAACTTCATATACTTCTAGAATTAGCGTGAACTGCAACTCTAGTAAACTTTCCAAGAATTTTCACATGTATTAGCCCATTTTGGTCAATGAATGTCCTAGTTTTCTAAATATAATCCCAAAGCTTTAAGGGCTATATGCAGGTAGCTAAATATCGGTCGGTAATGGCTGAAATTCGGTAAATTTGCCTTTACCGACTGGTATTTAGGCCTTTAAGATGTAGGAGGACAAAAATAAGGATTCAGTAATTATGAATCGGCAAATTCCGATTCATCATTACCGAATTCTAAATTACTGAATCAGTATTTATCGATTTCTTATTTACCAAATCGGTAAATAAGAAATGGTAAAAACAAGAAAAGAGATGTAGGTAAAATCGGAATTCGGTATTTAGGAGTCTGTAATTAACACTGACTGAAAGCAGGAGGTAATCAGCTACAGTGTACATAAGCAATCCCAAAATGCAACAGTGTGATCACCATGGTGGCTTTCTATGTGATAGCAAGGCGTCTACGTCTACAGGCAGCAGGAGTGAGGATCTGGAGATGGGAGGAGTGCATTTACAGACAGCGCATCACACTCTTCCAACAGACTGAGGCTGAGATCCATGAAAGGTGCAGGCTACAGCCCCACACCATCCTGGACGTAATAAGGGACCTACAGACTTTTACCAGATGGCACAGTTCCCGCACGCCTAGGGTGTATTGATGGCACACACATTCCAATCTGCCAACCTGCAGCCACTGAGTATATCTACAGGAACAGAAAGTCCACCGACTCCATAAATTTGCAGGTGATCTGCGATGCTGGCAACATAATCACTAAAATATTAATTTGCGCCGCAAAGTGTTTGGATTTTAAAAAGAAGCACTGTCCTCAGATAACCGCTGTGATTAGACGGCCAAATACTGTAGAATCGCCCCACACCCAGCCGACTAAGGTGCTGAGTGAGAGGCAGCATTTTGGCGGACATATTGGGCGTACTCACTGCCCCAGCGCTCTAGACTTCGAGGCTCGTGCATAAAAGCATACGGTGATCCCTCCGCACAGCGGACGCGATCAGCGGGCGCGCCCGAAGCGCGCCGAAGTCGAGCCAAAGTCCAGCCCGTCTGCGCCCGTCCGCGCCAAGGAAGGCCTGGGGGCTGCATCACCTGCCTAAAATGCTACAAGACCAGGTAACTAGAGAAAAACTTCTGTCTCTCAATACTAACTCTAAGAACTGCAATCATTTTATAGAAGTTGATAAATGGCTAGGACCTATTACATGCACGATATGTACACACACATTACAACCCCATGTCAAGAACACCCCCAAAATCATATATAAAACCATCAAAGGTGGAATAATAAATGCACGTTCCATGTGCAAGAACGCACTACACATTTATGACCTGATCTCAGAGAACAACCTGGATTGCCTTATGATCACGGAAACGTGGCTGAGAGAATGGTCCAACCCAGACATCACCTGTGCATTACCACCTGGCTATAGGATACAAAGACTTGACAGATCTATACAAAGAGGAGGGGGGATTGCTATCATACACCGTGAGACCCTCACATGTAGCATCTCTGAATTACCTGATCTTAAAGGACCTGAAAGCTTAGCCTTTAACCTACAGGACCATGACTCCTTTATGTTCTCGGGAGCATTAATCTATCGTCCTCCAGGACAAATGAAAACATTTTTGGATAGTATGGGGGAAGTAATCACTACATTGACGCTCAAAGCAGCTAATTTTACACTACTGGGAGATGTAAATCTTCACCTCGATAACATGATGGACCCAAATGTACAATGCTTTAAAGACATCATGCAGGTGCTATAACAAAAAATTCTTACGAATGACCCCACACACATAGCGGGCCACATATTAGACTGTGTTTGTTCTAATCTCAATACCATCAAAGTATCCACTCCTCTGCCCCAGACCTGTACCGATCATAACTTTATAGCATTTCACCTCACAACGAAGGAAACTAACAATACAAAACCTAATGGACCCAGACATCAGAAACCAACTCCTTGTTGGACAAAAATAATTGAGCACCCGGATTTACGCATAAGGGTCAAAGAGAATAAACCACTGATAACTAAGAGTGTGACCAGTGACAATCTTAGTTACGAAAAATGGATGAGAACCATAGGGGAAAAAATAATCTATGGAGGAGTCAACAAATCTAAACCCAAACAAGGGAAAATTTCAGCCCCTTGGTACACGAATGATCTAAAAGATTCATTACGTATAGTACGCAAACTTGAACGCAAATGGCGTAAGCACTATAATAAGGATGACCAGGACAGTTTTAAAACAGCCAGACGAAACTATCATGCACAAATTAAACGTACCAAAATAAATTACTTCACAAATAAGATAGAAACATCTCAGAATAATCAAAAGGAGATATTTCGTGTGGTGAAGAGCTTTCGAGATCCAAGGTTTTTGTCTCAGGATATACCCCCATCACAGAGCTTCTGCAATGAGATTGCAGATTATTTCGAACAAAAAATTGTCAACATTACCAGATACTTCCCTGATATCATTTTAAATAACGATAACATAGCCCTAGAAAACAATCCTGAGAAAACCAGATGGAATACTTTCACTACAATTGATCTGGTCGACACCTCACATACAATGTCAAAAATTAAATCCGGCTCACCACTTGATCCCTGCCCCCCCGCACTGGTCCATGCAATTAAAGATGAGGTCAATCCCATGATCAACGCCATTGTTAACGCATCACTCCAATCGGGTGAAATTCCCAGTACATGGAAGACGGCAATTGTAAAACCCCTACAAAAAAGCCCCTACATGATCCATCTGTCCTAACCAACCTGAGACCCATTTCACAACTTCCCGCCCTATGTAAATGTGCTGAAACCTTGGTCAATAAGCAACTCTCAACATTCTTAGAGGAAAATAATATATTACATCCAAATCAGGCAGGTTTTAGAGCTAACCACTCTACTGAATCAGCACTTCTGTCAACAACAGAAACCATAAGAGCAGCACTAGATCAGGGGAAGAAGGCAGTCCTAATTCTCCTTGATCTACCTGCAGCAATCGACACGGTGTCCCATGCCATCTTATTACATCGCCTGGTTGAGGCAGGCATAGGGGGCACTGTGTTGAAATGGTTTAAAAATGTTCTACTACACAGAAAACAGATAATCAGATTGGGCCAGTTTCACTCAGAGGAGAAGGAGATCAGTTAGGGGGGGCCTCAGGGCTCCTGCCTGAGCCCTACCTTATTCAATCTGTATATAGCACATCTGATCAATCTAATTGCCTCCCATAATGTAAGCACAGTTGCATACGCAGACAATACCCAACTGGTCCTGGTTCTAGATGAGGACACAGAAAGGGCCGAACAGGTATTGAAAGACTGCCTGACCGCGACTTTTAAATGGATGCATAACAACCATCTGAAATGCAACTCCGCTAAGACAGAGATCCTGCTGTTTGGAAAAAACAACATCTTTTCCCCACACACCTGTTGGCCTTCAGATGCGGAAGCCCCCCTAATACCATCAGTGCAACACGAAATCTAGGAATAACATTTGACGATATGCTATCCTTTAAACAGCAATCTAAAGAAGTGGCTGCCGTCTGTTTTAACATAATCAAAGGCCTTCGCAAATTTTTTGACTACCTGCCTTTGTTTGCCCGTCGCACAGTAGCAATTGCTCTCATAACATCGAGAATTGACTACTGTAACAGTCTGTATGCAGGGGTGGCAAAATCTACCCTGCATAAATTACAGATGGTCCAAAATGCGGCGGCTCGGCTGGTTTTGAGATGACCTAGAAAGTCATCTGCATCAGCCGCCTTGAACATGTTGCACTGGCTCCCCATCCAGAAACGTATACTATTCAAGAACCTCCCGATTACTTTCAGAGGCTTTCATAAGCGCGGCCCAAAATATCTGTCCAATAAATTTCACAGATACCATACGAATAGAGAACTCAGGTCAGCTACAGCTAATTTAATGTCCGTCCCCAAGTTCAGACTGGCCACCAAAGGTGGAAAATCATTGGCAGTCCTAGGCGCTAAAGCCTGGAATATTCTTCCGGCTCACCTCAGAGCATCTCCATCAGAAAAAACCTTTAAAAAACTACTAAAAACCTGGATCTATGGACTGTTTGAATCAAAATGCAAAACCCTTGTCTAAATGATATCTAAAGCTCAGTTAAAACCTCCCAACATTCTATTCTGTAATGAAGTCAATAGCGCCAAGATGCTCCTTGGAGTGTGTGTGCGCTATATAAAAACCCCCAAACATCAAACATCAACATCAAACTGACATTGAGGCCAAATTTCTTGAGAGCACCCACGACTCATACATCTTCCAGAACAGTGGCAACTACACACGCCTGGCTGCAGGAGAATTTGGGGAGGGGTACCTGCTAGGTAAATCACTGTGACACACCCTGATAGATACTGCAGCTGAATGTGTTTTGGTGTATGTAACTAATGCCACTCTCTTTCCCACCTAGGCAATAGTGCATATGCTGCGCATTCATTTGTCCTCATTCCCTACCTAAACCCGTCTACCCAGAGTGAGAGACGTTACAATGTGGCACACAAATCTACACGCAATGTTGTGGAGCGCACCTTTGGACTATTTAAAAGCAGGTTCCGGTGCCTCCACAAAAGGGGAGGCGCACGTCAGTAAACACCCATCATCTGCTGCAAAATCATTGCAACCTGTGCTATGCTGCACAACCTTGCCGCAAAGAAAGGGACAGAAGTTGAATTAACTCATTTTGAGGACAATGATGATGAACTTGCACAGCCAGAGCTCAACGCATCAGGAGTAGGGCCAGCAACAGATGGGAGACAAAGACGGGCTGAGATCACACACAACTATTTTTAAGTTAGTTAGGAGACACAGCCTGTTGTTGTATGTAGATGACGTAGTTTTAATATCTGGGCACTATTCCACTACAGAAATGGCCAAACTTGCAAATCCAATTTGTGAAAGCTTGTGATGTAAGTCATGGGTTACTTCACCCAATGCAGTTTTGAACGTGCAGGATGCATCCGCGTCTGTGCCACGCACAACAGTGCTGGATGCCATCAGCTGGCTGTCCTCACTGGCTGTTGATCCAGTGCCATCCCCTTGCCATCTGCTGCTCCTCTGAGTGTCTGTTGTAGGGGGGTAAGGCTGCTCCGACTGGCCATCTCCTCGCTGTCCCCAACTTCCACAGCATCAGTAGTGGCAGACTGTGTTGTCAGCAGCGCTTCAGGTGCACTGGTTACCCTTACCAGCCCCCTCGAGACATCAGTGCTGTTGCGGGCCAGCCCCTCCTGCATGGCCATGGAGTGCCTGCAGAGCAGAGATGTGGCAGTTGCTAGGCGGTTCACTGCCCTTGTATGACGTTCCAACTTCTGCCTCTCCCAGTGCCGTGTTAGCCTGTCCTCATCCATCTTGCTGCACAGCAGCATCACTGACTGGGACATGTCCTGCATGCCCTCATCCATCTCCTTCATTCCCTAAACCATTGAGCATGCCATTGTCAATGTTGCTCATGTTGTCATTTAGGCACTTCATTTGGCGCTGGACTGACTGGATTACCTTGTCTTGTAGGCGCTGCACCTGTACCATGTTCGCCTCCAGCTCTCCGAAGACACCATAGCTCTCACCCTGTGGAGGTGGACTGCTCTCACGAGCCCTGCGATGGCGTCTGGTATCTGTGTGTGCTCCCTCAGCAGTGGACAGCAAACCAGCATTGCTGCCATCCAGTGGCACAGTAGATGTTTCACCCCTCGAGTCTTCTGAGGAGGACTCAAACTCCAGCAGTCTGGCGACTGCATGCCTCCTAGACCTAACCACTGCAGGTGGTGTTGCTGCTGGTGAGGCTAGCTGTGGTGATGAGGCTGGCTGTGGTGATGAGGCTGGCTGTGGTGGTGAGGCTGGCTTTGTTGGTGAGGCTGGCTGTGGTGGTATCCATGAGTTGTCCTGCGTGATGTCTCATCTGTGGATAGAAATTGTACATTAGCTCTGCGTTCCTGCTGCCCTGCATGGCAATAATAAAAAAACATTTCTGCCACACTATCTCATTGTCCTCTGCATGCTTATCACTGATGTGTCTCACATGTCTTGTTGTTCAGAGCAATTCCTGGCATCATAGGGGTTTCACTGACTACATCTCCCATAATGCATTGCTGGTCTGAACAAAAACCTGTACTAGAGTAGGATTCACTTAGCCCAATTGGGGATTTGGGATAGGGTAAGGGGGGTGCACAATGCTGTGCATGCTTCTTACCTTGTTTGGAAGCAGCTCTGCCAGAGGTGTCTGCATCCCTGATTCCACAGATACTTTTGGGCTCTATCGTGGACTCCACAAGCTGCTCAAGATGAGTCAGGGCAGGTGCCCTGTTTCTTCTTCCTTCTGTGTGACTAGCTTGTTTTTTTAGATCAGCCATCTTCTTCTTGGTGATGATCCGGACGTCATACCGCTGCTTCTTGAGCACATCAATGTCTCGGGGGGTCATTCCGATGGCATTCTTATGAGACTGGAATCCAAGCCAGATTTTTCTTTTTCAGACTCTGCAACTTACAGAGACTGTTTTCCAAACAGCTTTTTGTGCTGCTTCACGACCTCCTCTACAAGGACATGCAGTTCCTTAGGACTGAATTTAAGTTTCCTTTTCCTTTCCCCTCCTTCTCTTCCTGTGTCCTGGCTGGTCATTGTGAGAGTTTTGCAGACAAAGTGCAGGCAGGCGCTCTGTTTCTCTCCTCTGTTCTCACAGCCTGTCCAGAAGGTTCTGATTGAGTGCACCTGCCCGGGTGTGGCCACTGCCTGGTTGGGAGGGGTGGTGGTTGCACAGGTTTGGCTGATTCCTCAATTGCTGTTCTTTTGAATTTCCGATTCAGTATTTACAGATTCGGTAATATTTACTGATTCGGTATTTACCGATTCGTAAATACCGATCGGTATTGTTGAATCGATAAATATTTACAGTTTTTTTCCGATTCGGTAATATTTACCGCATTATTATGTGCATAGGAAATACCGATTCCTAAATACCGATTCAGTAAAATTCGGTATTTAGGAATCGGTATTTCAAAATTACCTACATATGTCCCTAAGTGCAGGACCGTTTTCTCACCAAAACTGAAATGGATGTGGCAAGTGTCACAGCCCTCTCCATTTCTAAATAAGGCAGGAAAACCAAACCTTCCATGGAAGCATTGGAAACAGAGGTTTGAGTCATATCTCATTGCAATTGGTGGTGAGAAATTCACCTCATTGAGCCAACAATTCATCCTACTTTTCAATCTGGATGTGGCAGGATAGAAAACATACAGCAATATTTCTCAGACAATGGAAGAAAAAGATGATAGATTCAACTCATTGGATGTTTACCAAATTACTTGTGATAAACTTGAACAGCATTTTGGGAAGAAAATAAATCTTGCACTGGAAATACATTACTTTTTTGCAAGAATTCAAGGGGAAAATGAAAAAGTCAATAGATACATTTGCTCCCTTAATAGGCCTATCTAATATGTGTGAGTTTTGCCCATTAGCAGCTTCCCTCCTACTGGGCCAGTTAGTTAGATGTATCAACAATCCTAAAATACCAGAGAAATTACTTGTAGTTAACCTTGACCATCTACGAAGGGCTATAAGGCTATTAGAACATTCTGTCACTAGAGGACAGAATGTTAAAACAAAAAAAACAAAGCCTTTTGGAAGCTTGAGGGGATTGGAATCCCGTCAGGCTCCCTGAAGCCTTTGTTCACAGCCAGAGCTGTGAACAAAGAAACATTGGAATATTGGAGCTCCAGGCTTATACCAATCATTATAAGCCCAGAGCACCCCATTGTTTTCAATGGAGCTCCCAACATTCCAATGTTCTAATACACCAGAAAGTATTAGGACATCAAACATAAGGATCAGGTAAATTTTAATAACAGGCCAAAATGTTATAGATGTGGTAGTATTGGGCGCATGGACAATAACGCAATCTGCGAAAGCCAAAGTGGCTAGTTGCCGGAAGTGTGGCAAAAAGGACAATTTCACCAAGGTATGTCATGTTTCCCGTTCTAAGCCAGCTCTAGAGGTTGAACCGGAATGCCAAGAGAACAGGAAACTGGAATTCCAGTTGCAGGAGAATGCAGAGGATGTAAAATGTCCTTTGTGTGATGTTACTCTAAATAATAAGCCAGTCATACGCTTTGCAGATTCCTGTTCACATTACATGTTAGTAGATAGTATTTTGTTTTCTAAGTGTTTCCAGCAAAGGAATATAAACTAGAAGACGTGGACATTAAACCAGGAGAGTACAATGGGAACCTATACCCTTAGAGGGTATGACCATAATGAGAATCAGCTTTACAGTAAGGAACACCATCTGGAAGGTATATGTAACTAAACAGGGGTTCCAACTTACTCTGTGCCACTCAAAAATATTTGGGACTAAAATTGGACATCAACGGTTCTGATCCAGTTCTTTTAGTGGATTCATCTGTATGTGGTAATTAGTTCTGTGATGATTTTCCTGAAGTTTTCTCAGTGGAGTTAGGAGTCCTTAAAAATTACAGCACTACATAAAATTCAAACCCAAGGCCAAGTTTGTTGACCACAAAGTAAGACCTATTTCCCAGCTAATGCAAGCTCCTTTGAGAAATGAAATAAACAGATTACTTGAATTAGTAGTCATAAAACCAAAAGAACGTTAACAATTGTTGGTCCTTGTAGTTACTACCACCAAGTCCACAGAGGAAGAAATCAGACTCTGTGTAGACTTACATGATTTAAACGTAGACAGTTGGGCGAGAGACAGCCCCTTCTTTGCATCCAAGGGATCTTAGAAAGAGCAAAAGAGAAGAGGGTAAACAGCGACCTCTCCACTGCACCTCACATGTATTTAAAATAGTGCAACATGTTGCTCTTCTCTCCCAATTTCAGCCGTTGTATGGTATTACTGCAAAGCAGAGATAATCTTGATGAGATAAATGGTTGAATGGTGCACCCGTAAATAAGTAGAACAATATATTGTTTAGGCCATTTGAAAATTCCTGCTTTATTCAATATCCAAAGTTGTAAAATCCAATGATTAAAACACATCCAGCCAACACGTTTCGTTCAAGCGCCTTTGAACTTCATCATGACTTGTATTGATATATTGTCGAGTGTCTAATTTGATTTGTTTTTCCCAGTTTTCTTATGTTTTTCACTTCATGTTGTAATAAATTCCAATCCTGATTGCTCAGTCAATATGGGGATATTTGTTCCCCTTATTCAATAACTGAATCCATACTGTGTAGTGCAAGTCCTCGTCTGGAGATTAAAAAAACGTACGAAAACAAATTGATTTAGACGCTCAACAACATTTATCTTCTTCAGATATCTTAAACTTGTCTTTTCAAGAGATCTTAACTTTAATTTAAACACCTTCACTCTGCAACTTTTACTTCGCATACCTTCACTACTCATACCATTACAACGCAAGTACCTTTACTCTATTATAACGCATACCATTACATTTTATATGCTTTTACCACGCATGCTTTAACAACGAAATTCGTTGTAAATGCATGAATGGTAAAAGCATATGTTTTTAAAATGTAAGTTTAAGGTAAGTATATGGTTTTAGTTTGGGGGTGTTGAGGTATATGTTTTAGGGGTTCAGGGGTATTTTAAGGGTGGGTTTGGGTTATGGGGTACAGGGGTATTTAAGGGTTAAGGGATAGGTTTATGTATTAGGGTACATGGGTATTTTTAGGCTTCAGGGCTAGGTTTGGGTTTTGGGGTACAGGGGTATTTTTAGGGTACAGGGCTAGGTTTGGTTTCTGGGGTGAAGGGGTATTTTTAAGCTTCAGGGCTAGGTTTGAGTTTTGGGGTACAGGGGTATTTTTAGGGTACAGGGCTAGGTTTGGGTTCTGGGGTACAGGGGTATTTTTAGGGTTCAGGGCTAGGTTTGGGGTTTGGGGGACAGGGGTATTTTTATGGTTCAGGGCTAGGTTTGGGTTTTGGGGTACAGAGGTATTTTTAGGGCTCAGGGCTAGGTTTTGGTTTTGGGGTGCAGGGGTATTTTAGGGTTTAGGGGTAGGTTTGGATTTTGGGGTACAGGGGTATTTTTAGGGTTCAGGGCTAGGTTTGAGTTTTGGGGTACAGGGGTATTTTAGGGTTCAGGGGTAGGTTTGAGTTTTGGTGTAAAGGGGTATTTTAGGGTTCAGGGCTAGGTTTGGGTTTTGGGGTACAGGGGTATTTTTTGGGGTTCAGGGGTAAGTTAGGGTTTTGGGGTACAGGGGTATTTTTAAGGTGTTGGAGTAGGTTTGGGGTTAGGGGTACATGGATAATTTAGGGTTCAGGGCTAGGTTTGGGTTTTGGGTTACAGGGGTATTTTTAGGGTTCAGGATGGGTTAGTGTTTAAGGGTGCTGGGGTATTTTAAGGAGTAAGGGTGGGTTAGGATTTTGGGGTGCTGGGGAATTTTAAGGGAGCAGGGTGGAATTAGTTTTTAGGGTGAAAAGAGTAATTAAAAAAAAATATTATATATATATATATATATATGTATATATATTTAAAAAATATTTGTAAAAAAATATAAATGTAATATATATATATATATACATATGCATTATTAATTATATATATATATGTATATAGATATATATATGTGCCACACACGATCACCTTCACACCAGGAAATCCAGGGACACAGAGGGGTACAGATGGGAAGCCTTTAATCACCAAAAACAACCAGCATGATGCATTTCGGCCATTACGCCTTCTTCGGATGCTGCAAAGTTTCCAGGTGTCTCCTCCTCCCTCCTATGTAATTGCCAGGGCGCTCCCATTGGTAGGAGCTCAGCCTATCCTGCCGCCTGTGAGTGCTGTAGCGTTGTGAACAACTACAGCTCCCAAAATGCACTGTGAACAGTCCGTTTGGCAGCTGGATATAGAACTTGTCAATGATGTCATTTGAGATGTCATCAGTGATGTCACTGACCATGCCATGAATGATCTAATATGTGACATCATCAGCAGTGGATTGCGGGTGCGCGAAATATAGTTAGTACAACTAACTATATAGGAGCAATTTCAATGGTTTTGTATGAGTGAAATGTCCAGCTAACTATAACACCCCTAAAACTTATAGTTTTTTGAGTGAATTTCAAAGGTTTCCTAACTATATAAGGCCTGAAACCTGTGGTTTTTTCTGTGAATTTGCAGGGTTTTTTAAATGCTAATTCCTAACTATATAAGGCCTGAAACCTATGGTTTTTTCAGAGAATTTGCAAGGTTTTTAAAATGCTAATTCCTAACTATATAAGGCCTGAAACCTATGATTTTTTAATGAATTTCAATGGTTTTTAAAATGCTAATTCCTAACTATATCATGCCTGAAACCTACGTTTTTTTCATTTAATTTCTAAGGTTTTTTAAATGACAATTTTTTAATGTATTAATTGTTTTTTTTTAGATTGATTTACTACATTTTTGCAGGCAGGTGTTCAGAGGGCACGCCCCCTTTTTACAACACTCTGCAGCGCAACCCCTGGCATGTTTGCAGAGGAGGAACTAATTCCCCTTGCACACTGCGGGTCCCTGGGGGGCAACTAGCCCTCCAGGAGCCTCCAGTATAAGCCAGTGGGCTGCATTGCAGAGAGGTGTAATGAGGTCACACCTTTTTTACACACCTCTCTGCAACGCAGCCCCCAGGCATGTTTGCAGAGGGGGAACTAATTCCCCTTGCATACTGAGGGTCCCTGGGGGGTAACTAACCCACCAGGAGCCTCTAGTATGCGCCAGGAGGCTGCTTTGCTTTGCCCCGGAAGGCGCCAGTACCCGGGGCAGTGTGGGGGGATTGGCACCCCCCACACTTCTTTAACACTATGCCCCCGCGATTTGGTCCCCCTTGGGGGTAATTTTTAAATAAACATACCGGGATTTAAAAAAAAAACATTTTTGCCCTTGGAGGTCCTTGTGGGACCACCTGAGCAGGCCCAGGGGGTCAGGGTGCTTCTACCCTGCCCCCTTTTTTTTCTACACGTTTTTCTTTTGCTTTCTTGTGCCTCGGTCTACCTAGCACAAGATGAATGCCAACACTTCCTGGTTAGAAGTGTTGACAGCCAATGAGCATGCTGCTTTCCTGTGAAAGGCATGCTGATTGGCTGCCACTGTCTGTCAACACTCCAAACCAGGACGTGTTGGCAGCCATCTTGTGCCTCGGTACAACCAAGGCACAAGAAAGCAGTGAAACAAAGGTGCAAAACATGCAAAACACGCAAAGGAGGCAGGGTAGAAACACCCTGACCCCCTAGGCCTGCTCAGGGGGTCCCACGAAGACCCCCCAGGCCCAAAGAATGAGCATGCCTAGGGGGTCAGGGTGCTTCTACCCTGCTCCCTTTTTGAGTTCTACACGATTGTTTTTCTGCTTTCCTGTGCCTCAGTCTACCGAGGCACAAGATGGCTGCCAACAATTTCTGTTTTGGAGTGTAGACAGACAGTGGCAGCCAATCAGCATGCAGCTCGTACTAGGGAAGGTACATTGTACAGTAAGCTTACAGTGCACGCACGGTGCAATGCCTATAGATATATATATTTTTTAAATCCGATTTTCCCAACAACTACTGGAGCGACTTACACCATTTAAACAAAAGGCTCTACTGCATACCAGTCTCTACCATTTTGCCAAGTTTGGTGTAATTCCTTTCATCGGTTCGGGCTGTGGCCTTGTCTGGATATCCTATGGAAAATTGCATGGGGAAAACACATTTTGGGACCCCCCTTTTTTCTCGGACCCCGCTTCACGAACCCCCCCCCCCCCCCCCCGAACGTTTCACGGAAGGAGCGGAGCATAACGGGCCATCTTCTTTGAGAAAATCGCGTACATTCATTAACCGGCGCCAAAGTTATTCCCAATGGAATGTTGCGGATTTCCTATGGAAAGTAGGTCCTAACTATATATACCTACTGGGGACCGCCAGTAGGTATTATACATATATATATATATCTATATATATAATCAGTCTCTAAGGAATCACGGAATTTGGAGAAAAGAAGGCACACGAACAAACAAATGAACCTAACACCCGGACACTGGCAGGCTATAAAAACTCACAAGAGGATAAGAAATTGGTCCTGTAGCCTTCGGATAAAGGCGGGAACATAGTCCTACAAACCTACGAAGATTACAATGCAGAGGCTATGAGGCAACTGCAAGATGTGAAGTGCTACCAAAAGGTGGGAAGAAAGGAATAACAAAACAGTATCATGGAATGTCATGAAATGCTAAAAAAATGGTATGGTAAAGGGACAATTGAAACAGATGAATACCTTTATCTGCGAAGCCTGAACCCCACCATACCATGTTTCTACCACCTACCGAAGGTGCACAAGGACAGATTGAAACCACCGGGACGACCAATCGTAAGTGCACAGGGTAGCCTGTTGGAACATCTATCAATGTACATTGACTATTTTTTAATTGATCATGTGAAAAACTTGCGAAGTTATATAAAAGACACTAAAGACCTGTTGGGCAAGTTAGACCAGCTCACATTAAGAGAGGAAGATCTACTTATAGTAATGGATATTACCAGCCTTTACACGAGCATAGGCCACGAGGATGGCATGCATGCGGTGAATAACATTTTGGCAACAAGGGAAGCAAGTTTCGCAGATCATAATGTAATGCTCTTGGAATTCCTAAATTTCAGCCTTATAAATAACATTTTTCTACATGAGGACCAGCACTATCGACAGCTAGTCGGAGTAGCCATGGGCACAAGTTATTCTCCAAGCTTCGCTAACATATTTGTGGGGTGGTGGGAAGAAAATGTGGCATGGAACTCAATATATACAGAATGGACCCAACATATATTAGTCTGGTACCGTTATATAGATGATTTGTTGATTGTATGGCGGGGACCTAAGAATAAGGCTGACGAGTACATTGATGAATTGAACACCAACAAACATAATTTACACTTCACAGCGGAACTGAGTGACAAGAAAGTAAACTTCCTTGATCTAGAGATAGGAATAGAACAGGGAAGAATACATACGCAGCTATTCAGAAAACCCACGGCAGGGAACTCAATACTACATTCCAGCAGTAGCCACCCACCGAAGTTAATCTTTAGCATTCCCTATGGAGAATTACTCCGTATAAAAAGAAACTGTACATCGGAAGATGATTATATTAGAAATGCGAGAGCAAGCGAGAAAGATTTAAGATCCGTGGCTATGGTTCCAGGTGTTTAGAAGAAGCCCAGAAGAAAGTTATGAACATATCACATACAGAGATGCTAAGAGAGAAAACAAAAGATACAGAAAAGGAAGGGAAGTTCAGGTTTATCACCACCTTTTTTGAAGGGGCTGGAGGGTTAAGGCAAACACTAAGAAAAAACTGGAAACTGTTAACATCAGATCCAGTTATTGGGATGGATATTCCCAACCAGCCAATGATAACATATAGGGGGGCTAGAGCATTACGGAACACTCTGACCAAAAGCTATTCAGCTCTCCCAGTAGACCGACCTTTTGGGGAACAGAAACCAGGATTCTACCCATGTGGCCGGTGCAAGGCATGCAAGCATAGCAAAAAAGTACTATGTTATGAAGTCAGAGGACGAATGCGGAAAATCAAGGTATTCCTGACCTGCTCGACCCCCTTTACAGTATACTGTCTTATGTGTCCATGCGGACTACGATATATTGGCAGCACTGTCAACCCCATGAAAATGCGTATCTTAGAGCATCTCAGGGCAATCATAAATTGTGATCCCTCTTACCCTGTAGCCAGGCACTTCAAGCAACACCATACGAGCAACAGTGACCTTATATCCTACTTTGGGTTGGATCATGTACAAGCGAGTCCCAGAGGAGGGGATAGATTACAGAAACTAAGAAGGCTGGAATCCAGACACTTAATAGATGTGGGAACAAAGGTACCAGGGGGTCTGAATAGCCATGAGGAGATGACAGTACATCTAGGGTAGGGGGCTCCCTACCTCAAGGTGAGAGAAAGTTGTGAAAAAAGAGATCCGAAGAACTAGTTATGAAACTGACAAATAAACCTCGTATTTTAATGGATTTATAATTTGGTTGGTTATAATTATTATGGTTTTGCACAGTGGGTTTTTATGGAGTATAAGATGTCCAAGAGAGGTGAACAAGAGAGTGAAGCCCATTCAGGGCGAAATGTCAGATAATGGTATAGATAATGTATGATGATTTGAAATAATTGCAAATGCCCATCCAGGGCAAAATAACCAGGCGTATCACAAGCAGGCTTGATGAAAATGGGAGAATAGCCCATATAAGAAATCTGCTTATAATGTTTTAACAGTTTTAACAAACATCGCATGTGATCAACAAATGCGTGAAATAATAAGGTTGTTGAAATATAATTTATGCCGATATATAGCCACATGTAATTTGCATTGAGACCAACATATGCCCATGGTAACTGGTCTACAATCAGATATGTATGTAGATAGACGGTAATGCCCATTCAGGGCGCGATATATACAATGTCACGAAAAACCATTACAAAATGGCAACTATGTAACAGTCCTTTGTTTACCTCTGTGACACACACGTGATGGGTATTTAAAAAACAAAAAAATGGCGCGCCAATGTACCATCGACAAAGGCAGTAGCCGAAACGCGTCTGATTCTCTGAGGGAGAAATAAAGAATCTGAACCCTCCTCCCGCGAGTGCTGTGTCTTCTTCAAAGGTGAGGGAGAGGAAAGCTTTGATATATATCTATATCTATATCTCTCTCTCTCTCTCTCTCTCTCTATATATATATATATATATATATATATATATATATATATATATATATATATATATATATATATATATATATATATATATATATATATATATATATATATATATATATATATATGTGTGTGTGTGTGGTAAGTACATTTACTAAGTTTATAACTTTACCACACATGCCTTTGCGTTGTAAAGGCATGTGTGGTAAAGTTATATGCGAGGTAAAAGATTGAGGAGTGATAGTACTGCGGAGTAATGGCTCATGCGTTGTAATAAATGCGGAGTCATGGTATGCTGGATTATAGTTTGCGGAATAACGGCACATATTTGTTTCAGTGTGTTGGACCTTGCGTCTGCCTACCACAAGGTAGAATTGCACCGTTCCGCATATAACCTCACATCATTTGTAACTCCCCTGGGTGCCTCTCAGTTCGTACACATGCCTTTTGGGCTTGCCTTTGCGGCAACCTCATTCCAATGGATAATGCAGCATGTATTAAATGATGCACCTGAAACTATGTGTTTTCAAGATGACATTCTAGTTTACGGGGAAGATGAGAATGAGCACATTACAATGTTGGAAGACATTTTAAACATAGTAAACCTATTGTGTTGACTGCAGATGCCAGTACCAGAGATTAGGGCTAGTCTCACAAAGGCAGTGGGGGGTAAAAGATCAAATTATGGTGTTTGCATCCTGGGCCTTAAAAGAGTCAGACAAACACTACTCAGTGGTATAAAAAAAGGTCCTTGTGTGTTATTTGGCAGTGAGATTTTTTTCTTCTGTGGAATATGGTAACGAGACAAAATATTGAATTCAAAATATAGAATTACCAAAATATCGAAGTCAAAATATAGAATGGACAAAATATCTAATGGACAGAATATAGTGGTGAAAAATATCGAAATGAAGGTAAGTAATTTAAATATCGATTAGTAATTGTAACCCCTACGCTATCCAACGCTTTCCCTACTGTTGCACTCTCTGGAGTGGAAATACTAATTTTTACCCCTATGCTATCTAACGCATTCCCTACTGTTGCACTATCTGGAGTGGCAATAGTAATTGTTACCCCTACGCTATCCAACGCTTTCCCTACTGTTGCACTCTCTGGAGTGGGAATAGTAACTTTTTACCCCTACGCTATCCAACGCTTTCCCTACTGTTGCACTCTCTGGAGTGGGAATAGTAACTTTTTACCCTACGCTATCCAACGCTTTCCCTACTGTTGCACTCTCTGGAGTGGGAATAGTAACTTTTTACCCCTACGCTATCCAACGCTTTCCCTACTGTTGCACTCTCTGGAGTGGGAATAGTAACTTTTTACCCCTACGCTATCCAACGCTTTCCCTACTGTTGCACTCTCTGGAGTGGGAATAGTAACTTTTTACCCTACGCTATCCAACGCTTTCCCTACTGTTGCACTCACTGGAGTGGTAATATTAAATGTTATATTTATTATTTCATTAATTTTAAATTATTTTTAAGACATTTTAAAAAATTCGATATTTTGACTACCTATATTTTTTAAAACTATATTTTTGATTCAATATTTTTGTACTTACCTGTTTGTAGATAGGAATTCGATATTTTTGCATTCTATATTTTTTCTTCGATATTTTGGTAGTTCTATATTTGTGAATTTGATATTATGTCAGTGATCCGTGGAACATACTAGTCACAATCAGGACTGACCACTAGACTCTAGTCTAGGATATACCTTTGGATATTAGGGTCGGAGGGGTGGAATTTTAGGATACACTATGTACCAGGAACACAGAATGTGGTGGCAGACTTCCTTTCCCGTACACCTTTAAACTATCACATAACTGACAGTGAAGGGACAGAGTATGAGGTTGTACTAAAACGTACTAGCATAAATGAGACTGAATGACAAAAGTGCATGCCAAAGGATGAGGAAATAGAAATGCTTATTAAACTCATTAAAGAAATGCGGCCTGAATGTCGCGATGGTATTTCAATCAAATTGTCCACATTTTGAGAGATCAGAATTGAGTTGAACATACTGGAAGGTACAGTATATAAAAATAATACCACCGGAGGGGATGATGGAAAAATTAAGTGATGATGCACCAGAGGGTCATTTAAGGTTTAACCTCACCAAAACAAGGTACATTCTGAGTGCTGGTGGCTGGGAATGGATACTATGTTAGAAGCAAAAGTCGAAATGTGTCTTACATGTATGAAAAGTGAAAAAAACTCATCAGGTTAGGAAACCTTCTTTGTCACCTGTAGAGTTCTAAAGGTACACTATGGGCACAGTTGCTTGTTGAAATCTTAAGACATTAAGAGAATGTTTTATCTTGATGTTAGGGGATCATCACTCACCTTAAGTCACGGTGAGATGTGTGCAACAAAAATAAACATGACAGCCCTAATTTATTTCCTTACAGATATTCTCTATAAAGAAGAGACACCAGAAATACTGGTTTAAAATGGGGTACAGTGTACCTCTGATGTAATGAAGGAGTTCTTGAATGAACTTCACATCCAGCACCACAGGACTGCCTTATATTGACAATAAGCTCATGGGTTGGTTGAGAGATTTAACAGAATAGGGACGAAGTATTTGCAAAGAGTAGAGGTATCGGGGTGCCAGCCAGTGTAGTTCTTCAAGTAAAAAGCTGCACATATCATACATCACCAAATAGTGTCGTCACCATGCTTTCTCCCATCTTATCTCTAAAAGGTAGAAACCCTAGAAAGAAGTTCACAGCTTTGTGGTTGAAAAAACATGAAAACAGTTGTGGTGAGCACATACAAAAGTCCCAGAAAAAATGGGCACAACAAAACAAATATAAAAGTAGATATGATGTGTATAAACATGCAAAAATTCTTTCTGTTAAGGTCAGGAATTGGGTGCAGGGGTCCAGTTTCTTTAATCCTAAGAGGATAGTTCACGTTGTAAATGTTTTGGTGTCATTAGAAAGTGGTCCAAAACGGGTTATTGTTAAGATTATTCCCCAAAGCTCTGCTCATTTAGATGTACCATAGAATTAATCAAGGTTCAGTTCACTGGTGGTATTCAAACATGATTGTTCTCATGGAGTAAAATTAGCATGTTGTATGGACCACCACCGATAGGCTTTCGGTGGCAGTCCACCTGACATCCGGGGCGCTGGTCCAACTTCTGGATTATAATGCTAGTGGTTATAGCAATGCCGGCAGGGGTAAAGACCTGTGGTGCCCCTAAAACATCCATGCACCCTGTGCCAAGCACCACCTGGTGCCTGGCACACGGTGCAGGGTTGTCTCTAAACCTTTCCTGGGCCACAGCACAAGCTTTAAAGCAAAAAGGCATCCCAAAACCATCTGACTGTGATTATAATCACCCCCTAAGATCTTATTAGAGAGTTATCCTTGTATCCGGCTATTAATCTGTAGATTTCCTTGTTTCCTTGCATAGGGAGATGTGCTGTATTACATGTGCCATTGTTTCTTCCTTGCCTTGTTCTCTCTCCCTATACCTCACCTTGGAACATTCCCAGATTCCAACTGTCATACCGATATTCAATGAACAGAAGACTGGCACAGCTGGAATTCTGATGGTGCACAATGAGAGCAAATAAAGCTGCCTGATCATGCAATGCTTCGTGGAGATATTATTCACAAGAGTTTCATAAACAAATAAAATTAATTTTCTGATTGGAAACCCTGTGGTTTTGAGAATGTTGGGGTGTGTGACTGCAAAATCTCTTACTGCATCTGCCCAGTAAAATCTTCAGCCTGAGTAAAACATTGTTTACACTTGACATTACTGTGAGCAGCAAAACAGTTCCACCATTTATTTTGCATAGCTAGGAAATTCAAACGAACTTGATAGTATGTAAAATGCAAACACTGGCATGCCCTTTAGGATGATCCCATCATGTACATACCAATTACATACATTTTGTCCCATCCACATGACATAACAGTCCTAATGTGGTAAATATTTGATTTACCGTCCTAATTTCTATGCAGGTAAGTACTTAATCAATAATAACTCAATCGGAAAGAAAAAGGCAGAGTCCGTGGTGTTAGAGTTCTTTGGGGTTTTTATTCCTTACAAAGGAATGGTTCTAGAACTGGATATCATGTTCCTGCAACCACAGGGGTTCAGGAAGGGATAGAGCAATATTTTATTGACAATACATAGCTTATATACTTAATTCATATTATAGAAACCAATACAGTAGGCGTAACAGCTGAGAGAAACAAGATAACAGCATCCATGTGGTAGTGATACGTAATTAGAAGGCGTGAACTAGGCGTGAACTAGGCGTGAACATAGAGGTGTGTGCTAGAAACGTCACAGATAGGTGTCACAAGTGGGTGGCAACAAAGCAGAATCTTGTAATGTCAGCAGAAATCTGAGGCCTGGATGCGCGCGCAGCTGCATGACGTGTGATTGACGTGGAAACTGGAGGGTGCAGGGGACTTGACATTTACACTGGCGGAAAGAGACAGAAGTCTGGCATGTCAGATCAACTCGTACTTTTATCATATCTGATATCTAATGTTTGGGAACCATATTATCTAAACGGAAAAGGTCTCTGGGGCAGAAGCTATTCTATACTGACTGTGAGTGCGTGTATAAGCGCCTAAGTGTCTACATGAGAATGCGAGGGGCATGGGCCTACCATGGTAACAGAGGCTATGAATTACTTGCATGGAGACAGTGAGGCCGGGCCCTTTGCTCTGCAGCTGGGGGAATGTTTACTTAAACTAGTAGGCAGGAATGCATTTTCGAGGAGCGGAACAGATAATTCGAAGGTTGAAGTCAGTCTTGGCAGGCAGCAGGCTGAGCTAAGCGTCATGAGCCGCACAGGGAGTAAGGCAGAGGTCACGGGTACAGAGACAGCCTGGGCTGAGGCTTTCAGAGTCAGAAGCCAGGAAAAAGGCTTGATGGCAGAATTCAGGGCTTACTTCGCCAGAGCTGAAAAACGTGTAAAGAACACTACAAAAAGACGTTGGCATAGCATACTTAGAAACGGAATATTCAACCCATTCAGGGTGGATCTGAAAGAGGACATGTTAACGTTGGACGCAAATGTATTTGCGTCTTCATAGCTGGCACAGGAGGGAAGTTACATGCACTTTAAGCTGGTACATGGAGATGGTGGGGTACACGCTAGGGAACATCACTTGACCATAAAATTTATATTTCCTCATTCCCTCCTTGTTCCCTACGGACCCTTCATGATATATCGATCCTCATAAATCGATCAGTCTGTTCTTGTAACATCATTTGTTCTTCTTTCTTTCTTTGACGTTTTGAGAGAAAACTGGAATGTTCAATGCACGATGTGGCACACAGTCCACAAATCGCTGGCCCACACTGTAGGCACAGGCAGCAACTGAATACTATGACAAGGGCAATGCCTAGGAAGGATAGGATCTTCCATCCCCAAGCGGTTAACGTTGTCCAGAACCAACCGGACCAAGTCCAGGTGCCTGGATTCTGATGTATCAAACTTGCAATCTTATGAAGACGTGTAATAGCTTTGTATACGGTTGGCGCGTTTTCTGGAATGAAAACACAGCAACTTGACCCGATGACCTTACAGGCTCCACCTCTATCTGCCAAGATGACGTCAATAACAAGACGATTTTGAAGGACAACAATCCGCATAGCAGACTGCTCCTCTGTTAAGTTACCTAAGGCGGAGGCAGTTTCATTCACTACTGCTTCAAGTGTTCTAGTTAATCTGCGTATTAGTAGTCGACAATCGGGAGATCTCTTCGGAGTCTATTCTTTACTAGATTGGTATTTCTGTGATAATCAGGAGGAGCTAGGAAAACAGGGGGCAGAAGGAATGCTATGTAACAGGTACCATCCCAATCTGGAGGTAAGCGTATGTATGCGGTATGACCACAAACAAAGTAGGAATGACGGGTAGCTCTAAAGGAAGATTTGCCTTGGTCACTGAATTCGACCACAGTAGTACATTTACTATGACCTAAGTGTACTGAACCTTTCTTACTAACACATAAATCACCAGTGACTGGTAATACTGACATAGCGGGGAGAACTGGTGCAGCTTCGGATTCGACAGTAAGAATCATAAGGTTAATTGTATAATTACCTAATCCATATACTTCATTTTCTAGATCAGTTCCTATTCTAGTGGGGAGTCTCTTCTTGTCAGGGTAACACACATTGAGCAGAACTAAGTTCAAGTTTCCCCAAACCCAGCTCCCTTTGAAAACAGCGATATCAGGATCTAAGGAATTAATTATTCTAAACCATGCACCACAGGAGCCATTGTGAGTGAAGGGGTACGGAAAGAGGGGCAGAACTCCCTTGTATTTCTGGTAGGGAGGGAGTCGGCCACATATCCAGCAGTTTGTAGCATTGTTAGTCTGATGGGAATGATGTAACATACTAATGAATGTGTTGTTGCGCAGCGCAAGTCTGTAAGAAAGTTCGTGGGGAGGTAATTCACTAAAAGAATGTTCAGCAGAAACATTGTAAGCAGATTGTTCACGCTTGAAAATAGGGTAGTATATGGGAAGCAATATACTAGCAACAATAATCAGAAGACTCAGAAAAAACATAATCAATAATGTCACTATACAGTGACTACGGAGTGATTTGCAATATGTACGTTTCTTGAGTTGTCTCTCTCTCTCTCTATCTCGATCTAGGGGATACATATCAGAAACTATTTAACCGATTCACCTAGGGGAGGACTTAAACAATTAAACTGTCTGACTTGCTAGATCGGAGTTTCATGCGGTATTCTTCTTGGGGAGTTTTCTCTTGTTTCGGAACTTTAAAGTCACTAGGTTCGATACAGTCTTTGGAAGGGGTGGACGAGTCCTTTTCTGGCATCAGTTCGTTACACTTCTTTATATGGCTTGTATGGATCCACCCCTTTCTGCCTTCTATTTTGATAGCGGTCCTCGTTGTAAGAAGGACGGTCTTCGGCTCTTTCCAGCGGGGCTCCAGCGGACTTTTCCTGTCGAAGTTCCTAATTAGGACCAGATCTCCGGGACGGACATCATGCGGCTTTACATCAGTGTTGTCAGGGAAGGCTGCGGCAACCTGTGAATGACATGATTGGAGTGCAGACATCAAGGAGGCAAGGTAATCTGTCAGCATATTACAATCAACATCGGTAATTTTCTTAGGTATGGGCGTCCCCCACATATTCGGTGGTCTGCCAAAGACCACTTCATACGGGGATAGTCCTGATCTCGAGTGGGCGACCATCCTCATATAGAACAATGCAACTGGCAGGGCGACTATCCAGTCGACCCCTTTCTCTTTACATATTTTAGCAAGGCGAGTCTTTAGTGTCTGATTATGCCTCTCTACAAGGCCAGCGGCTTCGGGATGTCGGACACAATGGAATTTCCACTGGTATCCTAACAGCAGGGAAACTTGTTTCATTAATTCGGATGAGAATGGCTGTCCGTTATCTGAGTACACGACACGAGGCAAGCCGTATCGTGGGAAGAATTCTCGAACCAGCTGTCTGGCAGTGGTCGGAGCAGTGTAACCTGGGACTGGATATGCTTCGGTCCAACGGGAAAGTGCACAAACAATTACGAGGACATATTTGAATCCTCGACAACGGTCCATCTGGATATAATCCATCTGGAGGACTTCAAAAGGGTGATCGGGAGGATGGAATCCACCTTGCTCTACAGGGACGCTTTTACCTGGATTGAACTGACAACAGATCATGCAAGTACGCACTTTCTGTTTTGCTGCTGCTCGTAAGTGTTTATTGCACCAGAGATTCTGTAAACTGTCTAACATCGCTTTCTCTCCTAGATGTGCTGGACTATGTGCTGTATTGATTATGACTTGAACCATAGAGTCAGGGAGAAACCATGTAGATTTTCCCTTCGTCATCCAACCTTGATCTGTCTGGATCCCTCCTAGTTCAGTCCATTTCTTTATTTCATCTGGAGTAGCATGTGTCTGAATATCGATTACATCTAGTGTGGGATCCCTGACTGTCATACAATGTGTCGGTACTATTGTCTTTGTCACGTCAGTTGTCTGGGTGTGAGTCAGTGCAGTATGTTTTGCTGTCTGGTCTGCCAGGTCGTTACCCTGGGAAACAGAATCTGTAACTTTAGTATGTGCTTTACACTTCATGACGGATATGCCTGAGGGCAGATGTATTGCTTCTAGCAGTGCTTGAATGAGGGGACCGTGTTGGATCTTGGTACCGTGAGAGGTCAAGAAACCTCGTTCTTGCCATAACATTCCGAAGTCGTGTACAACTCCGAACGTATAACGGGAATCAGTGTATATGTTAACATTTCTGTTCTTGGCCAGTATACAGGCTTGGGTCAGAGCAATAAGCTCTGCCGCTTGAGCGGACAGTGTGTCAATACGATGTGTTTCTTTAACTTCGGTTTCAGTGGTCACTGCATACGCGGCCACTAATTCTCCTGTACTTGTTCTCATACATGAACCATCCACGTAAAGTGTCATGTCTGGATTTGTCAATGGAACATCGGTTAAGTCTCGTCGGGGCTTTGTTACTGCATTAATGATCTCTATACAATCATGCGGAGCTGGATCTGTCATAATTGAAGGTAACAATGTTGCGGGGTTTAGAATGCTGCAGCGTCTGATTTCTATGTGTGGCTGGAATAGTGTTAATTCATAACCTGTCAGTCGTGCTATAGTCAAGTGTTGAGTCTGAGTTCGGTTTAAAAGAACCTCTACAGAATGTGGAACTTGTACTGTTAATTGATGTCCTAATACAATTGAATCGCTCTGTCTGATTGCTAAGGCTGTTGCTGCTACTGACTTTAAGCACGCAGGGAGTGCCTGGGCTACAGAATCCAATGTACTTGAAAAATAAGCGCAAGGCTTATGTGAACCTGCTTGGTCTTGTGTGAGGACAGACAATGCTGTACCATCACGTTCTGTAACAAAAAGTGTAAAGGTTTGCTGTAACATGGTGTCGCTAAAACTGGTGCTTGGCATAAGGCTTTCTTTAATTCTTCAAAGGCTTGTGTGTGTTCCTGAGTCCAAGGGAGGACAGTCGAAGTCGCTGCCTCCTGTGTTGTCAACTGAATGAGTGGTTTAGCTAGAAATGCATACTGAGGGATCCATTGTCTGCAGTACGAGGTGAGGCCTATAAAGGCCCGCACTTCCTTTTGTGTCTGGGGTTGAGACATATTTACAATTAACTGAATGCGATCAGGAGTGAGCTGTCTCCCCACTTTGGACAGCAAGTGACCCAAGTACACAACTTGCTGAACACAGAATTGTAGCTTCGAAGGAGACACCTTGTGTCCCTTGTCGTCCAGAAAATGTAACACTGTCAGTGATGCTTGTTCACATTCGGGCTCACTTCGTGCGGTGATCAACAGATCATCGACGTATTGCAGTAAAGCAGTGTTAACTGGCATTTGAATACAATCTAGTTGTCTTTTCAGTGCTTGACTATAGATGCTGGGGCTTTCTGTGAATCCTTGAGGTGCGCGGGAAAATTTGAAACTTCGTCCATTTAAACTGAATCCGAAGAGGTATTGGCTCTCTGGATCAATGGGTACACTAAAGAAGGCGTTCTTGAGGTCAATTACGGTAAAGAACGTTGCTTCAGAATCAATAGCAGTCAATAGGGAAGAGATATCGGGGACCACAGGGTACTGTGGTACAATGCATTTATTCAGTTCTCGTAAGTCAATCACCAGCCGATATACTGGCGGTGCATTGGGATCGGTACGTTTAAGAATCGGAATGATAGGGGAATTACAGATATTGGAGTCGGTCTCTACGACCACTCCTTGGGCAATGAGCTCTTCAATGATTTCCAGTAAAGCCACTACAGCATCGGGTGGTAACTTGTATTGTCTGATTCGGGGTAAAACAACTCCTGGCTTGAGTGTAACACGGTATGGTGTGATATGCATACAGCCTACATCAGTTGGGCCTTGTGCCCACAAGTGATCTGGTACATTTTTCAATCTGACATCAAACTCTCGTAATACATAGTGACCCTTGAAATCTCGCAGAAAGAGTCTAACTCCCTCCGGAGAACAACATATTACGGCTCCTAGAGCCTTCAATGTCTTTATTCCTAACAGATTTTCTGGACATGATTTCGTCAGTAACAGGTCTGTAACTCGTGATAATGGACCCACAGCCAGGGGGACTGGTTCTGATACCTCATTTACAATAGGCTGTCCTGAAAAACCAAGGGAAACATTCTGTGAGCCTGAGAGGGGTGCCCCTGGGACTTCGTCATGGCTGATTGTTGTGCGGCTTGCCCCTGTGTCAATTAAAAACTTTCTGTCTTTTCCCAATACTTGACTGTGTACATAAGGACCCTCTTGATCTACAGGAATTTCAATAAGAGGCAAGCCCAACTCCCTCTCTAGGCTGTTTCATGTGTATCGTGGGTAATCGGGGTAAGCAGATTGGGCATACTGGTACATCTGTTGTGAAACTTGCTGAGTCGCGGCAATGGGCTGTGGCTGTGGTACCGCTACCGTCTGTGCTGTATGAGATGAAGCATGCATAGGCTGCGTATTCTGCATGGGCTGTACATTCTGTGAAGTCTGTTGCTGGGCCTGGTCTTGTCTTGGTGGATGCGGTCTTTCTTTAGTTTTACCTGTTGCTATGTTATGTTTCAGAACTGGACATTCATGTACGTAGTGACCTGGCTGCTTGCAATAGTTGCATGTCCCTTTAACGGGAGCTGCGGCGTGACCTGTCTGGGTCGTACCCTTTCTCTGGCTGTCGGCTGGAACTGATTGGGCCACTAACATTTTCATTTTCGTGTCTTTCATGCGTTTCTGTTCATGATCCTGTTCTTCTCTAATTCTGTTCTGATGGTATTGTAACATCTGTAACATCTGTGATGGCGTATTTGCTTGCCATGTACTCTCAACCTTGTATACACGGTTTTTAACTGCTAACAGGGAATTCTCCACTAACTTCGATACAAAGAGATGCGGGTACGACTCGCTACTTGGTTTAAGACCACTATTAATAATAAAACATTTCTCGAATCTTGAACAGAAGTCACTAGTATCTTCATCTTGCTTCTGTTTACAGGCCGAAATTGCGTCCCAATCTTCCTTTCTAGTTGTCAGTAATCTTGGCAGAACCTGTACTATCAAACCTGGTAATGCTTTAGTTTTCTCCCCAAGGCCTAGCCCTGGGGTACGTTTTTCCTCCTCGTCTTCTATTTCTGCCCATACAATCTTTTTGTCTCCCACCTCCCATTCTTTTTCTTTGAGTTTCTCGTAGATGCCCGTGGGCAGCAGTACCTTTAACATTTTCATGATATCTTCATATGTGTAATCCCCCATCAGTAACATGTCTTTAAGTTCTCTGTGAAAACCTGCAGGGTCTTTATCATGACACGGTACTAGTTTCTTCATTTCTAACAGTTCTAACTTGGTCAGAGGCGTGTGTACATACACACGTTTCAAGTTATGATCGGTACCCATAACTGGATGTACTTCTCGTAAGGGGTTCTGACTTTCAATGCCATGCAGACGCTCCATATGATACATTTTTCTTTCTGGGGGCGGAGCGGGTACATATTCGGCACTTAAGAAAGTGTTGTATCTATGTCGTTGTTCTAGAATTATTTGTATTAACTTGGTACTTAGACCTTTCCATCTATCCATGAGTAGTGCTTCTAATGTATCGTGTAAGGGACCTGGATCAGAATGTTGGTTTCTGTATAACGTGAGGAGGTGCTGAATCATGTATACACCTGCTAATTTCTGCTCGTCTGGGGAAAGGTTCAGAAATGTCTGCGCTACTGTGTCATCATTGTATATGTTCGGATTGTCAGCCCATAATACTGCTGACCGGGCTAGTTCTTGTTCATCCATAGAATTGAGTACATGGTACCCCATTCGTTCTCGAAGCCTTTTATCAGTCTCTTGGAACTGATGTTCAGGAGAATTCGGTTTTGTTATGCCAGAGAGAAAAACTCTCTTGCTTTCTGGACGAATGCCTTTCCTAAGGTAAGTTCCCTTACCTACATACGCTATCGTGTCTGTAGTCTTTTCTTGTTCTTCAGGTTCTTCCTCTTCCTCGGAGGAAGCTTTTTCTTTCTCTTTTTCGTGTATTTCTATCACTGCTTTTCGTATTCTCTTGTACATACTGGCTATGCAACCCCCTTTATCATGTTTTCCTTCGGATATATTTTGGCCCCACTTGTTTAGTGCCTCCATTTCATCCTGTTCTGTCTCAGGCCTGTCTCGTTCTCTTATTAGGCAATTTATAAAAAAGCGTAGTATATATGCTTGAGTGTCAACTTTCTGATGCGCCATGGCATCCTTAATACTTTCAGGGTCTTCCCCAGTCTGGACAAAATGATATATTCTATCTAGGTGCTCTTTCATTCCTGAGAAAAACAATAGATAATCTGTAGCATGTCGTAAGCGTAGTGATGCTATCATCATTCTATCGTCTTTGCCGGGTACTGGATCATATCTGCAAACTGAAAGCGGTTCTTTGAGTATGTCGAGGCGGGGTGATTGGAGCGTAAAAGGGTTCTGCATATCCCTAAGGTTTAATCTGTGTGTTGGTGGCGGGGTCCGGTAACCCCCGGTCGCACCTCCTGAGGCGGAAGCTTGGACATTATCTCTCTGTGGAGTCTGTATCTGTACTTGAACTTGTCTTTTAGTAGGGTCAGGTAGAAGCGGTTTTGGTATATCAATTTTAGGCGCGGGAAGTGGTGGAGGTGGAGGAACGATGGGCTGTCGAACGGGGAAACCTGGTTGCGGTAATGGCGGGATATGGTCTGGAGGCGGGTTGCCACCCCCGTCACCGTCAGTAGGTGGGACGCGGACAGGCAGATTAGTGTAAGCGGGTGCTACATCCTCTAGATAGGAATTCAGAAATATGTCTTTAGTGGTCCTGTGAGTTACTTTAGTTGGAACCAATGGTGGCGGCAGATTTTTCGGTATTTCTGAAGTGGCCTCAGGCGAACCCTCGGCCTTGAGATACATGCCATTTACGAGATTGTTTCGTGCGCGGTCTATTTGCTCTGACTTTACTCGGATCCCTTCAGTAACTAATTCGTTTTCTTGGGCTTTATCTGATTCTTTAAGTCTGTCTTCTCTACGGAGTGCTTTTTCAGCACGCTTATGTGATTCCTTACGCCAAAACTCTATGGCGTCTTTCTGAGATTGTCTGGCTTTCTTTTTCCATAGTGCTTCCTCTACCTTCATGATGCACTCGGCATCCCATGTTCCGGTGACAGGCCATCTATGTCTTTCGTCTAGATGCTTAGTATAATCGGCCCATAAATCTAGATACAATATGGCATCTAAGCCATGCTTGTGGTACATAACATTTCCAGGAGTGTCCCTAGGGGGGATAGGAATTTCTTCCTCTAGTATCCCTTTCCTAGTTCCTATCTGCTTTAACTTGTTGAAAAACGGCATCTTGTTTACTTAGTACTGAATGCTCAATCCTTGCTACTTAATACTGAATACAGCTAGTTACACAAGAACACAATAATGCACATTAAAAACAGTCACACTCATACCACGACATTAATCACATGAAAGACATTTGAGACATATATGACTACCCCCCTATACTGGATGTACTGCTAAACAGCACAGATACACTGCTAAGAACAGTGCAAGAACTTGAAATAACTGATACACTGCTAAACAGTACAGATACACTGTCTAAAACAGTGCAGACCGAATTTGTGTACCCAAACCCGTCTTGATACGTCCCAGCAATGGTACTCACCGGGAAGCACGGAAACAGAAGGCCTCGGAAAAACTCGACTGGACCGGACTGGACTCGACTTCGACTCGACACGTGGATATTTCGGAAACTGGTGGGCCTCTTGACACCTCGGACCTTGCTTCTTTCGGCTAGGCTCTGGTCGGGATCCTCCGCACTCCTCACCGCCTCGTCTGGGTGCTGATCGCAGTCTTCGTCACCTCCGTGGGCCAGAGGGAGATACAGGAAATCCTGCCAGTATGCGTAGTTTCCGTCTAACTGATGGCAGGGGACAGAGCTTGCAACGCACCAACCGGCGCGTGGGGTGGGGGAGGGGTCCCTATTCGGGCGCCAAAATAATGTGGTAAATATTTGATTTACCGTCCTAATTTCTATGCAGGTAAGTACTTAATCAATAATAACTCAATCGGAAAGAAAAAGGCAGAGTCCGTGGTGTTAGAGTTCTTTGGGGTTTTTATTCCTTAAAAAGGAATGGTTCTAGAACTGGATATCATGTTCCTGCAACCACAGGGGTTCAGGAAGGGATAGAGCAATATTTTATTGACAATACATAGCTTATATACTTAATTCATATTATAGAAACCAATACAGTAGGCGTAACAGCTGAGAGAAACAAGATAACAGCATCCACGTGGTAGTGATACGTAATTAGAAGGCGTGAACTAGGCGTGAACTAGGCGTGAACATAGAGGTGTGTGCTAGAAACGTCACAGATAGGTGTCACAAGTGGGTGGCAACAAAGCAGAATCTTGTAATGTCAGCAGAAATCTGAGGCCTGGATGCGCGCGCAGCTGCATGACGTGTGATTGACGTGGAAACTGGAGGGTGCAGGGGACTTGACATTTACACTGGCGGAAAGAGACAGAAGTCTGGCATGTCAGATCAACTCGTACTTCTATCATATCTGATATCTAATGTTTGGGAACCATATTATCTAAACGGAAAAGGTCTCTGGGGCAGAAGCTATTCTATACTGACTGTGAGTGCGTGTATAAGCGCCTAAGTGTCTACATGAGAATGCGATGGGCATGGGCCTACCATGGTAACAGAGGCTATGAATTACTTGCATGGAGACAGTGAGGCCGGGCCCTTTGCTCTGCAGCTGGGGGAATGTTTACTTAAACTAGTAGGCAGGAATGCATTTTCGAGGAGCGGAACAGATAATTCGAAGGTTGAAGTCAGTCTTGGCAGGCAGCAGGCTGAGCTAAGCGTCATGAGCCGCACAGGGAGTAAGGCAGAGGTCACGGGTACAGAGACAGCCTGGGCTGAGGCTTTCAGAGTCAGAAGCCAGGAAAAAGGCTCGATGGCAGAATTCAGGGCCTACTTCGCCAGAGCTGAAAAACGTGTAAAGAACACTACAAAAAGACGTTGGCATAACATACTTAGAAATGGAATATTCAACCCATTCAGGGTGGATCTGAAAGAGGACATGTTAACGTTGGACGCAAATGTATTTGCGTCTTCATAGCTGGCACAGGAGGGAAGTTACATGCACTTTAAGCTGGTACATGGAGACGGTGGGGTACACGCTAGGGAACATCACTTGACCATAAAATTTATATTTCCTCACTAACACAGGTGACCTTTTACCTAGTAGCTCTAGGTACCCTAGCTTAATCCCTGTACCTGATATACATAAACATGTCCCCAGACACGGCAGATTTATTCTATAAGGGTCACCACTTTTTTCATACATGGCCAACAGCCAGCTGCGCATGATCATGTTTGTTTAGTAAACGATAAGCAGAGGATTAGCAAACATTTTCAAAACATATCGATTCTAGAAGAAACCCTGGAATGATCACTTTAATATAAAAGACCCTCACTCCCCCTTACAGAATAGAGCAGAATTCCTTCCAGGTTGGACCGAGACTCTGCAGGCTGATCCTTCGTTAGGTAGAGACCTGACATCCCTTGCGGCGTTCCATCCTTAACGCCGAGTCGTGGTGCTTCATTCAGAACCATCAGATGAGGGGCTAGCACTTCTCCGGGGATTTTTGGCTCCATTAGGCTATATCCTAATACATACATACGCAGACTTTACCTACATACCTAGGCTAGTTACATTTAGGTAGGCTACGCATCGTAGGAGTACGCCAATGCTATTGTTTTGTATAATCTGATTTTATTCATCTTATTATCACTATGGTAAAAATGTATCTACTCTTCACAATATTGATGTTAGTAATCAATTTGTCTGCACCTGTCTTTTGAGTGTTGCAGCGAATATGTTTCACACTATACTGACACCTGACCAATAAATAATTATTGAAACGATTCCAATCGTCATTCTTTGCGTATTCTGAGAAAAGTAAGCACGGGTGACTGAGTGAAAGATACTGTATTGTTTTCCACACTACCTGCAGAATCAGGGTTGTCATGTTCAGTGGTTGCCGAAACTACCTACACCACTGTAGATAGAGGAGGGTGGTAGTGGGACTGTAGAGATAGCTAGTCTAACAGCTGACTCATCCTGTGGGGGTGTGGAGAGTCTGTCTGCACACAGAGTCCTCTGTTTTGGTCATCCAAGACACAGTAGATCGTGGGGGTCCTACACAACAACACTACTGTTTTCATTCACATAATTCAGAGAGACTAAATCTAAAAGTTATACTTGTTGAGAAAATTTTGATAGTTATCTTTATATTGTACTTCAAGAAACAGTTAAATCTAAAGCAGAGTCAGGAAGTTTATGCTCAATATGTAACAAAAATGAGATGCAGAGCTGAAGTACTGGCACGGAGCCAGACTCTATTGGTTTGAGATAGAGCAGAGGCCTCAGTGCTCCGAATAGAAGATATTTGGGGACTCTGTACACTCCCACTAGCATTGCAGTGGGAAACAATGCTACAGGAATTTTGCGGGTCGATGGAAGGAGACGCGGAAGATGCAGCCGCTCCCCCTAATGGGGTGCCGCTCACAGCGGTTTCTTAACTTTGTTGGAGTGATACCTGGTCTGCTGCACGCCGAGGGTGAGTGGGAGCAAAGCGGGACTACCAAGACCAAGTTCCCCGCAACCGCCATCACCCGAGCTCCTCCCCTGCTGCCTTGATGACTGCTCACGGCGGTTTCTTAACTTTGTTGGAGTGATACCTGGTCTGCTGCACGCCGAGGGCGAGTGGGCCAAAGCGGGACTACCAAGACCAAGTGCCCCGCAACCGCCATCACCTGAGCTCTTCCCCTGCTGCCTTGATAAGAGCTCGTGGCACAGCTGTTTCTTAACTTTGTTGGAGTGAAACCTGGTCTGCTGCACGTCGAGGTGAGTGGGAGCAAAGCTGGACTACCAAGACCAAGTGCCCCGCAACCGCCATCACCTGAGCTCCTCCCCCTCCGCTTATATCCTATATCTTTGGAAACGCCCTCTGCTACGCGGAACCCAGGCAGGGCGTGCGCCGGGCGAAGCCCGGGCCAAGGGTGGGCCCGCCTGTGCCCGTCAGGGCCAGGAAGGGTCAGGGCAGGGACTCCCTCCGTGTTTTTTTAACTCATTGACATTATATTTGCGTCTTGTGAGGCCAGGCTTAGCCCCCCTTCCCCTATTTAATTGTTTTATTTGATTTTCCAAAGTGAGGCAAGTTTGCAGTACAGAGTTACCCCAAGTGTTCACACTGTGCTCGTTAAAGAGGAAGATGGAAAAACGAAAGAGCGCAATGGGCACCCTGAAAAGTTTCCTGGTTAGAGCAGAATCGCTTCTTACTCATGAAATTGCACTAACGGAGCGAAGACTTTCTCTTGATCCCATGATGTTCCCGCTAACTAGGGAGGAAGCAAACACCAGACCCTTTACCCCGAGGGTTACTATTCAACAACAGACTACCACTCCAAATCACTCTCCACAAACCCATGCCGCTATGAACCAGCAGAGAGAATCAGAACATCATTTATCAAGGAGGGTCAGGCCCAAAAATCCGGATTCAAACAAAATTAAAATAAAGGGTCTCAAACTCAAATCAAACTGCTTCAAAGAGAGGTAGGGAAGGGAAAAAAAGGAGCCACAGGGTCTAGATTTTACAAGAAAGCAATCAGCAAAAACACAAACGGAGGTAACTGTTAGCATTCACCCACCCACTCCCATCTTCAATACCCCTTCACAATCGACAAATGATCCAAACATAGCCATAGAAGATCTTATCAAAGGTCTCCTAGAAGCACGCACTCAGACCACGATGACCTCACTAACCTCTCTTATAAATGAAAGATTTAGCGCTATAGAGCAGAAGCTAGACCTATTAAAGGTGGATTTAGTTTCACTTAGAACACCCATAGCGAACCTAAATCCCATTATACACGTTAGCGATGGCCCTATAACACAAAGAGAAGGTTTAAAGTAGACCCCCGGGAGATTACCTCAGGACCACAAAGGGAACTACATCTGAGAACTCCTTTAAGATACGATGCACTTCCTCATACCTTAATGCCCACTTCTAGGCAGGAGAATACAAGTATCCAAGGGTTATTACACAGTAAGTAAGTAAGTAAGAGTTATTACACAGGGTAAATGAACCTAATTCTAGACTTCGATCGAATACAGTGAATTTGGATTTACGACCAGCCTCTTGCGCATACGTTCTAATTCTTTCAGGGGTACCAGCCTTAAAACAGGGACAAATTAAATCTTGGATATCTCTCCGAAACAAACTGGTAGACTGGCTGACCAAATACAAGCATTTCAATCCTGATTATACCAATGAAATACTCATGGTTCGTAGGCTGGGTTGTTTGGGTCCCTCACATAAAACAATTGAGGATGATCGTATTTTTGTAAATTTTAGGTCCCCACAATTGTTTCGCTTTCTTTTAAACCATAAAGAGGTTCGTTCATCCCTTCACCCAAGCATCTCGGCGCGTCCCTTGGGTTTCTCTATAAACCGCCAGTCATTTTGAGAAGAGAAGGGAACGGTTCAGTAATAACATCGAATAGATTTGAGCAGCTATCTCCCCTTGAGGAAATAGACTGACAACCAACTCAAGGTTGTGGGTTTATATCAGGCCTAAAAGAAGCAAGTATTGGAGTTCACCACCCTAACTTTCTTTTTAAATCTCTATTGCCGCTAGATAGGGGGATCTATCACCCGCCTATGCTCCCTGACCCCACCCTGGCTCCATCTGAACTGGACCAGACTCTACCATCTGGGGTACAGGTTACGAAAGGAGTCCTGCTTAAAATTATTTTTTGAAACATTGCTGGCCTTCTCTCAAAAGCAAACTTAGGAGAGTGGCTCACTTTTACCCGGGATTATGGAATTATATGTTTACAAGAAACCTGGGCTGTTGCACCCATACATCTAAGTGGCTATAAAACATATTATTCTCCCGCAATACCATCTTCCTCGGGACGCGCAAAAGGAGGCCTAGCAGTATACATTAGAAACTTAATTCAAGTCCGGGAAATTACTCCTCTAAAAGCAGAGACTAAGTATCAGATAATTTTAATTGACATAAATAAAACGGATCTCCTTGTATAGTTAACTTTTATAATAATCTAACCCAGCTTCAGCTGATTACTACACTAAAGGAAATCTGTAAGTTTCTTTTAGATTTTAACACTCAGCACCAAGGAAAGAACCTTATTGTTATCTGGGAGGGTGATTTTAACTTGACACTTTGCCCAAAAAACGAAAATATCACATGCTGCCTCTTAGATGAGAATGATATAAGTATTACCCATTTTAATCCCAAAGTGGGGCCTGTTTAAATGAAACGATTATGAGCCCTCAACTAACTATGGACAATGAATTAGTATCCCCTATAGTTCCGCTGTCACCAACCTTTAACGGTAAAGGTGCTTCCAGCTGTATAGACTTTATTTTCTTAACAGGGACGTCTTCTTCTCTTATTTGGAACTTTACCACCCATGACTGTGCATTCAGCGATCATTTTGCTATATCAGTTATCCTTTCCCTTCCGACAACAGGAGGAAGAAACAAACAGAGTAACCTTTATGGGGAGGAAAACTTACAAATGGTCAGATTGAATGGCTATGCATTGAAGTGGGCAAAGGTCGACCCCGTAGAGGTTACAGTAAAAGTAGTGAAGAACTCTATGAGAGAAATAATCACCTGTTTGGCAGATCAGTCTTCCCCACAGGAGATCATTGATAATTTCTTGCTACTAACCGACTCCATAAAACAAGCATTAATTATAAAATCGAAAGGAGTAAAAATTAACCAGTATGGCTGGTTTAACTCTATATGTACCAAAGCCTATTCAAATTTGATAAAAACTCTTAAGGCACCGATTAGAGATAGAAAACAGATCGCTCAATCCAGGAAAATCTATCATAAAGCTATACGACTAAGCAATTTGGAACTAAAAGAGGAACTTTGGGCAGAATTACAGAAATGCTGCTGATTAAAAGACAGTGCCGCTTTTTAGAAAGTGATAAATACCCCATTTTTGTCAGGGCCTAGTGACTCAAATAAAATAGAGGTTACAATAGATCAACCGTCATGGATTGCTCATTTTTCTAAAATGTTTGGGATTGTGGATAACCCGCCCGCCAAATTGCCCTACTCGGGGACAAACCCAAGCATTAATAGCCTCCCCTCCTTTCCACTCGCTTTGGAACTTACTTTAAATGAAGTCGAGAACACACTAAAAGCCAGTAAAGGGGGAAAAGCCCCAGGTCCCGACAGGGTCCCGGTTGACTTCTATAAATTTAACACAGAACTCTGGGCCCCAATAATATTTAGGGTTTTAGAAGCAACCTGCAAAATTGGCCTGTTGGATTTGTTGTCAAAATCGATTTTGGTACCAATATTCAAAAAGGGAGACCCTCTTAATCCAACTTGCTATCGTCCTATTTCCCTACTAGATACTTTTGCAAAAACTGTGGGGCGTATCATTTTAGAACGACTACAGTCTTGGTCCAAAGATAACAAGTTCATATCCGATATTCAGTACGGATTTAGGAAATGCCTTGGTACCATTGAGCAGGTTTTAAATCTGTCCTGCTCAAGAGTAAATATGTGGATGCAAAAGGCCGAAGTCTGAACTGGAAGTTGACCTAACGCTGGTTACATTTTTGCAGGAGATGTACTTGAACGCCACAGCACGAGTTAAATTTGGCATGGGTGGCGAGCTGACAGCACTGTTTAGAGTTGAGCAGGGAGTCAGACAAGGTTGTGTATTGGCTCCCTTCCTCTTCATTTTGTACACCAACGGCCTAGAAGAAGCCATGTTGGAGGGGGCCAAGGACCTACCCTTAATTCAACATCGTCAGACAACCGCTCTCCTCTACGCGGATGATGCAGTGATTATTACCCGCACTTCTATTGAACTCCAGCGCTCACTGTCCAGATATCATTTCTTCATGTCAAATCTAGATCTAAAATGTAATGTTAAAAAAACCTTCATTATGAATTGTGGCTATAAAAGAAGTAAAGGTCGAGCAATTTACCTTGACAATACCAGTATAGAGCACTCCCCCACCTATCCGTACCTTTGAGTCCTAACAGATGAGAAGGGCACTTGGAAAAAAGCCATTGAGGCAAGACAATTGCAGTTTTTAAAATCAACTATGGCCCTGGTAAAATTTACACAGAGATTGGGAAGAAGAGCGCCTGAAGAGCTGATACATATTTACAAGGCTAAATGTATCAGTACTGCTGCATACGAGGCAGGGGTGTGGGGTTATGTTCAGGTAGAAACCCTCCAAAAAATAGAAAATAGTTTTCTAAGGTTTTTGCTTGCCGTTCCTCAGGGTTCTTCTACATTTGGATGCCATTTAGAGTTGGGTTTGCTTTATATTACTGACATCATAAGGGCTGAGCCCATACTCTTATGGCACCATCTCTGGGCTTCGGATAAACTTGCCTTCACCCAAAGTATTGAAAGGGATTGTCTTCAGCTAGAAAATAATAATAAGATCGGCTGGCTTAGATATATCAAAGGGTTCCTCTATGATATGGGCCTAGAGAAACTATACCTTACTCCTCAACAAATGCTTTTGATCTCTAGGAAAACATCGAAAAATATGTGCTTAACTCACTTAGCGGTAATCCGTTTGACAATGGAAGCCAGCAAATCTTCAGTTCAGCATGCTCTTATGATTCAATCTACCATGCTGATCCAGCCTTATTTAACCTGGAATCTAAATAATTATGACATATTTTTGTTAACCAGGTTTAGGCTAAACATTATTTTTTAGCTAGTCACATTTCCTAACGTTAATGACTGGTCACAGTTGCTCCCGTGTTGCCCCTGTGATTATGCTTCTTCTCAATCTACTATACACTTGTTTTTTTCTGTAAATTTAACCTAGAAACAGTTACATTGTTCCAATTTTAAAAAACCTCGGATTACGCCAATGTCGCCCTGCCTTATTGGTTCTCCAACTTCTTGAGATGGACCATTTAGCATTAAATGTTGCCAGATTTCTAAAATGTTGTATCCGACATAGAAAGAATTTATAAGTGAACCTTGTTGTTTTTATTTCCTTTTCAATATGATCATGTCTATTTTAATCAAATAGCATTTTAATTACTTGACCAGTGTATTTTCTCTCTGCACAAATGTATTAATATTTTATGTATGTACTTTTATGGTTTTCTAAAAATTGAAACTGAATAAAGATATCACTGACTGACTGACTAATGGGGCTCTCACTTTGGGGGGAATGCACAACCAGAACATTCTTCTGAGATGCAGTAGATCTGGGGGTTTGACCCAGCCCATCCTGCATGTAGGCTGGTGTTTCCACCCAGGAGCCAGGGTCCTGGAGGGAGTGACGTGGGGATATACCAGTGGGATTGGCCCGAACACACCAATTACACCTGTATGAACGAGCTGACAACTGTAAACCAAAATAAGATAATCGCAGCACATAGGCCGCACATTTATATGCAAGTAGCATACTACCTCCTACAGAATACATGAAAAATATGGGTAAAGCCTGAAAACATTACACCCCATATGTTTATAGTAAACATGTGACTATACCTGGCCAGAATTGTCATCAGAAACATTGTGCATATGCTATTTTCTTTTGTGTCACATATTGTGTATGCAGCTGTACTTAAATCGAAAAAAACAATAAACAGATGGTTAAAAAATAAATGGCTCTGGTCTTTCCATACCACAGCTCTTCCATCTAAAGGGAGTAGAGCTAAGTGGGGTATCCTTTCTATGCTAGCAAATACTGCAAGGCTAATAAATTGCTATAAGAACAACTTTGAGAATTCTACAAAAGTGCTAGAGTCTTTAGGTAGGACTATTGAGGATCAAACCTATCACCACCGAATCCCTTGCAATTTATTTGGGTTGGCGATTTTAACATAAGAAAGTGTCCAGGAGATGAACCGTGATTATGTGTTATAGTGGACCACAATGGAGACCAAAAAAAGCATTTAATGCGCTCACTATATGCAAATACCTTAAACACCCTATTGATAACTTGGCAGTTAGAACTGAGAAATTAGTTTATTTTAGATGCCACCTCATCGGTTCCTACCTTCCAATTTGCTCCTACTTATCAAACAATAGATCACTGGTCTATGATTGACTATGTAATTACTTGCAATAAATTCAGTAGCAGTATTAGTAAGATTAAGGTTAAAATGACAAAGTTTAGTAGTCACGCAATGCTCGCATGCTTTGTGGTATAGAGGGATGATGGTAAAAGGGATAGTACATTTGCCTATAAACCCATCCTTGGACGGAAAAATGGGTACACATTAAAGTGGGATAAATTTGATGAGGTCAGCCTAATCACCAAGACCATATCTTCTAAATATAATTAAGTATTGCTGTGTTTAGATCCCATGGACAAAGACATAGAGGTGGTTGAAGCATTTGGAACGATCTTAGCAGACCTAAAATTACATCTAACCTGTCCAAGGTCTGCTAATACAGACCCTCAACATCGCTGGTTTGACATATCCTGTTCGGAAGCTCAGCAAACCTAAATAAAGCTTTAAAAATCCACCCTAGGGAAAAAAGACATGATTCAACCTTTAAGGATAAATTATAAACTGGCCAGAGCAAATAGGCAGAAGCAGCTAATAGTCTGAGGCATGGGAAAACTTTAAGCAAGCTTTCTTACACACGATTGCAAAGCTTTTTGGAAGGTGAATAATCCCACCTTTGGTCTGATAAGGATGGACTTCCCTCGGATGTACATATAAGTGAGATAATTTGGGTTACCCATTTTCCATCTATATTCCAGAAGGCTGAAAATTCCCTCACAAATGAGGATATCCTCCCTTTTAAAGACAAAGGGCTTGAGTTTGCTCTTTCCCAAATCTCCCCCTTGAAAGCTGAAGAGCCAGATGGGATCCTGGTTAATGTTTTTCTTGCTAATATACCACTATGGTCCCCCTTATGACAATTGCTTTTAACTCAGTAGATAAAAAAAGGCCTTTACCCTTGAGGAGCAATCATCAATAATAACTATCTATAAAAAAGGGGAAGCATCTAATCCTGCTAATTACCATCCTATTTCATTGATAGACAGTACAGCAAAACATATGGGCCAGGTACTACTCAATCGGCTGGAGAATTGGGTTGAGGAAAAGAAGATTCTAATAAAAAGTTCAGAATGGTTTTAGGAAGGGTAGGGGCACTCTCGGTTTGTGCCTCAACCTGACCTTAATGGCGGCAAAACATATAATCGCAAAGAAAGGCTATTTTTACATGTCATTCATGGACCTGTTTCTGGCATTTGATTGCATAGGACATAACGAACTGTGGATGATCATGGAAGCCATGGGAGTAGAACATTCAATAAAAGATTTTATCAGACAACTTTACAACAACCTCAGTCCACTAGGGGATTAAAGGGGTTTGATCTAATCCTTTTAAAATAGAGAAAGGAGTCAGACAGGGCTGTGTGCTTGCCCCCTTTTTAATCGCTCTCTACTCAAAGATTTTGTTGAAAATACTAAAGATTCCCCAAGTGTAGAGTCAATTCCCCTTCCGATCCTGTTTTATGCAGATGACGCTGTTTTATTGGCGTGAACCCCTAGGGCTCTTCAAAGGCTCATAGATCAATATGTGGCCTTTATGGCTGATTTGGACCTTCAGGTTAATAAAAAAGGAGTCTTTTGTTATGAGTGTAGGAGGAAACATAAAGAAGATTTCATCTAGATGGGAATAAAATCAAACAAGTAGAACAATGTACCTATCTGTTTGTGCTCTTTGATTCTAAATTGAAATGGAAAGAGATGGTTCAAAATAGATTGTATCACTTGGGTAAGAGTGTGGTTGCAATTGTTGGATTTTCAAAAAAACTGGAGGGCAAACCAATTGCTGACATGGTTAAAATGTATCTAGCAAAAGCAAGACAAATAGCTACATATGGAACTGTAATCTGGGGGTCAGTAGACGGGGCGGCACTCCAAGTAGTGGAAGATACATTTCTAAAAAGATTATTGTCTGACCCAGGAACTTGCTCAAATGTTTTATCTTATAAAGAACTAGGCTTCCCAAATATTAGTGATACTATTAAAATAGCCCCACTTTTTTGTGGCTATTAAATTGAAAATGGAAAACGGTACCACTAAATCAATTTATTTTAAGAGATATTATGAAGGTAGACTATACCCTTAAAAATCTGTGGTTATCATATATTGGACAATATTTTATTTCTCTGGGTTTGGAGGACTCTTATGGTACACCAACACTTTGCGAAAAGTTTTCTAAAACTAAGCTGAAAGAAATCTTCATGGCAAAAAGCATAAGGGACAGAGGGGAAAGATGTAAAGGGAATATCTCAGTAATTATATATATGGACTTACCTGCAGTACAACATGGTTCCCTCTCATACCTCTCCTTTATAGGGAACTCTCGGCATGCTTTTATTCTGATGACATTTTGCTTTACCTACACACAATTAATGCTGGGGCACCCTTCAAATGTATTCTCATTAAGTCACCTCCCTCTTTGTCCCTGTGATGAAAATTCAAAACAATCCACTGTGCATATATTGTTTTTCTATTCTTTTTATGCCATATAAAGGAAGAAGTTTATTATTTCATTGGTGCTGAAAAGTATTCTCCATTACTCTGCAGAGGCATTATCTGTCCTTCAACAACTAGAAATGCTTATCTGTGCTTCTTATTTACTGGCAGCTGTAAAAACTCGCGGGGCCTTAAATACATTACCAATTAATTATGGGGATCATTTCAGTGTTTTTAGTACAAGCTCTGACTATGAAAAGATTAATTATTAGGAAATTATCGATACAGTGTTTTTAAGGGATTTTAATATTTTATTTAATCAAATGATCCTGGATTGTAACGTAATACTATTTATAATCTTTATTTCTATGGAGTGAACTTTATTCCATGTACTTGTATGCATTGTATGTTTAAATGTGAAATAATGTTTTGTTGATTTGATTTTTATTTGAGTATTATTTTCATATTTGAAGTATATTTCTAGCTCACTCTTGCCAAAAGATAGCTTTTATTAATGTTTAATAAAACCTTTCCATGCTAGCCTATGGAGCTAGAAATCTACAATGGTAAGATATTAAATTGGCATTTTTTCACTCACCGTAGCAAATTGCTCATCTTTTATATACTATTCCTGTTTATTTAAAAAAAATGCACCCTTCCCTTGGGACACCTTCAGCAAACCTTCGGGGTGACTTATATGTAATAATAAGGTAGTTTAAGACTTTTTCAGTACTTTTAATTCCAAAGTTGAATATGGCTACAGTTTTTATTTTAAAAGCAGCCTGCAAAGGACCGCTGTCTTTACAATAACAGCAGGGACCACATTAGTGCACACCGAAGTGCATTACACACACTCGGCCTTTAAACCTACATGTTCTACCATATACTAGGAACTTATAGGTTAACTGTCGGTACCAGTTCGAATTACACCTAATTACCTATGTACCTTTTAATCAGAGTCTTGGCCCTGGGCTTGGTTATCAGAGGCCAGGGCACAATCAGAGTCAAAAAACCAGCACCTAGGGCTAATAGTGGGGGGAGCACTGCAAAATGTCCTGCTTTCTCACAATTACAATTTATAGTACAGAGATGAGTTGGATTATTGAAATACAGTGTTTCCATTGATTTTGTGAGATGTTTTATCTGCATGCTGAACGATAAGTTTTGTAGCTAAAATAGGCAAACTAGTGAGCATTGAAACGAAAGTGTCTGAAATTTAATGGATAAATACAATCACATTTTCGAAATGTGAATGAGAATATCCACTATTGTATGCTTACATTCTATATATGAAAACAATGTAGCTCTGCAAGACATTGATGTACATTTAAGTTAGACTTACCAAAGTGTTAAATATGGCATTTTATTTAAAATCATATTTTTCTTTTCATTTGAACGCAGGGTTGTAGCCATTTTTCTTTAATGTAACTCCTGCACATATATATATATATATATTTTTTTTTTAATGTAAGTATATAGTCATCTCCCAGTAGCTTACATCTGACATTTGGCCATTTTGCAGCTGCTCCAAATTTTCACACTAATTTCAACTGCCCCGATATTTTATTTTATTTATTTTAAAATATTTTTATTAAGCATTTTTCCCCTTTTTTACATATACAGGGCACAACAAACAAACAAAAGAGAATAAACAAAAACTACGAATTTGCACATTGTGGTTACATTCATCACATTCTGCAATACTCTTATATTATATCATAGTTGTACCAACATTGAAAGAGAAGAGAAACAAAAAAAAAAAAAAGAGAATGGTCAAATGAATCTAAATCACAAACTAATCGGTATTTCCCTCTTTCCACCGATTGATAGGTTCTCAGATTTGCTCGCCTAGCTTTCTTCCCTTTTTTTATCCTTTCTTGCATAGATTGCAATCTCTAAATTTTAGATCGACAATAGTTTGGCTAGTCATTGGTGATATGTTGGAGGTAAAGGAACACGCCACGCTGAGGCTATGCATAGCCTCAAGACTTCCATGGCGACAAAGATAAAATATCCGCCTTTCATCTGTCTGTTGTTATTATTGACCCCAAGGAGTATTATCGAGGGGGTCAAAGTGATCTCTATTCCTAGTGATCTATACAGAAACGCCTCAATGTCTTTTTGTGTTGATTGCAAGTGAGTGCATGTTGCGAAGATATGTGCTAAATCGGCCTCTGCGCTTCCGCATCTAGGGCAGTTAATTCCTGATGTCCCTCCCCATTGTGCGATTCTCGCAGGCGTATAATATAGGTGAAACAAGGTTTTATAGTGTTGTGCTAGAGAGACGCTGAACACAGGATACTCTGCCCCATATCCAGTGAGAGGTAGAAGCACTCTTCCTCGATGACTAACTTCGTTGCCCATCTGTCCGCACTCCTTTCCATATCATCCTGCTTTGATTTTATCAACTCGGAATAAAACCTCTTAATCGTACAGTCTAGGCCAGCTTGAATGATCTCCATGATTGTGTTTTTTCCAAATCCTGCCGGGCCACTCCTCTTTGTGGCAATATAGCTTCTCACTTGTAAATATTTAAAACATTGTCTCGACTCTAAACCATACTTTGTCTGTAACTCAGAATTGCATCATTCCTTGTGGTCCCATACCAACACCAATCGTTATTATCCCCTGCCTCCCCCATTCTCTAAATACAGAGTCCGAAAAGACATCTTGGGGGAAAGTAGGGTTAGCACTCATTCTAGTGTATCCATTGTATTTACCAAGACCAAATCTCTTCATGAATGCTTTCTAGATGCTATGTGCTGCAAGGATCGTCTTGAATCGTGTCCTTTTAAAATAACTCATATCAGTATACTTCAAAAATAAATTCTCCACTTCTGCCCCCATAACTAAGCCATATATTGCTAGAGTGCCAAACTCATCCTGCCCTTCTGCCTCAGCTCCCCCCAGTAAGCCTGCCATGTACTTTAATGCAGCTGCCCAGTAATAAAGCTTTAGATCTGGCAGCGCCAACCCTCCCCTAGCCCTGGGAAGTGCCATAAATCTCAGAGCTCTCCTTGTCTTACCCTTGGCCCAGATGAATCTATTAATCATGTGCTCTAAACTCTTGAACCACTTATCTGCAAAAAGTAGTGGGATTGCTCTAAAGATTTATAAGAACTTGGGTAGGATCAACATCTTAACAATATTAGTATGGCCCATAATTGAGAGATGCAAGTTCTGAAGTCTATCTAAGTCCTTCCTCACTTTGGCAATTATTGGGGTTATATTCTCTTCAACTAAGGTACCTAACTCAGAGGTAATAGTTACCCCCAAATATACTCCTGCCTGGACCACCCGATGATCAGAACAATCCGCCTGTTGGTTCTTTATTATCTGCGTCTTAGAGGTGTTCAGCGCATACCCTGAGACCTGACCAAATCTCCGGGCCTCGATCTCAACCTGTTCTATAGCCTCTGTGGGGTTAGGTGTTATCACTGCCACGCCATCGGCATATGCAAGTATCTTGCATTGACCCATGCGTGTGACCAGCGGGGTGATCCTTTCACACATCTCTATTCTGCTAATCAATGGGTCCATATACATTGCAAATAAAAGCGGGGAGCACGGGCACCCCTGCCTCGTACCGCACTTTATTTGAAATGGCTGGGTTGATCCTGCATTAACGCGTATAGAAGCCACCGGGGCTGTATATAACACTTGCACCGCATTGACATATCCCTCTTTAAAACCCACTCTTCCTAAAACATACCACAGGTAGTGAGGAGACCCGATCAAAGGCCTTTTCTGCATCTAATAACATTACCCCAATCGGGTCTCCTGCGACATCTGTTGCATCAAATAGCGTAATAACCTTGCGTGTATGGTGGGTAGTACCCCTCCCTGGGATGAAGCCATGTTGGTTACTGCTCACAAGAGTTTCTATTATTCGGGCGAATCTTGTTGCCAATGCCTTAGAGTAAATCTTTGTGTCGGTGTTCATTAACGTGATCGGCCTGTATGATCCGGGCTCAGTAGGTGGTTTCCCCTTCTTTAAAATTATAACAATTTCCGCACCTCCCCAGGAGCCTAGTTTAGAGTCCCCTGCCTGCGACTGCTGCATCGTTGTTACCAAGCCCTCGCTAAGTGTATCCCAAAAAACTTTATAGAATTCAATTGGGATTTGGTCTGGTCCTGCCGCTTTTCCAGAAGGGAGATTTAATGTAGCGACTTTGATCTCTTCTAGTTCCAGGGGTTCTTCCAGCCCTTCAGATTCTTCCTCTGTCAGCCATGCCGCCGGAATGTCCTGCAGATATGCACCTATTTCCACAGGGTCTCTACCTTGCTGCTCATCATACAATGTAGCATAAAATGTCCTAATCACTTCGCGTATCTCATCAGAGTCAGTGAGTAATCTGCCCGCCATATCCCTGATTTCCCTTACCTCTCCTGAAGCTGCCTTTTGCCTGGTATGAATGGCTAGTGTGCGCCCAACCGTTTCACTAAATTCATGACATCTCTCCCTATTTGTCATTTAAAATCTTAGCGGCCTTGTTTGCAACATACTCTTCTGCGTCCATTTTTGCCTTTGCCACCTTAATGAGTACATGATCAAGCAGGGCCGCTGTTAATACACATTGATACAGCTCCTCCTCGGCATTGAGAGCTGCCTTGACTAGGTCTCTATTCTTAAGCTGCTCCTGTTTTCATTTAAAGGTGTTATAACTTAGGGTCTCCCCACGAACTCCTGCCTTAAAGGCATCCGAAACCGTGCCTACTGCCGCACTACCCCTATTAATCTCGAAAAAGATTTTATTCCATCGTGACATGTGTTGTATGTACTTTTCATCATGCAGAAGCCCTCTTTTAAAGGTCCATACCCTCTCACTTCTAGTCGTTGTTGGTAAAGTTCATTTTAGAATCAGCAGATTATGATTGGAAAATATCCGAGGGAGCCTTTCTATTTTTAGACAGGAGAGCAGTAAGTTGGACGTGTAAAAATAGTCTAACCTTAGACAAATCCGATGTGGGGCCGAGTAGAATATGAACCCCTTATCACCAGGTCTTGTTTTCCCTCATACATCTAAAAGCACATTGTTCCTTGCAAGACTGAGTAGTGCCTGATATACCCTTTTTTTTCCTGCCTTGATATCTCCCATATGACCCTGGCCCTAGCCCATCCGCTCCATTAATATTAAAATCACCGGCCAGAATAACACGGGGAGCCCAGGTGGCTAATTCTACATCTAAAAACTCAAAGATCTCCGGATCATCCTCCGTAGATCCGTAAACTGCCCCTAGGGTGGTCCACTCCCCCTCCAACAAGCGCTCAACAAGTGCCCACCTACCCCACTGATCTTCCAGTTTCTTACTAGTAATTACATTCTTGTTTTAGATAGTATAGTGACACCTCTGTTCCTAGCTCCTTGTTTAGAATATGCTAGTACATGAAATCCTAGTTGATCCAGGAGGTACCATTGCGAGCCCATGATATGCATTTCTTGCAAGAATACAAAGTCTACATTCATCTGTTTTAGTGATATAGAGACCCTTTGCCTGTTCTGGCGATCATTTGAACCACAGACATTCCAGGTTACTAGTCGAGTACCCATTAAAATACACCTAGTAGTTTTCCAACCCAGAAATCCATAGGATATTTTTTACCATTTTCGAATTTAGCTCCTCCCTTACTTATTATTTTCATAAACAGCTTAATACTGAATGTAGTCAGCCATCCACCTACCCTTCCTGTTCCACCCTTGTGCTTTCTTAGTATGCCGTGCCCTGTACCCCTTCCCCCACACCCTCTCCCCTGACAACCTACCCTTGAGAGCCCGCCCTTACTGGCAAATAGGTCAATCCTGACCTATGTGTGACAGCCGAGGCCCCTGGTTGTCCCCCCTCCCCTTCACCATTTTCTCGAATACAGTAAATTACATCCTTTATTATACTGACCCTGCTGCTAATACATACTCAAAAATCTGCAGCATTGATTTCCCAGTAACCTTTCACGCTTACTATTGTTGTTCCTTACGGTTTGTCTGCCTCACAGCTACCATCTGGCGGTTCTGTCCCTTATTCTCTTTCATAAGATTGAGGTACTCTTGGGCCATAACTTTGGAATAAAACACCGTAAACTGGCCGTTAACCCCTACTTTAAGGCGAAATGGGAACATCAAGTACGCTTTGCACCCTACATTTTGGAATGGGGTTATTTATTGCCTCATACGCCACCTTCTTTCAACGGTGGCGTGACAGAAGTCAGGCCGGGCAAAAAAACGTATATCCTTGTACATGCGCTTGACCTCTAGCTTAGCCTTGCTAATTATTTCCTCTCTTAACAAGAAATTCCCTACGTACACCAGTATTGCCCTTGGTTTGTCTAGTGGATTCCCCTTTCTCTGTGTCAGAGGGAACCGATAGGCGCGCTGGACTTCATTTTCCCAGTCCCACTCAGTTATTTCAGGGAACGCTCCTCCAAGCAACTCAACCACAAATGTCCGAACATCTTGTCCTTCCTTCCCTTCTACCACCCCCAGTAACCTTATGTTGTTACGCCTTTGTCTGTTTTCAAAATCTTCGAGCTTCCATAGAACGTCTGATGATGTTTTTTCCTGCTCCTGTCTAACCTCCTGCAGCTTTGTAACTTCATCTTCCAGCCTCCCGGTTCTTTCTTCCACCTCCGTAACTCTGCCAGCAATGTCTGTATATAGTTTGTTTACTTTTCGCAGTGTCCCCTGTATTTTTTTGTTAGGTTGCCTGGCTCTGCGACTTTCAACTCTGGCGTCGCCCTGCATCTGCTTCAATTTTGTGAACAAGAGGTCAGAGATTTGACTCTGAGCTTGTGGGTGAGGTTGGTTAGGGTGTTGTAAGCTGGCTCCAGCCCCCTCCTGATACAGCTGTGATGTGGCGGAGTAGTCCCAATCCAGCTTCTTCGCCACTTCCGATTGCAAAGGGCTTAATGATTTTTCTGCTCTGTTATGTGATCTGCTTTTGGCACAATTTAATTTCCGTCGCGGGTAGGATCTGTTTACTGTGTCCCGTTCTGCTTCTGAGGTATCCAACTCCGAGTCCTCTGTGTGAACTTCTGACGATGGTGAGATTGTATCTGAATCTGAGCCTTCGCTTAAGCCTGAGCCTGACCCCTCCACCTCCTCCTCATCGATGACAGAAAAAAAGCAGTCGTCACTGAGTGAGCCAGGGATTAAAGAAGACATACTTGGCCCTCGTGCAATAACTCCACTGCTGGTTTGCAATTCTACAATATTTATCTTTATCACAGACTGGATCACAGCCCCAGATTCCTCCCCTGCAGCTTGCCCATTTGCCCTGCTATCAGTAGCCTACACTAAACATCCTGGAGAATTAGTATTGTGTCCTGTGTTACCAAGGTTTCATTATACCAATGTTAAGGCTGTAGATGGTATTTTTATCAAGGGGGCCTCCGCGTTCACCACGTACATCCCTATCTCTGCAATCTCCCCAATTAGCAGTCTCACAACTGAGCGCAGGTAGCTGCTCCTCCCTGCTGTCTCCCCGTACCTGTGTGTCCATGGAAAGCTGCTCTGGCCGAGAGTCCCGGTATTCCGCCTGCTGTATTTGCTGCATTTGCTGATGAGCAGGAATTGCGAGGCCCTCCTTTTGTGCGCCCGCATCACTTACTGCGTTGTTCCTGTTCTGAATCTCGGGAACCAGCTCCATGACCTGCGTCTCGGCCGACCGCTCGTTGCACCCGTTACGTGCCTCATCCTGGATGCGTGCGCCGCAGGCTGCTTCTGTGTCATCAGACTGGAGGGACAACGGGTCTGGATCGGCATCGGTGTTGGCGCCGGCATCGAGGATAATGATTCAAACAAGGTAGGCTGTTGTAAGACCGATTCTCTCCCTGATTCTTTTCCTGCTTCTAGATCTGTCAGTCGGGCCTTGCTTCCTTTTTTACTGGCAAGCGCCCTTTCCTTCTTTTCCTTTTCTTTTTTCTCTGCACTCTCCATCCATTTGTCTCCGCCGGTGGCTTTTCCCACAACCCTCCGAGGCTGGGCTTTTAGCCGGGGTTTTGTCCTCAAGTTAGCCACCAGTGTCCCTGGATCACTGAATGCCGCGTTTTCGTTTTCTTTCTCCAGTAGCTCTCTCTGCTCCTTCAAAACCCTTTGATTCTTTGGGGCCATGGCTCACCTCAAGTTACCCCAGCCAAGACAGCAGTGCCTTATGGTTGCCTCTACCAAAGAATTTGCACTCCGGGAGGCAGTTTGAGGCTCTATTTGTTTTATCCTGGCCGAGAACAGCCACCGTAAGAGCCACCTTCTCCAGTTAACATATGTGACTACCATCGCTAGTGTCAAACATTTCCAAGCTTATTGCAGCACCTCAATTCTTCAGAGAAAGCAGTTATCCTGTGGCAAACGTAAAAGAGCAGCAGGGATCAATAGGCAAAGATCCTAGGAGAGAGGGGAAAGTGTGACCGCTCCCTACGGCCTGACAGTGGCCATCTTGCCCCCCCTGCCCCAATATTTTAACTGAATCAGAAAACACATTTTTAGGCATGAGCACATGCAGATGAGACCGAATTACTAGTTAGCATCTATCCAGAGGTAAAAATAGAAGCTTTCTGGGGTCCAACATCAGGTTTTTTACTTTCTTGTGTTACCGGGCACCCTATGGTTGTTTGTGTGGAAGGTACTCAATGAATATTGACTGAAATTGGGCCCTTTACGTGCCTATGCAACATATCCTTTCCAAGTGAGACAGCTGCCAAATTGCTAGTAGCATAATACAGTAAGTAGTGTTGAAGGGATTCTGCGAAGACAAAGATCTATGCACAGGAATATGGGATCTTGGTGTATAGGAACTGGGTCTTCCTACCACCTTAGTACCCAGGACTGACTAGCTATAGTGGCTAACTTCCTCTCCTACTCACTCCCAGAGAAACAAATGATTAGACACCCCAGATCACAACACTCCCAGATCTCTCAGGAATCCCTGTAACAAGATACACCCTTTCATTCACACTCTTGTACTTGTCCACAATAAGATCTAACAGAGACACGAAACAGTTTAAAATATTTATTTTAACTAACGTGCCTTAACATGTAGTATATGTGCCACGACAAGCAGGAAAATGCCTAGTAGAAATATTGTCAGCATAGCAGCTAGTCCATATGTCATGAAAGGGGATGTCATCATAGAAAGACAATGGAGAAAAGAATATAGTGCCTAACCTCCCTCCCCTTGCTCAGAAGCAGCATTATGATACCAAAGAAGATTTCTGGGCTTATAAGCAGACCCGATACCTCAGCTTATAGATGGTAGATCTACATCATAGGTGCTGTCTCGCTCTTCTTCCTGGAAAGGTCCCTCACCAAGTATGTGCCATCTATTCATGTACCTCACTAAAATCCAAAGTATGTTGTCCAAACAACAGCTGCAGTGGTATGTTTTGTCTAAGGGCTAAGGTCTGGCCAGAACAAAATAGCAAGGGCCATTGTTGTTCGACCTTGCACATAATGTTCAGTCAAGAACATGCAGAGAGTGAAAACAGCAATGAGTTCTCATGTGAAAGCAGCCACAAAAATTATTGCAAAAAGCTGTATGATAACGGGTACAAAGCAGCAGGCAATCTGCAGTGTGCTCATGCTAACTTAGTGAAAATGACAATGTCCCTACAGTCCACGTGACAGTAGCCATCTATGTATATTGGTAACATATTTTGCAACTTTATAGGTGGTAAAGGTCAGGCTAATTAGCAAGTTCACTCATAACTCATTTTGGTTTTAGAGAATAGCATTCCTTTATTTGGAATTTCATCTCATCACTGGTGTGCTACCTAAATCTCATGGCAAACGCATGTAAATAGCATTTCAACTTCATTTTAGGAAACGGGCATCAATTACAAAAGTCACGTATCTCTTTGTTTTACATTCCTCTGCTCTCCATGTCATGTACTCTCACCATAGTGACACATCAATTACACCTCTCATTGAAATTATTGCTCTCATGGTCATAACCTTAGTACTGGAGGTACTCATTCAGTGTCCAGAAGCAAATGATGATGGTCACCCAAGAGACTTTTCAATAACCTCTTGAGTTCAAACCACTCTCCAAACACTCCTCCCGGTGCACTACTAGTATAATTGATGACGTCTTATTGGCTCTTAAAAGTTTTTGGGGCCACCAAACCCTCATGTTACCTCCAGTATGACGCACACAGCTGGATTGATGAGACGTCATCAGAGACCACGACCACTTTCTCCACCAGTCTTCAAACACGCCTCCTGGCGCACTGCTGCGAGGGGGATGAAGTCCACGTTAGGCCTCAGGCCCTCTGGGGTTGCAGTACTGATTGTGCCACCCCAGAGACCCCTCACAAAGACTAAGCACTCTGCCATTGCAGACTGTGTGTCTTGGTGTCAACATGGCACACAGCGTTGTTTAACAATGAATGTATGGTACATTTTCACGCACCAATCACCAAGCTGCTCTGCCTTTCAATTTGAGTCACAAAAGTCAAGAAACCAGAGTCCAATATTCATCCAAGCATTCCAAGTTTATTGCACACTTTTAAGAGCTTTTTAAAACAGAGGCGTCCTGATTCTAACCTTAAAATGCCAAAAAAGTGCCCATCCAGGTTTTTTTTATTATAGCGCAGGGGAATTCACAATATGTTCTGGAAAGCCATGTTGTCCTCTGGAGTCAAGGAGACCTCATCCCTCCACCAAAAGAGCACTGAGAGGTGCATTTGCAGAGTGGTGGAGAAAGAGGGCGTGATCTGACTACCTTTTAGCAATCCCACAGTGTGGCGCTTACTGGAGGTAAAAGAAGACGGCTGGCATTTTGTTGTTCTCTAATTAATTTATCACAGCAATACTTACATATCATATACTGTATTGACAAAATAAACTGTTCCTCCACAAACAAAAGCACAGCAAATTCTACCAACTTATCTCTGTTTTCTAGCCTAATTTTGAGTACACATCTACTTTTTGAATTTGGCTTTTGTAGCAAGTGAGTTTACAACATATACAAATGAAGTTTTGTTTCTCTGTAGAAACTGCAATAAACATTGTTATTTCTTGTGCTCACTTATCAGTTCTAATATCTGTGTTCTACTCCTCTACACATGGACATACCAGCTATTCATTTTCTCCAGATGCTACTGCAAGACCAAAAAAACTGAATTGCATATCATCATAACCTTTTAACGTCTGATACTGTCCCATACAGATGAAAATCTGCAACCGTTCCTTCTCTGGAATGGCCCCTAACATCTGGAACTCTCTACATAAGGAGATCAGATGCATTCCATCCACATCCCTCTTCGGTAGAAAAGTAGGAATGTTTCTATCCAATCAATGCCTCTCTCTCTAGGACTAGGACATTGGTACTCCTTCCCCACACCCCCACCTACCTTGGGAAAACTATGCCTCTACTCTCGCCACCCTGCAACTCCCACCTCTTCTATACCAAAATGTTGCATTCACATATTCTACTGTATATTATTTGTTTACATAATTTATATTTTGTTACTTTGTATTTGTATTTATGATCATGTAACCAAAGTAATTGCTGCTATTTTGCCTGCATAGCCCACTATATACAGTTTACTATGTTTTATCGTTACTTTAAATTTCTATTTATTGTTTAGGTTCCTCATGTTATTTGGTTGTGCTTACTCTGTAAAGCAGTCTGACGCCTTCTGGTCATGTTTGCCCTATAGAAAACTCCTCAAATAAATAAATAAAATACAAAAGCACATTGTTTAATTGTCTTAAGCACAATGCAGGAGTTTTATTACATAGTAAAGACTTCTCACTATATTTTACATTTTAGAATGATGAACAGCCAAAGAGTGTACTTGTAAATGTGTCAACTTCCTCACTTTGCAGTGATCTAAACCTTGCAAGATTGACGTTTTGCACTTACACTTTTAATTGGAAATGTCCATAAAATATTTCCAAATGCATTAATGAATTGCTGGTGAATGCTACTGCAGTCCCATTTATATACAGGGACATGTGTACGTCTTCCTTGTACCTCTTGAGCAATTTCCTGCTGTTCATTACTATGAATGGTCTCCTCTTTTGCAATCAAAGTACCTTCTTTTACCTAATAACAGCGCCCAGTTGTTACAGTTTCATGCAATGTGTTCTGCATGTAATATTGTGTTCCCTTGGAAGTAGCTTTATTCACTAAAGAAAGGCTCAGTACTAGATGTATGTTTCCATTCCCCATTGAAGATTTGTCAAAAGTTACTTTGATTAATAAGCCTTCTGTTTGGCATATTTTTTTCATAGACAATAATATTTTATCCTGTGTTCTCATTGTTTTTAATATCAGGATTAATAATGTAAGCTTCATGGCAAATGGTTCATCTACTACACTTTCTCTGTGGTCTTTTTGCTTCAATGCTGCTGTTCTTCTCTTATACTGCTTTCTATTTCTTGCCAACTACTGTATTACCCTCTCTCTTTCAGCATTCTTCTTCATACTTATTGCAATTGTTTCTGTTTTGCTGCCTGGTGAGTTTTTTTCTTACACTTTTTCCACTTTGAACATGAATTGCTCCTTTTCATTTCTCAGTTTTTGCTAAAGCTTCCATTTTATTCAAATCATTTTCCAAATGTTTCATTTTTCTAAATCATGTTTTAAAAACTCCTTAGTTCTCTTACCAGCACCTGTTTTTTCCCAGTTATGCCTGTCCATTATCTCCTTTTTGTTCTAATTTTTTTGCAGGTAGTACTGCTTCTTTAGTTTTTTTCTCCTTTGTCCCTTTCTTGCCATCACATATTGTTCTCTTTCAACACAAGTAGCTATATGAAAATAAAATACAGAATACATTATACATTACGTATGGGAAGCAACTAAATTCCTACATGTTCATTATATCGGTATTTCATTCCATTCCACACGTCCTAAACATAACAGCTCCACTCGTTCTTAGGCTTTGGGGCTTGGTGTAAGGCAGCTCTACAAGTCTTCATATTGTGCTGCCCTGTGCCAATGTGAAAGGGCAGGAATCCATCATATTTATCCTGTACGGTGCATTCCTGTTCATTTCCCTGAAATGGCGCACAATTGGCTGCCTAGCGCCAATGCAGGCACCATTGCACCATGGTGCAAGAATGTCTGCATTGCCTTATTATTATTATTGCAGCTTGTAGAGCGCACAGCTACCTCCAACGGAAGTGTACCGGTGCTAGAAGCGGATGCTTTAGGAAAGAAAAAGCTGGTGGGAAAGCTCTAAGGTAATCCAAAAAGCCAAGGCTTTAGAACCTTCCTAAACATGGGTTCTGACTTGACCTTATGTATGTGCTCAGGCATGGAGTAACAGAGAGAAACAGTTTTCCCGACGAAAGCTCGGCCGCTAAACCTGGCTTTTGCGAAGCCGAGAACCACAATAACTTCCTGTTGATTCAAAGTCAAAGCCCTGGTCTGTGGTATTTCTGGAATCTCTGCTTCAAGTATTGAGGGCCACAACCAACACCGATGACACCCTCGCAACCGCCGAGCACCTGCACTTCCAAGTCCACATCAACCCCAAGACCACCCTCAGAGGCACCCTCATCTACAGACCCCCTGGACAACGCACACAATTCAGCGAAGACATCGCCGACTTCATCAGCCAACACGCCCTCTGCTCCGCTGACTACATCCTCCTAGGGGACCTCAACTTCCACCTGGAGAACAACAACAACCGCAACACCACCCCCCTGCTGGACAACCTCGCCAACCTGGGACTCAAGCAACTGGTGACCACCCCCACCCACTACCCCGGACACACACTCGACCCCGTCTTCTCATCCAGCAAGGACATCGCCTTCAGCCACGCCACCGGACTCCACTGGACGGACCACAGCTGCGTCCACTTCAGCTTCGCAAGGACCATGATCCACCACCACGAGCAACAGGCTGCACGCAGGAACTGGAACAAGATCACAGCCGACCAGCTCGCGTCCTCCCTGAGCATGAACCCTCCCACCAGCACAACGAACCCTAGCCAGGCGGCCACCAACTTCACGAAGTGGATCAGCGACTGCGCAGACAAGCTCGCCCCCCTGAGGACCCCGCCCAGCAGACCCGGCAGCAAGAAAGCCCCATGGTTCACCGACGAACTGAAGAGTTCCAAGAAGAACTGCTGAGCCCTCGAGAGAACCTGGCGCAGAGACCCAACACCGGACAACATGACTGCCCTCAAGCTTGCCACCCGAAAACACCACCAACTCATCCGCGCCACCAAGAAAACTGCATTCAAGGAATGACTGGACAACAACGCACACAACAGCAAAGAACTCTTCAACATCGTCAAAGAGCTCTCCAACCCCAACGCCGGAAACAACGACATCACCCCTTCGCAAGACCTCTGCAACTCCCTCGCCTCCTACTTCCACAACAAGATCGCGGACATACAAAACAGCTTCAGCACTCAACCAACGAACACCACGACCGAACCACCGCCCCCCACCACCACCCTCCGTGCCTGGACTCCGATCAGCACCGAAGACACCATCCGCACGATGAACTCCATCCACTCCGGATCTCCGACCGACCCCTGCCCTCACCACATCTTCAACAAGGCCGACGCTATCATCGCACCCCACCTGCGGGACATCATCAACACCTCCTTCGACACCGCTACCTTCCCGGAGAGCTGGAAGCACGCCGAACTCAGCGCTCTACTCAAGAAGCCATCGGCTTACCCCACCGACCTCAAGAACTACCGCCCCATCTCGTTGCTCCCGTTTCCTGCAAAAGTCATCAAGAAGACCGTCAACAAGCAGCTGGCTGCCTTTCTCGAGACGAACGGATCCCTCGACCCCTCGCAGTCTGGCTTCCGGGCCAACCACAGCACCGAGACCGCCCTGATCGCAGTCACCGATGACATCCGAGTGCTGCTCGACAACGGAGAAACAGCGGCCCTCATCCTCCTCAACCTTTCCGCGGCCTTCGACACTGTCTGCCATCGTACCCTAGTACAACGCCTCAGCAACGTCGGAGTCCAGGAGAGGGCACTGGAGTGGATCATCTCCTTCCTCGCCGGAAGGACACAGAGAGTCTGCCTCCCCCCGCTCAGATCTGAAGCCACCGAAGTCATCTGCGGCGTCCCTCAAGGCTCCTCGCTCAGTCCAACCCTCTTCAACATCTACATGAGCCCCCTCGCAGACATCGCACGCCAGCACGACCTCAACATCATCTCCTACGCCGACGACACCCAGCTGATCCTCTCCCTTACCAACGACCCCGCCACCGCCAGAGCCAACCTTCACGAAGGGATGAAAGAGGTAGCCGAATGGATGAAGAACAGCCGCCTGAAACTGAACTCAGATAAGACAGAAGTCCTCATCCTGAGATCCTCACCCGCCGCTTGGGACGACTCCTGGTGGCCCCCCGCCCTAGGCAGCGCACCCAAACCAACAGACCACGCACGCAACCTGGGCTTCATCCTGGACTCCTCCCTCTCCATGACCAGACAAGTCAACGCCGTCTCCTCGTCGTGCTTCAACATCCTGCGCATGCTACGTAAGATCTTCCGGTGGATCCCCAACGAGACCAGGAAGACGGTTACCCAGGCCCTCGTCACCAGCCGTCTGGACTACGGCAACACCCTCTACGCCGGAACCACCGCCAAACTCCAGAAGAGACTCCAGCGGATCCAGAACGCCTCAGCACGACTCATCCTGGACATCCCCTGTCGCAGCCACATCTCCGGACACCTGAGAGATCTGCATTGGCTCCCGGTCAACAAGAGAATCACCTTCCGTCTCCTCACCCACGCACACAAAGCCCTACACAGCCAAGGCCCAGGATACCTCAACAGCCACCTCAACTTCTACGCTCCCAAACGCCAGCTTCGTTCGACCAGCCTCGCCCTCGCCGCCGGCCCCCGCATCTGTAGAGCCACCACAGGGGGACGGTCCTTCTCCTACCTCGCCGCCAAGACATGGAACTCCCTCCCCACCCACCTCCGCATGACCCAGGACCACCTCGCCTTCAGGAAGCAACTCAAGACCTGGTTGTTCGAGCAGTAGCAGATCCCCCTCCCCCCCCAGCGCCTTGAGACCCTCTGGGTAAGTAGTGCGCTATATAAATACGATGATTGATTGATTGAATGTCTCTAGCTGCTCTATAGGCAAGGGTCACTGCCTTATACTCTATCCTCATTTTAACAGGCAGCTAATGCAGGCTGCGGAGGTGGGGGAGATGTGGTGGCGGAGTAGCACATTTCTAATAAGCCTAGCTGCTGCATTCTGAATAATTTTGAATTTCCTGATCAGGTAGGCAGGGAGACCCAAGTACAGGCTGTTAGCATAGTCCACCAGAGACATGATCAATGCGTGGACCACCGCTTTCCTACAGTCCATCGGCAGGAGATGAAGGAATCTCTGCAGGGTTTTCAATTTCCAAAAGCATGATGAGGAGACTTGGCAGATATGGGCTTTGCCTGAGAGGTTAGAGTCAAATTCAAACCCCAAACTCCTAGCAGAAATAACTGGAAGGGGAGTAGAATTGAGCTTCGATGGCCACCAAAAATCAGACCTTGGAGGTGAGGGCTGATTAAAGAACAGAACCTCCATTATATTGGTGTTCAGCTTTAAACATGCAGGATTGTTTGTGTGAAGGAATATTTCACTTCATGATGCCTCCCCTGGGGAAGTATAGTGTTTTGACACTTCCCCAGTTTTACACGATTAAATAAATTTGGGGAAGCGTCAAAACCCAAGGGTGGTGCATGGAAAAACACACTGCAACTCCCATGGAATGCCTCTCTGATGTAGAGAAAGGCAACACAGCTACTTGCTATACCTTGCCTTACTCCACATTTACGAGGCAATTCAAAGCTGTGCAAAGTGTTTTTGTGTGGCCTTGTAGATATGGTATGTATAGTATAGTATACTATGGCAGTATGGCCTCTGTTTCAGAAAAAGTAAAGCTCAGACGGCACAAGCCGCTTATAAATAGGCCTCTATATGTTTTACTTTGTAAGTTCATACCACCCTGCATTATGGCCTGCTTAGGGCCTAACCTAGGGGTCACTTTATGTAGAAAAAAGAGAAAGGTATGGGTTAGTGCCAGGTTTTAAATGCTTACTTGACCTGGTAGTTAAAATATACACTCAGACTGTGCGGTAGGAGACCACAAGTATGTTTAAAGACCTACTTGTCTGGATATGTGCTATGGAATAACACTACTTCAGTACATATTTAAATAACTATATCAGTCCTTCTGTGGATGTGTCACTACAAGTATAAGTAACTATCACAATACATGACTGGCTATCTTAGTAGCTTTATGGGTCTGTATATATTCATGAAAGTGTCTGTTTGGATTGCTTACTGGCTGTATTAGTGTAACTGTGTGTGCAACTCACGCTGTTACTGCTGGATACATATGTGCCACTGGTTCCTGCCTACTCGCAGAGTGGGGGGTTGTAACCCCTGGCACATGGTAGCCACTCTCCACTCTTCCTGTCTGCAAGACAGGACCAGACTGCCACTGGTTCGCCAGCCTAGGGTCTACAACCTCAGGCGGACCAGGAGTCTCAGGGAAGGCTCTCTTCCCCCTACCTCTTCTTCTAGGGTTCCTCCACCTCCTGCGAGGTGTACACCTAGAATGCCATTCCAACCCTGGGTTTAACCCCTCAGGTTGCACCGGGGTCAGAGGCGGGCTCTCCCATCCTCTGCACCCCCTTCCAGAGTTCTGCACCCTCCCAACTGGAGAGGTACCCCTTGAAGAAGCACTGGTTAGGACTCTGGTTACAGACGTCCCACCCTTCAGGTCAGGCCGATCCTGAACCTGGCCTCCCAACCTTCGGTCTAAACCCCTAGGTGGGATAATTGCCTGGCACTCCAGGACTTCTGGGGACTCACTCACCATCCCCCTGAGGCCTTAATAACACATAACTCCTTTGCTGTGTGACTGTCTGTCTGGCGCAGATCTCCCGTCCCCTGTCCACCTGACAGTGCGGGAAGATCCCCCAGAACAGAAGTGGTGTCACCATGGAACTTCGCCCAACTGGGTAGTCCCTGACCCACTGGTTCTCCCACTGGGGAACACATCCCCCATTCACTTCTCACTTCGGACTTCCGTGCCCCCCCAACTGGAGTGGCACTGCTGGACACTAGAACCACTGGAACACTATTTAAAGATACTCCAGGTTCTCTAGACACTAGGAGATCCCCCTCAAGGGGTCTAACAGGACAGCCTAGGTCCCTAACCTGGTGTTCCCTCAAGAAACCATCCAGGTTCTGAGACTGGGTTTCGGGCACCTGGGAACACTCAGTCCCCCACTCACTCTTTCTCCACTGAGACAAGAAGTGAGCCCCTACACCCCTCTCGCTACACTGGGACCTAGCTGGGCTACTCTGAGCCTCTTCCACCACACTGGTCTGGAAGATACCTGACCCACTACTCTCGGGTTCACTCAGCCATGACGTGTCAGAACCTCCGGCACCTTCCCAGCGGTCTTTGCAAGCTTCCAAGGACACACATAGTCACCTCTTGACAGGTGTTTGCGCAACTCTGGCACAAAACAATTGAGCAACTGCTCTCTGATAACCAAGTTGAGTAGTCCAAAAAAAAACAGGTTCCCCGTGAACCTCTATCCAATCAATCAGTGCATCATGGAAATCATCCACATAATCCTCCCAATTCTGGTGAGACAGTCTCCTACTGCCCCTGAACTTCAACCTGTATGTGTCCTCTCGGGAACAAGGTACCACTCTTTGGAAACGGGGCATGGCACTTCCCGCACCAAACTCTCTATTGCTGCTACCACTGGATCCAACCTTCCCTGGGGAATCCAGAAAACTATGACTGCGGTCAGGGAATAACCTACCCTCTAGGGCTATCTTCTCCCTGGCCAAGGCCCTCTCAGCCTCTGCAATCCTCTCCTGCACACCCCGCTGCGCTATCTCTCTGGCATGCTCTAACCTGAGCTTCTCTATAGCCAGCTGGTGGTCCCTCTCTTTCCTCCTATCCAACCACTCATCTGGGGACAGGGAAAGGGATGGGGTGCTGCATCTGACACTGGACCCAGCAAGGGACTCCCTATCTAGGGGGTCCTCACCATCTGCTGATGCCCATTCACTGTCATCCTCATCTTCCTCTTCAGACTTTTCAGGGCTCCCCTCAGACCCACCGCCCTCATGGCCTGCGGCCCGGGCCCTATCTTTCTCACTGTGCTCACGTTCCCAGTCATTCTTCTGCCATAGGATCAGGTTACCCCTAAGCTTGGACTGGGTGTCTGACTCATTCACTATGATGTCTCTCTCCTCACAAAACTGTACCAACTCATGCATACTGTACTTAAACAGACCACAGAGGTTAAAAGGAGATTCCATCTTGACAGGATGCAAACAGACACGTGCAACACAGGGGACTTAACTATCAGAGCTGAAGCAAGAGCACACAGTTCAAAGTATTTCAGCAAGCTCCCTACTAAAGAGAACTCACACTAGTTTGTCCAGGCAACACACCATTCATCCACGCACACCCCCCCCCCCCTTGGACCAGTAAGGCCGTTTTTACCACCCCTGATTTCTCAACCTGACCACACGTGACACAGGTACCAAACTCTGGGAGCAGGGCAGGGGACAAATGTACTGGACACTCTTTTGAAGAAATACTATAACTTCAAAGGACAATAATCCCCAACACGTAATTATCTAAAAGAGTTTTGTAGTGTGGCCTGTTGCCACTGCGGTACAACGCAAACACAAATCCGGATTCCACCGCCTGCCACCAATGTTGGAAACGGGATCTCTGCCTGGCCAAGGCTTGCGCCAACGTCAGTCAGAGACCACCACTTCCACGTCAGGGCAAGGGAGTCACACACCTAGATAACCCCTGCTCACCCTCTAGGTAACGTGACGCGAGCAGCCAGGCTAAACTTGGAGGCTATGTAGGTTAAGTGTCTGTGGGCTCACCCAGCAACAACACCAAAGGCCCACCACAAAGGAAACTCCACACAAGGTTATATAAAAATAGCCTTTGTATTATACCAAAACACATTAGATAAGAACACACATTTTACAATGTGGCAACAGGCACGGGCAGTATTTACAGGGGATATGTACAAGACAGGGCCATTCGGCGGTACAGTTAACCCTATCACTATCACAACTCCATCTGTCCAATAGATGGACTGTTGATCGATCAATCCTTAGAGATGAACAAAGTGTGGACCAGCTCATAACAACTTCCCTCAATTACTTTGTAGATAATGCGGTCGGAACATCAAAAAGAGTAACGTGGGATGCTTATAAAGCGGTAGTAAGAGGTAAACTGCTTAGCTTGGGAGCACACAAGCATAAAACAAAAAAATTGGATATTAATACATTGGAAAGGGAAATCAAAGAAGTCGAATTACAGCTAGAGTGTGACATAACTCAAGAATCAATGAAAAACTTAGAAGAGAAGCGACGTAACTTAAAGGAGAATTTGGTGGATTATTTGGAGAATATAGTCAAAGAAAAATGGGAGAACAGTAAATTAGCAAATCATGAATATGGAGAAGGCTGCGAAAAAATGCTAGCCTGGAAGATGAAAACGGATCAGTCTAGAAATAATATATTAAGCATTTATACCCAAGACCAATTATCAATCTGCTCGGATGATGTCTCAATAAGGCAAGAATTCTCAAAATTTTTTACTTCAATATATAGAGAAGACACAAATCCATCAGATAAAAACATCAAGAATTAGCTTGACAGATGAAGAAATGGACTTCTTGAACGCTGAAATTACACCAGAAGAAATAAGAACTGCCATAAGTAACCTAAAGAGAGGAAAAGCAGTGGGTCCGGATGCGCTGCCGAATGAATTCTACATAGCATTAAAAGATACATTAATTGAACACCTAACAGAAATAATGAATAAGACTTACCTGGGACACGAAACGATACCTGATTCGTGGAATGATGCGACGATTAGTATCTTATTAAAACCAGGAAAAAACCCAAAGAATTGCGCATCTTATAGGCCAATATCACTTCTCAATTGTGACTATAAACTGTTCATGAATGTGATAGCTAAAAGATTTTCAAAAGTTATGACTAAATTAATTAACCCGGATCAAAAGGGTTTCATAAAGGGCAAACAAATCCAGGAAATCACGCATGAATCAGTGGCAGCAATCGACATTGCTGTCTGCGAAAAACTACCTCTAACGATTGTTACATACGATGCTGCCAAAGCCTTCGATCGCATCAACCGGGCCTTTCTAAATAAAATCATAGAAAAAAACAAACTAGGGAGTAACTTTAATCATATGGTGAAAGAAATCTATACAAATCCAAGAACGAAGATAACAGTCAACGGGAATCTCACAGATAACATCAAGATTCAGAGAGGCACAAGACAAGGTTGTCCCTTGTCTCCGCTACTTTTTAATTTGTATATCGAACCCTTGGCCTGCTCTATTAGAAATCAACCGCTCATAACACCCTATAAGTATCAAAATTGGACAAAGAAAGTTGCTCTTTATGCAGATGACCTAATGGTGTTCACTCACAACTATAACCTCTCCAAATCAGCGATTGAGGATGCAATGAATAATTTTGGCAAGGTTTCAGGATACCTGATAAATAACGATAAAACAGAGGCAATGAGCTGGAATACTAACTCAAATTCATCTCTTCTAAAGGACAAAATAAAATATTTAGGCATCACTATAACAAAAGAGCTTGAAAAACTACCACAACTAAACCTATATATAGTGGTGAAAGAAATGAGAAGACTCCTTAAAGTCTGGTCAGGTCTGCCGCTAAGTTTTTTAGGCAAATCCAATGCAATAAAAATGTCAATTATCCCCAAATTTACCTATCTCTTTAATAACATTCCGTTAGAATTTAAAAAAGAGGCCCTGAAAAAGATACAAGGAGAAATATCAAGTTTTATTTGGTTAGCAAAAAGTACAAGAATCTCATGGAACAAACTCAGGAGAAAGAAGGAACAAGGTGGAATTGCAAGCCCTGATATATATGAATACTATAGATCTTTTCAATTTAAAAACTTCGGAGCCTTGTTAAAGGAACACCATGCCTATCCAATTTTCTTACAACATCTTACAAATGGAGAAGATAATTTTCTCCTCAAATTTGGTCACCCAAAATTCTTCAAAAAAGTAAAACTGAAGATCTTGAACAATGCCGTTAAGCTTTGGAATCAGATAAGAATTGCCCAAAGATACCTTACTACAGTAGTATGGCCCCAATATGGGACTCGCCAGGCACCCCAGAATGCTTAAAGGACTCACTATCTAGCCCTCTCAGACAATCCGGATTGAAAAATGGGGACAACTCCTGGTTGAAAATGTTTTAATATCCTGGGAACATCTGCAAATAATAACAGAACGAAAAGTTTCAAAGTTTAAATATTATCAGCTGTGCAGTTGGACCAATACCATTCCGAAAGGAGCAATAGATCCGAACAATTTAGAAACAGAAATGATGAAAGAAACGGTAATAAAAAAAGAAGTCTCAAAATGGTATTGGGCTCTAATTGAATCTGGCGAAGAAAACTTCACTATACCGGAAAAGACATGGAAAAAAGATCTACCAAGTGAAGTTATGGACCTTAATCAAATTTGGAAAAAATCAGTAGAGAAATGCTGGCTGTGTGTAAAACCCACAGCCCTAAAAAGAAACCATCTTTTCTCTATACATAGAGCTTATTGTACACCAAAAGATTATCAAAATTTAAAGGCACGGCAGTAAAATCATGTCGCAAATGTGGTGATATTCACATGTTCTGTGGCTGTTCAGCACTTAAGCACTATTGGGAAGAGATTGGTAAGACACTAACTGCAGTAATGGCAACACCTATAACTGTAAGTACACTTTTAGTTATTTTTGGGATCCATTGTACCGCTCAACCAAATCTGATTAGGCTAAGTAAACATCAAGAAAACTTATTGTTCGTTCTGATCTTGTTGGCACGAAGAAAAATGTGTATTAATTGGATAAAAACGGCACCACCAGCCCATGAAAACTGGCTAAACTCTGTAATAAAAACTAGCAGATTAGATAGAAAGGGGAACCAGTCCAAAAGAATGACGTACTGGGAGATTTGGGAAAATTATATCACCTCAAGATGATAAACCAGAACTCCTCCTACTGATATTTTTTCTTTCTTTTTTGTTTCTTTTTCTTTTTTGATTCCAATGATTAAGCGGAACAATAATTCCAGGCATGACTGGAAATCTGCCAAACAGCCTACGGGCAAGATATCCCCAGAAACAATGGAATTATTGAGCAAGATAAAGGTGCATTGGAGAAAATTGACTGGTAAGAATTAAAATAGTGAGAAACTCCCCTTGTATCCATCGATAGAAGATTAGGGGCAGTGTGATGGAACAATTGCAAAAAGACCGTCAAACTCCCAAACACCTTCCTATCTACATCAACCCCAATATGAGGATACAAAAAAAAAAAAAAAAAGACAGGGCCACCTGGACCACTGTCAGTAATCAACACTTTTTAGGAATAGTAATTAGCACATAGAACACTTTGTAGAACCAAATAGGAAATGTAGCACAAATTAGCACACAACCAGTAATTACTGGTAAAGCATAAGTACCTCCTACGCAACCCTAACCACCTTAGGAAAATATTGCGCAGGGAACCAAGACCTCACTAGCAACACCTGTACTAGGAGAAAAACAACCACCTAAGAATCACCAACATCTAGGGGTATAAGCATAGGAACATTACACATGATGCATTAACATTCAGCGGTGTAGGGAAAGAAAACACATGATGTATCAAAACACATTCAGAGGTGTATGCAAGGAATAACACATGATGCAGAACCTACATTCAGCGGTGTAAAAACAAGGAAAAACACATGATGCATCAAAACACATTCAGAGGTGTAAGGAAGGAAACACATGATGCAGAATCTACATTCAGCGGTGTATGCAAGGAAAAACACATGATGCCTCAAAACACATTCAGAGGTGCAAGCACAAGCAATTGCGCAAAACTCACATGAGCCACAACCTGTGGCAGTCCCTAGGCCCTCTGGCCTTGTTGGCTGATCTGTCCTGAGTTCAAATGTCAGGGTAGGCCTAAACGTGGCAGCTGCCCACGAAGTGCTGGGCAGCTGTGTAGATAAGGATGAGCCAATGCTGGAGCCTCGCAGGCTCTGGCCAAAAGCACTGTCCCTGAGCCTCTCTGGGCTCTAAAACCACTGCGGGACACAAGAGCCTCTCAGGGCTCTACACAAGAATGGCCGTCGTTGGAGCCTCGCTGGGCTCAAAACACGCAATGCCCCTGAGCCTTTCTGGGGCTCTAAAGCACAAGGTGGGCGATGAGCCTTTCAGGCTCGGTAACAACGAATAGCCGCCTCGAGCCACTCTGGGCTCGTGAAGCAACAATGGCACACTGAGCCTCTCGGGGCTCCAAAGCACAAAATTCGGGCGTCGTTGGAGCCTCGACGGGCTCAGAACATGCAATGCCCCAGCCTCTCTGGCTCGAATTAAAAATGCCCTCATGAGCCTCTACGCGGCTCTAACCAACACTGATTACTGTGGGAGTCCCTCCCTGGGGGACTCGATCTCCCTGGATGCCCTCTGGGTCATGGGAGCGGCCCGCTGCCAACGGGGCCGCTCTGAGCACTCCAACCTGCCCACGGCACTCCTCTGCGCATAGGAGCGACCCGGAGCCCGCCAGCACTCACCGGTTGTCTGAGGCGGCGGCGGCTCCTCTCCGCTGGGCTCTTCTGGGTGACGGTGGCAGGGCTCTCTCCTCGGGAGAGCCTCACCGGAGGACGGTTCCTTCTTCTTCTCGGCAGGAGTGCGGGGTGGCCTCCCGTCCGCTTCCTCCTCACTCCAGCAGCCAATCACCGTGCAGGTCGCTCGGTGAGCCTCCCGCAGCCTGAACCAATGGCAGCGCGGCTCCCGGGTGACATCAGCGGTGGTTCCCTTGGCTTCTCCGCGGCCCCGGGGCTGCGGCGGTGACTTTCACGGGCAGAACACCACTATTGAATATAAAGCGTGGTGGGCTCTCGCTATGGCGGCCAGGTCCCTGGCGAGGTGGGCACTCGCCAGAGGACTTCCTAAATCGGCAGATCATGCGGCCACACGCCTGATGGGCACCGGCTGAAGACAACAGCGCTTCCACACGCAGATGGACAGAATAAAGCGCTCTTAAGCGCTAGGGGCCAAGCAAAGTGCTCCCAGGCGCTAGGGGAGAAAGTAAGCACTTTCAGGTGCTTGGCAAAATCCAGCAAAGTCCTTAGGTAGGCAGGGGGGCAAGGCTGGGCCAGGGGCCAGCTCACTGGCCCTCCAGGCAGGGAGGCAGTCCAAGTGGCGGTTCCTCCTGGCCCCAGCAGCAGCAGCAGCCCCCTCAGGATCCTGGAAGAGAACAACATCTGTGGGGACACAGCCCCTTCTTATACTAGTAATTCCTTTGTCTGTAGAGCAGGGTGGGGGAGAAACCAGTTGCAGCTGGTTTTGGAGCATCCTTGATAGCTCAACCACCCCTTTCATTCACTGGCAGGGCTAGGGTCATCAGTCGCACTACAGGGGGTGGAGCCAGCATTGTGTGGGGAAAGTCCAGCCCCATCAGGGACCAGGTGCACTCCTCCCAAGCCATCAACATGCTAATCTCACACTCACCACCGGGGAGACCCATCCAGCCTTCCTGGAGCCAGGCTCACCAGCCAGCTCCAGCCAATCACACGCCAGGCATATTTTACATTAATATGCCAAGTCCTAGAAGTGGCATTTCTACACATGACACACTCATGCCACATACACCATTGCGAAGCATTCATTCTCACGAGCTCGCACATACCAAATTCGAGCATGCACACCTCACGCATCAGGAACTACCAGTGACACAGACATTCCCCATGCATTCCTATGGGAGGGCAGGCCAACCTGCCCCACGCACCCATAGTGTGCACGCACTTTCCACTGGGACACAGTGAAAGTGCGCAGAAACCAAAAAAAAATCACTACCTCCAATTCATACTCACAAAGCAAAATGTTTAGGGGTGAACCTGCCATAAAGGCCCGGGTCCAAAAATGACCATCTCTAAACTGGCTGTAACAAACCCAGTCAAGTTTGGTATCAAACATGTTGGAATTATAGCCCCATACTGTAATTGGTGTGGGATGTATGATTGAAAGCACTGTAAAGTTCCTCCGTGAGGTCCTCAGTGCTCCTGGTACTAGTCTTCTAGACCCGGACAGCACAACATAGCTGCTGCCGACCAGAGACAAAATTCTGCCCTCCTGCTGCAGAGCCAAGTTTGAGCAGGGAAAGGCAGAACAATAGGTTTCCTATCCCAGGAAGGTGTGACCACCTCCCAGACAGGGTTTAGTGTATTGGGGCTGGGTGGGGGCACATTCCAGGGCCACTCAGTCTGTTTTAGGGGCAGACGGTCTGCTGGGGCATCATTAACATCACTGGGAGCATTGGAGTCCAGACGGTGAGCCCGGGAGGCAGTTTCCTGATTCCATCTGATTAGATTTGCTAGTGACTGTTTCATTGCTCAGATTGGTATATAACTGCCTGCATACATGAATACATCAGTTACTCTACGAATACATAACTACTTGAATCAAGTTCTTCACTTCATTTATAATTGAATGTATCGGTGCCTATTAGAGTATGTAACTGGCTATGTAATAAACATTCACATTTTCTTTCATTTAACATACACTCTTAAGTAAGTATATGTATATATATGCTTTTTAAATGTACACCATTATTATCATACCTGTGATATCTCTTTGCTGTTCTCCAATTTTTAATGCAGTTTTTATTTTTATAAAATCTCATATCGGGCAAAATATGAAGTTTAAGGACTGGAATGGTATACCACTCTCAGTATAAAAGAACCAATTATGGCAATCCTTTCCACTGTGCATTCAGTGAAACTGATGTAGTTAGCCAATCATAAACTTCCTACCAATTATTTTGTTAGTCGATTTCTCAATAGTCAGTTTTTTAACCCTTTCTTAGTCTCCTGTAAAGAAGTACAATCTGGTAGTGTTTGTGGGTGGATTCTCAAATCCGTTGTGCTTCTTAGTGCAGCGGATTCATGAATCTGTATGGGTGTCTGGTCCGATAAAGCATTTAACATTGTACTACTATGACTTTCCTTCTACATTTTACTTCATAAGTTTGTATTGATTGAGAAAACAAGTACTCCATAATAAGTGATGTGTCTAAGACTCTCTCCTTTTAACTTTTTAAAGTACATTCTATTTAGAATACTTCCCCCCACAATGTTTTAGCTCAGTTTCCATATGAACCCCCTTTGGAACATTCTCTTGTACCAGCAGGTCCAAAGTCCACAACACATTCTGTGAGCAGCATAACAGCTTCAAGTTCAACTGTAGCAGGCGTGGTTGACGGTTTGGAAATATAGAATATCCAAAATAGCATAACATTTAAAAAAATGTTCTAGAGCCGATCATCGAAATTCTTACTTTCTGCTGAAAATCACTACCAAAGTACTTGCATATTTACACAATCCGATAAAAGGTGATCTTTTTTTAAATTAGATGCTGCACTCCATTTAATCTGTCTTTCATTTTGAAAATTGCCTTCTTCAGCACCAGCCGTTTCCTGTGTGCTACTCCTCCTTCCCTTTAAAATGGTTATAGTATGGATTGTGTGTCACAGCTTTGTGTTTTGGGCAAGAGAGTGTGCTTGAAAGAGTGGCATTGACAGGGACTTGGGAATGCGTAATGTGAACATTTCTTGGGCTGGCCAGAGAGGGTTAAAGTGGCATCAGTTGCTGCCTTTGGTTAAAAGCATTGTGCATTGTCAACATTGAGACCTCATGACTGTGCACTGTGGTGGCACTGACCTCGGCAAATTTACTGGGATAGGACTAAAAATCCTAATGAAGGATACATTTGGTCAATTAATCACACGTTCCCCTCACATTGCCTTGGTGTTCTCCAACAAAGGCAGAAATTGAAGTGGTCAAACAATTTCTGTCCTCAGATAGACAAAGCTAGGCAACACTGTCTCTGCCTTCCACAGATATTATTATATGGGCTCTGAATACCACCAAAATTTACACTTTGACATGAATGCTGATGGAGATCATTTCACAGAGAAAAGCTACAGAGTGATCATTAACAACTTTAAATACTGCGTCCTGTTTTATGTGTAGTTAACATTACACACAATAAACCCAAAGGCTATTCTAAGAACCACCACTTTTCCCAAACTATGGTTCATTTTCTTTTTAAATCCCTTTTTTAATGTCATTTTTGAATTCATGAATCTGTCCTTAATCCACAAAGCAAAAGTACACAATCAATACACAACAGCATATTTAGGATTTGAGTCTGTGATTGACTCTGCAAATGGCTATGTGAGTGTGAGTATAAGTGTCGGAGTGGGCCTGTGAGTGGATGTGTAAGTGTCGAAGTGAGTTTTCTGAGTGGCTGCATAAGTGTCTCAGTGAGACAGAGCGGGTCTGTGAGTTGGTGTGTTAGAGTCTAAATGGGTCTTCAAGTCACTGTAATAGTGTCTGAATGGGTGTGTGAATGAATAAGAGAGTGCCTGAAAGAGTTTACGTGCTGAATAGGAGTCTAAATGGGTCTGCAAGTGGGTGTGAGAGTGTTTAAATGAGACTACCAGTGGGTGTGAGAGTGTTTGATTGGGTCAGTGAGTGGGTGTGAGAGTCTTTGAATGTGTCTGCCTGTAGGTGATAGAGTGTCAAAGTAGATATGAGTGAGTGTGTGAGTGGCTGTGAGGATCTTTGAGTCGGTGTGAGAGTGTCGGACTGGGTCTGTATGTGGGTGTATGAGTGTCTGAGTGGGTATGTGAGTCAGTGTGAAAGTGTCCAAGTGGGTGTGTGGATCTATGAGTTGGTGTATGAAAGTCTATGTGAATTTCCCAGTGGGTGTATGAGTGGCTGAGTAGTCTGCGAGGGAATGAGACAGTTTCTGGGGGGGGTCTATGAGTAGGTGTGACAGTGTCCAAGTAGATCTGTGTACTTGAGTGGATCAGTGACTGGTATGAGAAGGTGTAAATGGATCTGTAAGTGGATGTAAGAGTCTGAGTGAGTGTGTGTAAATATCTCATTGGGTCTCTGAGTGGGTGTTTAAGTGGGTCAGTAAATGTGTGAATATCTGAGAGGGTCTATGAGTTGTTGTAAAAGTGTCTGAGTGGGTATGTGAGTGGGTGTGACAGTGTGACAGTGTGTGCGTGGGTACCTGTAATATTGACCCAGTCATTGCTAACTAGCGTCCCCTTAGGGACCTTAATCCCTAAACCAAGCACTCCGGCGGTACCACCTCCCCAGTCCCCAGTGCTATTACCTAAAATTCCCGAAGGCTTCATGGAGCAAGTAGAGCGATTACTGAAGTCCTTAATGTTACCACTACTGGAGAGAACTAAAATTTTAATGGAGAAACTAGGGAAGCTAGAAAAGATAGCCATAGCCAATTCTGATTCATTGGAGAAACTTGCTGTTAGTATACAGAACCAAAATAGAGTAGCACATACTCCAATAGGATCATCTTTAGACATTAACATACCAGTAACAGCTCCTACTAACACATCTAACACACTGACTGGGCCACAAAATGGAATTAGCCAAGATGACGCAATAACTGGGAATAGGACATTGGCATCTGCAAGTGAAGGACGGAAAGAGGGTGGGGGAGGTTGTAAAGGATTTTGGGGTAGGAGATTGGGATGGAAAAACTGCACTCGTAGAAAAGGGAATTTTAAGTGCTGCTAAACAGACGATTATTCACCCACGTATTGACTTACCTCCAGATTCCGCCCCATACATTGTGGTGTTGACTGGGGTGCCTGAGCTGTACAGCAATAAGATAGAAACCCACTCTGAATTAAAAAACAAGGTCACCATCTGGTTGAACACTAATAGATCACTTCCGGCTAACACACATGCCGAAATCTTACATGTGCGAAGATTGAGCTGGGTTGGCCATAGAACAAAAGATTTAATATGTGACTGTATTTTTGTTAGTTTTAGAGATAGATGGGTGGTAAGGCATATTTGTAACTGGCACCACCAAAGAGGTGACGGCGGTATAGAAAGTTTTGATTTAAGTTACTTTTATCCGTCTTCACTTTTTGCATTGCCAAATGCTTTTGAAACACAGCGAGGGGGGTTTATGGCTGGTTACAGAGATAAGTTTTGCATTCCTACCTTTAATCGTTTTGACATGCTTCAAGGGCTGGAGGGAGTTGATTGACTTGGATCTGCTCATTGTTCTGCCAACTCTATCCCTCCCCTAAAAATGTAAGATCAGCGGGGGGTATGCCCATGAAGGAGTAAATCGTACATGGGTGGATCATGGACTATTATCTAGGGAAACTAATAGTGAAGGAGTCGGAAAATTGAAGGAGAGTGGCATTGGTGTGAACACACTGTCAGTAAACAACCAAGAAAGTTCTGGCCCTGCAGGCATGATGGACATTCTGACTAACATGGGCACGTGGTTGATAATATTCTGGAATACTGCAGGCTTAAAAGAAAACATGTCTAAACAAAACTGGGTTAATCTTGTGAACGAATACGATATAGTGAGTCTGCAAGAAACCTGGACTATTGAGGCTCATCATTTGTGTGGTTTCAAAACTTTTTATTCACCTGCAATTGGCTCCATACATGGCAGGACCAAAGGGGGGCTCTGCACTTATGTGTTGAACATGTTTAAATGTATTAAAATGGACCTACTTTTCAATAACAGGTACTATCATATAATTAGGATTCCTTTTGATAAAGCGTCCTGCTTGATTGTCGTTAACTTTTATAACAATGTTCTTGCGGAGGCCGTGGAAGAAACCCTGAATGCTTTGGGCAAGGATATCAAATCTTTGTTGGGTGGGAGAACTAAAGAAGTCAGTGTTATTTGGGGAGGGGATTTTAACTGCTCTATATGTAAGAGAGGAGAAAAAGGTACTTGTGGTATAATGCAGGATAATGAGATCAGTTTAAGCCACTTTGAGCATACCACATATGGGGACTATCTAAACAAAATTATTTTTACTTGCGACATGGGTTTTGTGAACAGAATCGGTCGAACAGATGTCCCTTTTTGCCCCACCTTCAATAGCAGAGGCGCCTATTCAACAATTGATTTTATATTGATGTCGGCCAGATATGGTGGAGAGGTTCGAGTGTTTAAAACCTTGGATAATCCATTAAGCGACCACTTTACCTTAAGTCTGGAAATTTCAAATCCATATAATGATTATGTTAGAAACTGTATGTCAAGACGCCATGTAGAAAATATTGCCCTGAATAGGCAGAACGATTACTCCTGAAAATGGACCAAAGTGGTCCCTGAGGATTTTCTTTATAACTTAATAAAGAAATGCGATTCTAGTATTGACGCTTGTTTGGACGAAAACGCAGGTGATATTGTAGTTATTAAACATTTTTTAGTGATTGCCTCACACATCAAAAACAGCCTTTGGGTGGAAATGAAAAGTTTTAAGGAGAATACTTCAAGCTGGTTTGATACAGCTTGTACTAAGGCTTATTCAAACCTCAAACATGCCTCAAAATGCCCCTGTTAAAGATTGTATCTTAATTAAGGAACTGAGAAAGGATTACAAGGAGACTCTGAAAAAGAGAAAGGAAACCCTTAAAAAAGAAGCATGGGATACATTGTGTGAGGCATCTCTGAGCAGAGACACCGCAGCTTTTTGGCAAGCAGTAAATGCCCCTTTTTTAAATGATAAAACAAAGGCTAGGGTAGATATAGCCATTTTTGAGACTGAGTGGGTAAAGCACTAAGCAGAATTATATAGCGTTGTGAGCCCAAGGGATCAATCTCCAGTTCAGAATATCATAAAGGAGGATACTGTACACTTTAGTACTAAATTGGATTTGGTTATTTCCCTGAACGAAGTAAATGCAAGTATAAAAGCAAGTCCAGGAGGAAAAGCCCCAGGCCCCGGTGGGGTCCCGGTTGACTTATATAAGAATAATATGGACCTATGGGGTCTGCTTCTTACCCAACTTTTTAATGCATCTTGTTCTAATGGCCTGCTACCCTCTTGGCGTGAGTCGATAATTGTACCCATATTTAAAAAGGAGGATAGATCAAGTTGTCTTTGCTATCGCCCTATATCGTTATTGGACTCAACCATTAAGATCTTGGGCCATGTGATTTTAAACAGATTACAAACTTGGGCTGACGAACACTCAATAATTAGTGACTTACAATATGGTTTTAGAAAAGGCTTTAGCACTATTGACCAGTGCCTTAATTTGCACGTTTTTTTTTTTTAAATATACCAACGCGAAGGGTGGTCACATGTTTTTAACTTTCGTTGACTTAACGTCAGCTTTTGATTGCGTCACCCATAGTAAACTTTGGCTGATCCTCGAGAAACTAGGGGTAGAGAATTCTATTATCTGTTTTCTCAGGGGACTTTATTCGGGGGCTTCAGCCAGAGTTAGGTATGGGACGAATGGAGAGTGCACTGAATCATTTATTATTGCAAGAGGAGCGCGGCAAGGCTGCGTCCTAGCCCCTTTTCTTTTTACAAATTACATCAATGGCGTAGAGAGAATATTGTTACAGGATTGTAGGGGCACGCCGATAGTTGGCAAAAGATCTGTCCCAGCATTATTATAGGGTGATGACGCAGTCCTGATGGCTAGGACGCCGCTGGCCATGCAAAAGATGGTTACCTCTGTCTCAGAATTTATGACTAGCCTGGATTTGAGGATCAATTGCACTAAGACTTTTTGTTTGACCTGTGGCCCCGGGGCAGAACAAATGAAAAAAGTAATTTATATTGATTCCAAACCAGTGAATTTCACCCCAACATTCCCATATTTAGGTGTATTATTCGATCAATCTGGTCTATGGAACAGTGCAATAAAGACTAGAAGGCTATTGTTTTGTAAATCGATAATGGCCTTGAAAACCTTTAGTAAAAAGATGGGCAAAAAACCTATTGGGGAGCTTTTAACTGTGTACAGAGCGACCATATTCCCGCACATATGGTGCGGGAAGATGGGGATATGTAAATGTGAAATCACTGCAGCTGGTGGAAAACATCTTTATGAAATATCTCTTAGCAGTCCCGGATAGCGTCTCCACATATGTTTGTCACGCTGAACTTGGGGAACCATACTTAGAAGATATTATTAAGGTTGCGCCGGTTCTCCTGTGGCATATGGTCTGAACCACTGAGGAGTGTGTATTTACCGCTCTATTTTGAATTACGCGATGAGGCTAGAGAACGGTGGTAAGGTGGGATTGCTAAGTTACGTAAAGATGTTTTTTATAAATATAGGTTATGCAAACTCCTATGATGACCCCGCATTGTTGCGTGATGTCTCCAGAAAAGTCCTGAGGGATGTATGCATGACCTATTTGGGAGAGCGCAGATACGCCGTAGAAATGACAAAAAAAACGGTGGTTGCGCATCAATTAATAATGACCCTAAGCAAAATGCAACCATATGTGAAGGTAATAATAAGCGAATATGAAAGGTTTTTATTAACGCGCTTCAGACTAAATTTGCTATTCAGATCTCTTAGTTTCCCCAATATGAATAACTGGTCAAAACAACTTAATAAGTGCCCATGTGATGATTTGTCTGAACAGTTAGACATTCATATCCTCTTATTTTGCAAATTTTATTCAATACCCAGGAGAAGATGGATTGTGCCCATATTGAAGATCATGGAAGTTAATCAGTGTCGTCCTGCTTTTTTAGCAATTCAAAGATTATATCATCTATTAACTGTTGCGCATGTCTCTGTGTTTCTTAAAAATGATTTTAGATCTCGGAAATCAATTATATATTGAAATGTGATGGGTGAATTTTAATGTGTTCTTACTGAAATTGTTTTTAAATGTTCTAAATGTGACTTACTAATTGTACTTTTATGGTTGTTTTTGTTTTAATTATTAAAGGGAGGAAGGACAAGCAGCCCCCTCCCAGGATGTCCCTACTCATTTTTTTAAATCAAAGGGGACCATTCAGCCCCTCTCCTGGGCCAATTTCAGCCCCCGAGAAACCATCCCTCTGGGCCACGCCTGTAGTCTGGGATCCCTGGTCCCACTCAGGGCACCTATGCTTATCTTTTGGGTACTGTGAGAGAGCCTAAGGCCTCGTGGTTAACGCCAGCTCTCTGTTTCTTGTAGGAGTCAGCATTGCTTTTGGGCAGAGGGATATGCTAACATGCAGCTCCATCTATCTAAAAGCAATTCTGTTCCACTTTAAGCAAGCAAGAGCATTTCTAATGATCTTGCTTGCTGAAAATGGAGCAGTGGTATCAATGGGTTAGCAGGAGTCGTGCTCCTGCCAAGCCATAGAAACTGCAATGTTCTGCCATTGGGCACCCAAGGACATTGCTGGAGTCTGCCCTGATGAGTTGCAGTCTCCAGGGTCATCTGGATGCTCTAGGAGGGGTCCCCTGGACTGTGGGGGGCCGTATGGCCCCAGAACTAAACACAAAATAAGCCCTGGGGAGGTGGATCTCCCTGAGGCTGTGGTGGGTGGATCCATGTGGCTCTAGCAAATAATTTACAATAAAGCCCTGGGAAGGTTGTGGTCCCCGGTGTTGGTTAGGTGTCTGAGGCTCCCCATTTAAAAGGAAATAGGCCCCGGGAGGTGGTGGTACCTGGGCATCAGGGATGCAATATTGGCCTCCCTCGCATTATTATTTTAAGAAGCCCTTGGGAGGTGGTGGTCCCTGGGGCATGATGAGCCCCAGGAGGGTGGCCCGTGTGCCCCCCTTCATTATTAAAACATTGCACAGAACCTGGCCCAACCAGAGGTGGGTCATGAATGTAGTGTTGGAGCTTGTGCTTTATTCTTTTTGTCTGGATCCATTGATCCCTCGGAAAATAAAAAAAACGATATGCTTGTTTTGTCCCTGCATGGCTCCAGTGGGACCCCCTCAAGAAGCATAGGGGGTCAGGGTGTTTCTACCCTGCCCCATTTTCTTTTTTTTAAACCTTCTTGTGGGACTCAGTTCAACTGAGTCCCAAGATGGCTGCCAACACTTCCTGGTTGAAGTGTTCGCAGCCAATAAAATTTCAGTAGCATATTAGTAGGAATTTGGGCTACAAGATATCTATATTTTTAACTTAAATGTCTCCGAAACTGCAAGACAGATTTACAACAAATCACAAAAAGCACACTTTCTGGACCTACATCTACCTTTCTTCTGAATTTGGTGTCATTCTGTTCAACGATTCGGTTTGTAGTTGTGTTCAAAAATTGAACTCTCCCCATAGACATATAATGGAGAAAATATATTTTGGGACCTCCCTTTTTTCTCGGCCCCCACTTGACGGATCACCCCGAAACTTCCAACACTACAGCTGAACCAACAAGCATTTAAAATGCAACGGTTTCGCCTTTGCAAAAGTTAGAGCTATTGGCATTGTAAATGACAAAATTGTTATTTATGACTATCAGCCCGATTCATGAAACGAAATTGCGCTCGCAAAGGGCCAGATTCTGAGAATCTGGCCCTTTGCGAGTGCGATTTTTGCATTTGGGATTCATCATCCCAAATGCAAAAATCGCTATTTGCAAAATCGCATATTTGCGAAGAATTGGATTTAAGGAATCTCTAATAGAGATTCCTTAAATGCAATTCATCACCCTATTTGAAATTGCGAATTTGCAATATTTGGTCGCAATTTACCACGAAATCTGACTTTGTGGTAAATTGCGAAAAACGAGTAAAGAGCACTTTAGTGCATTTTTTTCTTTTGCATGTTACACACACACATGTCCTTTGGACATGTGTGTGCGCAACACCTGTTTGAATTTGCATTTAAGGGGTGCTACAGGGTGTCCTTTGGACACCCCTGGCACTCTTTAAATCGCTATCTTATTTGCGATTAGCAAATTGCTAATCGCAAATAAGGAATACTCCCCATTCATTCCTATGGGCGTTTTGGCCCATAGGAATGTATGGGGAATTATTCCTTATTTGCGATTAGCAATTTGCTAATCGCAAATAAGGAATGTGTAGGAATCGCATTTAATTTTGCGATTCGAGATGAATCCCGTTTTGCGAGTCTGTAATAGCGATTCCTTATGAATCGCTATTACAGACTCGCAAAACGGGTCTTTGATTAATCTACCTGTATGTTTTGAAAACATAAATAAATGGCATTGTCATTTACAATGCCAATAGCTTAATCTCTCGCAAATGCGATACCTATTGCATTTGCACCCCCCACACACACAGAGACACACGCGGAGCCACACACACACACACGCACACACAGAGCCACACACAGAGCCACGCACACACACAGAGCCACACACCCACACAGAGCCACTCACACAGAGCCACACACACAGAGCCACACACATAGAGCCACACACACAGAGGCAGACACACACACAGGGACACACACACAGAGCCACACACACACAGAGCCACATACACACACACAAAGCCACACACACACATAGCCACACACACAAAGCAACACACACACAGAGCCACACACACATGCACACAGAGACACAACACACACACACACAGCTCCACACACACAGAGCACCACACACACAAAGAGCGCTACACACAAACACACATACAGCACCCCCCACACACACACACATAGTGCGCCAAACACACACACACAGAGTGCCACACACACACACAGAGCGCCACACAGAGTGCCACACACACACAGCGCCACACACACAGTGCCACATACACAGTGCCACACACACAGCGCCACACACACACAGACAGCGCCACACACACACAGTGCCACACACACAGCACCACACACACACACACAGCACCACACACACACAGCGACACACACACACACAGAGCGCCGGGTGTGAGGGTGAGGGATGTGAAGGGGCAGGGATGTGAGGGTGTGTGAGGGTGAGTGTGAGTGAGGGTTTGTGAGGGTGAGTGAAGGTGTGTGAGGGTGAGTGAGGGTGTGTGAGGGTGAGAGGGTGTGTGAGGGTGAGAGGGTGTGTGAGGGTGAGAGGGTGTGAGGGGTGAGTGAGGGTGTGTAAGGGTGAGGGTGTGTGTGAGGGGGTATGAGGGTGAGGGTGTGAGTGAGGGTGAGAGGGGGTGATGGTGTGTGAGGGTGAGGGTGTGAGGGTGAGGGTGTGTGAGGGTGAGGGTGTGTGCAGGTGAGAGGGGGTGTGAGGGTGAGGGGGTAAGGGGGTGTGAGGGTGAGGGTGTGCGAGGGTGAGGGGGTGTGAGGGTGAGGGTGTGTGAGGGTGAGGGTGTGTGAGGGTGAGGGGGTGTGAGGGTGAGGGTGCGAGGGTGTGAGGGTGAGGGGGTGAGGGTGTGAGGGTGAGTGAGGGTGTGTGAGGGTGTGAGGGTGAGTGAGGATGAGTGAGGGTGAGGGTGGGTGAGGGTGTGTGAGGGTGTGTGAGGGGGTATGAGGGTAAGGGGGTGTGAGGGTGAGGATGTGTGAGGATGTGAGGGTGAGGGGGTGTAAGGGTGAGCATCGCAACGCATTTTGTTTTCTATTGCTTATTTATATAATGCCTTGAAGAACCGCAAGTGTGCCTCAGTAGAGATAGAAAAGAGGATTGTAGAGAGAAAGTAAAGGGAGGTGGTAGGATAGTGGAAATGTGTAGTAGGTGTGAGGGTGAGGGGATGTGAGGGTGTGGGAGGGTGAGGGTGAGAGGGTGAGTGAGGGTTTGTGAGGGTGAGAGGGTGAGTGAAGGTGTGTGAGTGTGAGTGAGGGTGTGTGAGGGTGAGAGGGTGTGTGAGGGTGAGAGGGTGTATGAGAGGGTGTGTGGGGTGAGTGAAGGTGTGTAAGGGTGTGTACGGTTAAGGGTGTGTGTGAGGAGGTATGAGGGTGAGGGTGTGTGTGAGGGTGAGAGGGGGTGATGGTGTGTGAGAGTGAGGGTTTGAGGGTGAGGGTGTGTGAGGGTGAGGGTGTGTGAGGGTGAGAGGGGGTGTGAGGGTGAGGGGGTAAGGGGATGTGAGGGTGAGGGTGTGTGAGGGTGAGGGGGTATTAGGGTGAGGGTGTGTGAGGGTGAGGGGGTGTGAGGGTGAGGGTGTGAGGGTGAGGGTGCGAGGGTGTGAGGGTGAGGTCTGGTAGCTGACAGACCTTGGTATTAGTATCATAGGGGTGTCAAAGCACAGACTAGCATTCTTCTTCCTGGAGTGTCAGTGTCTGGCCTCACCATTAGTACAAGAGACCACCTGAACGGTAGACAGGCTGAATGAGTTACAACTCCTGGTCGATTTGCCAAAGTATCTGCCCAATGCCTGCTGGCTTGCAGCTAACCTTTCCTGACCCCCGGTAAGCACTTTAGGCAGCAGCAGAGGGGCCTCTATGTTTGAGTCTAACAACCGTGAAGAGAGCTATTTGTAGGACGTAGGAGTCCTGGAAGCATCTCTTAGCAAGTATGTGTTCCCCAAGCATGACCCTATCCCAGAGATGCAAAAACACAGCACTAGGTCAATGCCCCGGTCCACCCCCAGTGTATTCGCAGGCTCCTGCCCCGTAAAGGAAGAGGCCCTCTCACCGCTCTGCGCGCTTCACCCTCTTGCACGCACTTGTTTTCTTATTAAAAACGCTCTATAGGGACACTGCACTCTAAGTTTTCCTCTCTGCTCAACATACTCCTGCCCCCACCTCTGTGGAGGAGCCCTCCGCTCGGGCTCTCCTACCCAATGCTCAGACTTTCTGCACCAATCCCGTTTCTGGTATGGAAAAAGCTCCTGGGAATAGCATTCGGGGTGCTCGGAGGGAGGAGAAAAAGTAGTCAGTGGAGGCGAAAGTGACCGATGTGCTCCCTGCAAAAACAATGAGTAGTGTAATGAAGATTGGCGCACAGCCTTTATTACGTTGCTTGTTTTGACTGTTTTGTGTAATTTCTTTTAAAGTTCCGGGTGCTGCCCGGGTGACGTCTCCTGTCCAAGACGCCTGTATTAAACCATGGAAGAAGTGCTTCTAATTGACATTAGTAGCGTCCCATAGGTGCACACCTGTATCAACTGGAATGAGCCAGGTTATCATTCTCAAATAATGATACTTTCTTTGATTGAATTCTTTATTCAATTTTCAATAAAGTTTTATTGAAATTCTTTTCATTTCAAATCTTTAAATTATCTTGCGTTTATATCATGATTGTACTTGACATTAATGCTTTGATCCAATGCATTTCGGGCATTGTTAGCCCTTCTTCAGGGAGCATGTACTAAATAAACAAAAAAACAATGAAAATATTCACCAATACAATAGACGTCTAAACAACTAACACAATTACATTATAGACTGTAAAGTTCCCTCCATGCGGGTGCAACATGCTGTTGGCATTACTTAAGTGATCATCGTGTGACACGTAAGTGATATAGTGCATGATAAGATGCTGTGTTATAAAACAAGTGCTGATGTGAAATGAAATCTGAAGCATATGAGAGACTTACATGTTTTCGTGATGACTTGTTATCGTTCGAATTGTGGTACGGGCGGCTAAATTAAAAAATACGATTGTGACTCATCGTGCTTACATAGTTTCATGATCGTATGCGTTCTCGCAGTTTCAAAAGGGACTTACTTTATGTGAAACACGCAGCGTCTTGTCTCAATACGTCTCCGCTCTCCTGTTGTCTGAGTCAGTGTGTTCAATTGCTTCCGCATATTTAAAATTCAAGCAATCTCATTGGGTGATGTGTCATGTGACCACGAGGCTCTGGGAGTGTCAATGTGACTGCGAAGCTCAGTGTGAAGGTGAAGGAAAGACTAACGATGATCCGACTACGCCAATGGTGAAGGGGAATGTATATATGTTATGGATGTTAATAACGTGCGATAAAAAATAAAAATAAAGATTGACATAAATTTGTGTGTGCAGAAATATGTGACTAACAAAATAGAAATAAATATTGCTGTATTGCATGGAACATTAACACATAGACCTGGCATCAAAATAACAGAATGCAGGACATGTGGCAACTGCTGGGTTTCCATAAAGTCTTAGAGGTAACACGCAAATTCTATGCGATCGTTCAGTCCCAAAGGTTTGCTGGAATTCATTATGTGAATCCAATTGTTTACTCTTTGGAGAAGATGTTTGTTGTTGTCACGTCCCTCTTTTTTGAATATAGTTTCAAGAATGAGAAATTTTAGTTGAGATACATTGTGATGTGCTTCTGAAAAGTGGAGAGCAACTGAAGATTTCCGGTTGTGAGTTCTTATATTTGATTTATGTTCATTAATCCTCATCTTTATTCTCCTCTCCGTCTTCCCAATATATACTTTGCCACAGGGGCATTTTAGCATGTAGATTACGTTGGAGGTATCACATGTCGCGTTGACTCGTAGTTTGATGTTGTGTCCCTTCATGGGATGCGTTATGGTGGGTCCGCTTATGATGTTGTTGCAATTTCTACAATGTAGACATGGACTGGTTCCTCGGTAAGTTATCTCTGTTGGTGTCTGAGATTTGAGAAGTTTGCCTACATTTTTTCCTTTTGTGAACACAAAGATGGGGGGTTGATCAAAAATATCGTTAAAATCAGGTTCAGCTTTCAAGATACCCCAATGCCTTCTTATGATCCTTTTGAAATTCATGCTAGATGTGGAATATTTGGATACAATGGCTGTCCTGGCGTCCTCTGTTCTTTTACAAACCTGAAGTAAGTTTTTACGTTCCATCTTGTTGACTTTTTCTTTGGCTGTTTTAACTATGGTATCAGGATAACCTCTTCTGGTGAATCTTTCACCCATCTCGTCAATTCTTCTCAATGCCTGATTCTTATCAGATATGATTTGTTTCATTCTCATTATTTGAGAAAGAGGCAAGTGTTGTTTGAGTGCTGGTTGGTGGAAGCTGCTGAAGTATAAGGTGTTGTTCTTGTCTGTGCTTTTTCGGTAGATGTCTGTCTCAATGCCTGTCATCGATAAGGTGATTTGTTCATCCAAAAAATTTATGTTTTTCTCTGATATTTCCCATGTGAGCTGAATCCTCTCATTGGCAATATTAAGATTAGTTAATGCTTCTTCCAGTTTCTCTTTGGTATTGGACCATATTATAAAAATATCGTCAATGTATGTCACTGACATTCTCAAGTGGGTCCGTCCAATATGGATTGTTCAGAATGTTAGTTTCTTCGTAGACCTTCATAAAAATGTTGGCATACACAGGGGCAGCACAATTTCCCATGGAAGTTCCCACAAGTTGTTGGTACCATTTGTTGCCGTACTTGAAATGACTCTGATATAGAGTAAAAACCATCAACTCCATCAGAAACGTTTGCATAGTAGAATCAAGATCTGTGTGTAATATCGCTTGTTCAATGGCTTCCAGACCTTCTCCATGTGGAATGGCTGTGTATAATAACATCAGCTGTACACAAAATTAGATGTTTATCTTCTTTGAATTCGACCAGGCTCAGTCTGGTCAAGAAATCGGTAGTGTCTTTGATATAAGTTGACATCTTCCTTACAGTTGGTTGGAGATATTTATCTATGAACTGCCCAATCGGCTCGTGCAAGCTACCTTTTGTCGAAACTATGGGACGTAAAATTGGGTCGGTCAAGCTTTTGTGTATTTTTGGCATCATGTAGAAAGTAGGACTCCTAGGGTTTTGTGTTAGAAGATAATTCATAGTTCTCTCTTGAATACCGCCATTTTTTTTGGCTTCGGTGATAATCTATCTGAGTGTCTTCATATATTCGTTGGTGGGATTACACTCCAACGGTGCATAAGTATCAGGATCAGATATGTGTTCCCGAACTTTGTTCTCATACATATCGGTGTTCATGATCTACACCGTTGTTTCTTTTGTCGCTTTTTGTTGCTGGTTTCTTCTTCTATTGGCTTTTCTTCTCTCCCTCTCTTTTTTACTCCCCCTTGACTTCCGCTGGCCTGCTGTTTCCGTGGCCTTGGGGAATGGAGGCGCTCCAGACATAAAAAATCCACTTCCTCCGTGAGAGAGTGTTTACGGGCAGTTACTGCTTTTGCCATCTTTCTATTTTCCGCTTCTGACCCACTCTCTACTTTGGAGCTTTCCCCTGACGCTGATGTCAAATCTGGATGCTGGCTGGTTTACATCTTCCACTTGTTGTATCATTCCCTTATTGTCAGCCTTAAATGCATCATGATTGCGGGCAAATGTAAAGATTCTTCTGTATTCATAATCACATTTATCCCTGTGGAACTTATACGCTTTTCGTTCCCTTATTACATCCTCTTCTTTTTTCAAACGCTTTTTCATATCAGCTTTTAATTTTTCTATTTCCTCTTGCTGCTCCATTGATTCAAGCTCTTTGGTTGCTGTTAAAATGTCCTCCGCAAAATTAATGCAGTCTTTCTCTGCATATTTTATATATATATATATTTTCACTCATACAAAACCAATGAAATTCAGCTGTTATAGATTGCTGAGCGAACTATAGCTAGCGCCCCCCAATGCACTGCTGATGACGTTACAGATTACATCACACATGACATGGTCAGTGACATCACTGATGACATCACTGATAACATCATCCAGTGACTGAGTGTTTCTAAAAAGTTTAAGAATGTTATAAACATACACCAAGGTGTATTGAAGAATGAGCGGGTGTATGAGTGTCTGAATGGAGGATTTAATGGGTGTGTGACTGACTGTATCAGTGAGTGATTAAATGTGTCTTAGTGAATGCATGGGTGAATGACTAATTTGTGTAAATGTCTGTATCAGTCTGTCAGTTGGTGTGTAAGTGGCTGCATGGGTTGTGAGTAGCAACATGAGTGTCTACATGGGTTAATAAGAAACACGTACAAACACAGCAGCAGACTAAGGTCAAGCACCTCTACTCCTTGAGTTTCAAACAATAATAAACAAAATAAGTGCAACAACTTCCGGCGTCCGCAGCTGAAAGGTGCCTATTTACAGTAAGAATTCAAAACAAAAGGAAGATGCACTTAGAAGTTTTATTAGGTACATTAGAGACACGTAACAGGCCTACCTACTTTGGGTGCATTCAATACGAGCTTTCATTTCTCTGGCACTGCGTTTGGACCTGTTACATGAAATAGATAAAGCATATACCTAATGAACCTTTGGAGACTGCCTAGTCCTTTTTCTCAATCTCGTGAACCGTGTTATCAGACCCAGGACGACACGATCTGGTCATGATTCCAGAATGACTTAAATATTTTCTTCTTTTTTTAAATTTTTTTTTATACATAGCAATAGGAAATCATTGGTACAGAAAAAAAAACAAAGACATTCCCATCAAATTTTTAACAATTAAACAATTTTTAGACAATTAACAAGAGACAAAAAAGAAGTAGCAGGAGAAGGAAAAAAAAAAAAAGCACAGCCGGTTCCATTATAAAAACTTTCGACAGCCATTGTGAAAAAACCGCAATTTTAGGTAAACAATACCACTGCAAAATGCAAAACTGCAATAAAGTGCAACTGCAAAATGGAATATAATGGTAAGTGGGCAGTGGCAGTGTCCCTACCGCTTTTACTGAAGCGCTTCCGGCGTATTGGTGAACAATACCCGTATGCTGTTTTAGCGCGTGAGCTCTTTTAAATTTTAAAATTTCTTTTCCTCACCTGGCACTGTGGTGAGCCAGCGCGTGCAAGCCATTTTTGCACTGTGTGCTTGTTTTGGCACTACTGTGGACATCTAGCTGCATTTTGCTCGGCTGAGCTCCTCAAGGCAGACAAGCAGTTGCCGCTACCTAGCAACGGAGTGCTGGACTCGTCCCTCCCTCCCGCCTCGTTCTGACGCCGGTGACTAGCACCGTTCGAGCAGAGGGCGTGGAGAGTCCGAGCCATACACTTCCGGCAGATACCTGCAGCGCTCTAGTTGTTGGGACGCTGGGGGGGATATAAGGCACTGGATCCTGGATCCCCGCGTGGTAAGTGGGCAGTGGCAGTGTCCCTACCGCTTTTACTGAAGCGCTTCCGGCGTATTGGTAAACAATACCCGTATGCTGTTTTAGCACGTGAGCTCTTTTAAATTTTAAAATTTCTTTTCCTCACCTGGCACTGTGGTGAGCCAACGCGTGCAAGCCATTTTTGCACTGTGTGCTTGTTTTGGCACTACTGCGGACATCTAGCTGCATTTTGCTCGGCTGAGCTCCTCAAGGCAGACAAGCAGTTGCCGCTACCTAGCAACGGAGTGCTGGACTTGTCCCTCCCTCCCGCCTCGTTCTGACGCCGGTGACTAGCACCGTTCGAGCAGAGGGCGTGGAGGGTCCGAGCCAGACACTTCCGGCAGATACCTGCAGCGCTCTAGTTGTTGGGACGCTGGGGGGGATATAAGGCGGATGTGTTGCAGGCAGCGCAGCGGACAAGCGCAGCGGGCGCGTCGAAGGCGCGCCGGAGTTGCGCCTGAGTTAAGCCCGTCTGCGCCCGTCCGCGGCCGACTGCGGCCCAGGGCCAAACCCCCTGCCCCTCCATCAGACCATGTCATCTGGAGTCGAGAGGATCTTCTTCTCCTCCGCAGTGAGCATTCCGGACCTTGCTCACATAGTATGGAGGCAGAAAACAACGTGGGCTGCAGCTACTGCAACTTCTCCTTCCATATAGGGGATGCTAAAATCAGAGAGCAACATAACCTGTTATGTGGCCTGCTGAACGTACGCTCCCTACGAAAGCACTGTCTCGACATGCATGATCTCCTTAGTGGGAAGCAATGGGATTTTCTCTTCCTCACGGAAACTTGGTTAGACCAGGACTCCATGCCGGAGATTATCGAAGCCATCCCAGAGGGCTACTGCCTGCAGAGATTAGACAGAGCACTAGGCAGAGGGGGGGCATAGCTATAGTTGCTAAACAGGATTACCAATGTCGGCTAGAACGTATCGCAATTGAGGATAGTGAAGCCGGTGCCTTCTCCATCTCGATAAGCGGCAATTTCACCCTGAAGGGCCTTCTGATCTATCGCCCACCTGGTTCGACAACCGCTTTCATCGAGAAGCTAGTAGAAGGCATCACAGAGGCCGCATTAAGTGCTGACAAATATCTAGTTCTGGGTGACTTAAACCTACACCTAGATACCCCTACGGACAAGGCGGCCAGTGACTTCTGTCATGCAATGGCAGGATTGCAGTTTGAGCAGAAAGTACAGCACCCCACCCACAAGATGGGCCACCTTCTTGACCCGGTTTTCGCAAACTGGGACCAAGTGGAGGCTCAGAATCCGGTCCCCATCCCATGGTCCAACCACCATCTCATCCCATTCACCATTGAGCTGCTGGGAGCACGTCCGACCGAACCTCCCTCTGATAAACACCCTAGGCGGAGATGGGCGGCGTTCTCTCAAGCTGAATTCAACCAGGCTCTCACTGCGAAGGGCCATCCTGGGGGTGAGGGGGTAGAAGAAATCAACTCCAACCTAGCCCAACGTATCACGGAAGCCCTGGACCTGGTGGCTCCACTCGGTGTGGCAAAAGTGGGGGGCCGAGCTCAGAGATCCGCTCCATGGTACAACGAGGACATGCGGGTGGCCAAAGAAGCGTGTAAACGTGCCGAAAGGCAATGGAGGATTGCCTACTCAACCCCCGCTAAAGCAGAGTACATAGACTGTCGGCGCAATTACCACAAATTGATAAGAAAGGGTAAATCACTGTATTTCTGCAACAAGATTGAAGAAGCTGAACAGTCCACTAAGGAACTCTTCTCAATCTATAAATCTATTGCGGTAGGGAAGCCCGCTGCGGTGCCCAAGAAACTTTGCACTACGGAGGGTTGTGACCGTATTGCGGAGTTTTTTGCAAATAAGGTTATTAACATCTACAACTCCTTTCCTCAGAAAGCCGACAATAGTCCCATGCACCCGGAGGCCACTAAAATCAAAGGGGAACAGCGATTAACCACCTTCGTCACCCCTCCAACTGAGGAACTTCTCCGCATCTGCGGGTCAATAAAATCTGGCTCCCCAAGAGACCCGACTACACCTAGTCGGTTGAAGGGTAGCCTGCAAGTACTTGAACCCTATGTCCGCCACCTTTTAGATACCTCCTTCAAGTCCCAGACCGTCCCCAATGCTTGGAAGCAAGCAGTTGTACTCCCTCTGCAGAAGAAAGCTATTGTCAGTTTTGAAAAACTTGACAATCTTCGCCCAATCTCCCTCCTGCCCTACATGGCTAAAGTGCCGGAAAAAATAGCCAATTTACAACTTATGCAGTTTGTGGAGGAGGCTTCGCTACTCCATGACTCGCAATTTGGCTTCCGCCCCGTCACTCGACGGAATCCGCGCTTCTCATGGCGGTCGAAGCGTTACGTCAGGGCGTGGATGAGGGCCAAACCATGGCTTTGATTTTACTTGATCTAAGCGCGGCATTCGACACTGTAGCACATTCCATCTTGCTACAGTGTCTGAATGAAGGAGGGGTCACGGGAGAAGCGCTTGGCTGGATCGGGTCCTTCCTGTCTGACAGGTGCTTTCAGGTCAGATTGGGTGACTGCTACTCGAAGGAGATTGAGTTGGGCCAGGGCGTGCCTCAGGGCTCGTCCCTGAGCCCAACTCTATTTAATATCTATGTCTCCCCCTAGCAGTCATTGTGGAGGGACACGGTCTACGCCTGGTGTCCTACGCCGATGACACGCAGCTGGTCATCTCCCTATCGCCTTGCAGCGGACATTTTCAGGAATTGCATGCAAGACCTGGCAACCTGGATGTCCGCAAACTGTTTAAAGTTGAACGGTAGCAAGACTGAGGTGCTCGTGGTGGGGGGAGGGCCATCTGCTTGGTCGTCGGCGTGGTGGCCGCCCTGCCTGGGTGAGGTGCCCGTTCCATGCCGGGAGGCTAGGAACCTCGGTGTGTGGCTTGATATGGATCCTGCCTTTGGACCCCAGGCCAGCCAGGTGACGGGGGTGTGTTTCGGTGTTCTGAGAGCCTTAAGGAAAGTTTTAGATCTTCTCCCTATTTCTGCTCGAAGGACGCTGGTGCACGCCCTGGTCACCTCGCGACTTGACTATGGGAACCTGCTATATCGGGGGGCCACTGGCAGGGTCATGAGCCGCCTGCAAGTGCTCCAAAATGCTGCGGCGGGGCTTGTACTCAGGCTCCCCAGGAGGTCACCCTCCAAACCAGCTTTACAAGCCCTCCACTGGTTCCCTGTGGAGAAGAGGGTGGAGTTCAAAGCCCTCTCCACATGCCACCGCATTCTGAGCGGTAAAGCCCCTGCTCCGCTCCAGAGTTTGGTGACCTGCTATGAGCCCACACGCAATCTACGGTCCTCGCAGACTGGACTGCTAAAGGTTCCCAGAGTAAGGAAGGCGCGTATGGGAGGAAGATCTTTTAGACACCTCGCTCCCAGATGCTGGAATGCCCTACCTTTAGAACTGCGACTAGAACCATCTGAAGTCCTGTTCAGGAAGAAACTTAAAACCCACCTTTTTAGCAGGTAGCCTTCTGTGGGGAGGGGGGGCAGCTACTCCACTTATCACAGCGCGGGGACACGCCAGTGGCGTAACCAGGCGCTTTACAAATGCCCAAAATCAAATCAAATTAAAGTGCAAATTTTAAAGTGCTATGCAAAATGGTGCAAAAACAGCTAGCACAAATCTGCAAAAATACAATAAAGTGCAAATATTCTGAATAAAAACCCTAATACTTTCATTAATGTGCCGGCTGTAAAAAAGGGGGATTTTCCTTAACCAATCACTACTATCCCCCCTTCTCTTCCTTCTCTCCCCCTTCCCTCTCCCCCTTCCTTACTCTTTATTTTCTCCTTCCCCATCAACTTTCCTTCAATAATTCCAGATTCTCAAAATGTTTCCAATTTCTTTCAAATCTTGCGATGGCTCCCACCCTACCTGCATAAGCTCTTTCAAAATTACATGTTCTCCTCATTTTATTAAACCATTTTAGCTGTGATGGAATCTCCCTGGATTTCCAATTTTGAAGTATCAGAGACCGAGCAACTACACAAGATATAAAATAAACACTTCTTCAGTTTTGTTACACCTCCTCCTCTCTTTGCATATACATTCACTTTGATTGGGATATTGCTGAACAAAAATATAAGCAGTGGCAATACTGACATCTTAACCAGTGACACCCTGCCAATCAATGACAAAGGAAGTAGACACCATTGATCTAACAGATCCCTTATTTTATTCTTCATTTTATTATAATTCAAGGTATAGAGTTTATCATAGTCTCCGGTCACAAAGATACCCAGGTACCTAATCGGATCACTTTTTACTGCATGAGGCTGTAGATGAATCGGAAGAAAATCTAGACTGGTGTTTAACGCAAGAACTTCCGTTTTTTTTCTCATTAATCTTATACCCCCCTATCTTCTCATAGTCCTTGAGCTCCCCCATGAGGCGCTCAATGTTTTCTTTTTCAGGAGCCAAATAGAGGATAATATCATCGGCAAACAATTTTAACTTAGACATACCGATGATGGGGGGCAAAATAGCAACGTTGTCCCTTATTCTTGTTACTAAGGGTTCAATAAAAAAAAGTGAAAAGCAAGGGGGACAATGGGTAACTCTGCCTTGTTCCACGATTTATTTTAATCTTCATAGCCTGCTTAGCATTAATAATTACCTGGGCCGAAGCACCCTCATAAATATTATGTAGCATTTGAATAATTGGAGCAGGGAATCCAAAATGACCCAGAGAAAAAAAGGCGCTGACCAATTAACCCAATCAAATGCCTTTTCTACCTTGATCAATAATATACATGCAGAAATCGAATTAATATTAAAATAGTCTAATGCCTGTATCAAAAATTCAGTATTGGCTGCCATATACCAACCCGCAATGAACCCCGTCTGGTCTTGATGGATTACCTCCTGATCTGCAAATACACATTTTTGCGCCCAAATTTTCATAAGTATTTTATAATCCGAATTCAGTAAGACGATCGGCCTATAAGAATTCACATCCTCTGGGCTTTTATCCTTTTTGACAAAACTTATAATTGTGGATTCTTTGAATTCAGCAGGAACCTCTCTACCTAATCTAATATGATTAAAGAGTTTTTTCAGAGGTGCTTCGAGTTCTTTAATGAAGACCTTATAAAATTCGATAGGGAACCCATCCTGTCCAGAAGCCTTTGCTCCCAATGTTGCCTTTATGCTATCATGGATTTCAATAGAACTTATTTCACATCCAATTTGATTACTTCGAGTTTCAGAGATTTTGGGAATTTCTATATTATCAAAATATTCCTGAATCATTGCTTCCTCAACCTGATATTCCGTGGAGTAGATTGTCTCATAATGATCCAGGAATATCTTTGAAATTTTTTCGCTCTGTGTTTCCTCAGCACCACCTTGAGGATCTTGAATTTTCAAAATGAAGGATGACTCCTGCTTCTTTCTCATGGAATTAGCCAGAAGCTTTCCCACCAGTTGACTATCTTCGTAGACCCTTTGCTGAACGGCTTTTGAACTATTTATTTCCTCCAGAGTGAAAAAATCCCTTATCAGTGCTTTAGCCAGCTACCATTGATTTGGCTGCTGATGAAGCTTTAGGGCATATTCCTTCTCGGCAGCAGCCTGAAGATCAAATATTTTTAACTTTCGATCATTTGCCTTAGCACTGGAAAACGCAATGACCTGACCACGGGCTGCTGCTTTGAATGCACACAATACCGAAAAGGGCTCAGCTGTATCTTTATTCCATGAGAAAAATTCTGTCACCCACTCGTTAAATCCAGAACCCCAATCCTTGTTTTGGAGAAGGGTGCGATCCAGCTGCCACCTGGGATGCTCTCCTCCCATTCCTCCTAGTACTAGCTCAACTTTGACCCTCCCATGATCAGAAAACGGATTACATCCTATCAAAGTTCTTGAGATCTGAAGTGATCTAGATAACAAAAAAAAAATCTATTCTGGATGCTGATTGAAACCGATTAGAATAGCATGTAAAGGCCTCCTTATCTACATTCATACAGCGCCAGGATCCCGTAATTGGTATTCTGCCAAATGTACTTCGAACACACGTTTTGTCGTAGGTTTTAATTGCTTTTTGTTCTTATTAGAAGTATCCCTCTTCAAATCCTGAATATAATTGAAGTCTCCTTCTAGTATGATCTGCCCTGGAGTGTCCCTTAAAACCTCAGTAATCTCCATCAAGCCTGAGATATCATCGAGGATGGGGCAATAATAATTCACAAAGTTAAATATTTCCCCAAGCAGCTTCGCTGCAACCCATAGCCACCTTCCTCTAGAGTCTCTTTGAACCTATAGGATTTCCCAAGGTAGATTCCTTGCAAAATAAATAGCTACTCCCCTCTGGGCAATCCCTGCTGAAGAGAAGAACACATGAGAGAAATATCTCGGCAAAAACAACTTCGGGGAATTTGACTTTAAATGCGTCTCCTGGAAAAAGACCACCTGAGGATTCAAAGTTATTACCCATTTCAAGAAAGCTCCATACTTCTGCTTATTCAGCAGTCCATTCGCATTAATGGACAGGATGTCACATGAATTATATTTCATCTAGAAGCATATCAAATCTCATCCAAATTCCGTACCAACCATTAGCAGATTTCAAATTACTAATCCTACTACACATGTTCCTTTTTACTACGTTTACCCACCCCCCCACTCTGAACTCACCCAGGAATGTGGAACCCTCCTCCCCGTCCACGCTACCCACATTCCTCCCTCTTCTTTCTACTCTGGGTGTCCTCTTGCTACACCCTGTGTTGACCCTGGGCCGCCCAATTCGCACCCAATATTTCTGCTCAATCGGACAAAGGTGTAAGAGAAAACATTGTTTCCCTTTAACATTCTCAAACATTAGCCCCTGAAGAAATCTCTTTAAGGAGGGATTGAGCATCTTCGATATCAGTGAACATATAAAACTTCCCTTTTACCAGGACCTTCAACTTTGATTGCTGTGCAATCGATGCTTGGGCGCCATTGGCTTGGAATAAATGCAAGATTTTAACAAACTCCTTGCTCCTTTTGGCGGCCGCCGCAATCATATCCGGGAAAATCCTACATTTTGTTGTTTCTGAAACAGAGAATTGTCGTTGTTGATAAGCTTCGGACAAAATCTTCTCCTTGATCCTAAAGTCAGCAAAGTTCAAAAGTATCGTTTTAGGGAATGGTGAATTTGCAAAAAGCTGTGCTGGAACCCGATGAGCCCTTGTAATAGTCACATCACCCTCAAACTCGGGTAGAACTGCATGTTGAATAAAAGAGGTGACCCATTGGATAGTGTCAGAGCCTTCTGTTCCCTCCGGAACCCCTACTATTCTGAGATTCGATCTTCTCGAGTGATTTTCAAGCTCTTCAAGTTTATGCTCAAGCGAGACCTTCTTCTTAGCTGCCTCCCTAGCTTCACCCACAACCAAGTTTACCTTGTCTTCCTGGACGGAAATCCTAGTCTCCGCCTCCTGCAATCTACTGGGAAATGCCAGCATCAATTCCTCAAATGTATCAATTCTTGAGTGAAGAGCGGCTATCTCTACTTGTTGGTTATGTTTTATCTCTCGGATTTCATCCAGAATTAGATTCAACATCTCACGGATATCCAATTGATATCTAACTTCTGTCCCTGTTAGATTAATTTCGTGTGCTACGGGGTCAACATTCATATCCCTTGGGCTCCTAATAATACACAGCTGGACATCCTCTTCAGCTGTCACCAGTGCACCCTGTTGCACATTCAGCTTTTGAAAGGAGATTTGACCAGGTGTTCCCCCATCTGCCAGATAATTTGACACAGTTTGGAAGGATTGCACTGGAGATACGAGTAGGGTCTCTGGTCTCTGATCTTGGGACTGCGTCATGGATGAATCAGTTTGACCTATGTCCTTAATCAATAGGGAAGTAGCAGGCACTTCCGAGGAAGTAAGAACCAGCGGGACTTGATGGGGAACCGATTTTGGGGTGGTTCTCTTAGCGAAAAGAGGAAAATCATTCCTCTCCTTGCTTCCAATGCCGCCAGATCCAATCTTATTCTTCCCCTCTTGATCCGGAGTTACTGTCTCTGTATCTGTGGAGGGGGAAATAGCTATCAGAGTTTCTGGCTTAGGGGATAGAGATACATTTAAAATGTTTGCTTTGTCTGCGGCTGTTTTCTTTGACTCTAGGACATTCAAAGAAGAGGACGAAAGGTGACCATCGTCATCCGAGGATTCTGGAAGAGTATCTTCCGCAGAATTCTCCTCTTTATTTTTCTCTTTAATTCTGTCTCTGTCTTTGGCTGCTTTTTGAGCAGCTTTCCTGGCTAGAGCGAGGCGAGTCTTTGTTTTCTGGCGGGGGGCCAATTCTGTTTTTTTCGACCTTAAGGGCTCTTCCATCTCCTTCTGCGGTTTGCCCATTGTAACCCTTAAACAGCAGCCACAGCTCTCCTTCCCTGTGCTTTATCACCTTCTTTAGTAAGATTAAGCCACTTGGAAATAATATCCGTTTCACAAGTACTTATCAAGTACTACGCACTGTGCACCTAAGCCCTGTGCAGAACTAGAATTTATCCGACGGTCCGGGGACAGCAGTAGCAGCTGTAGCAGCTGAATCTGCCTGTTTTTGCTGGCAGACAATCGGAGCGTAGGGATATAGGGTAAGGTAGGGTGACATGGAATACGCTATTCGGCAGCCTTTAATGTGGCTTACAAATCTGCCTTCTACACAAGGCAGTTATATTGAAAGTGGGTGACCCAATAAACCCTTGGGAGCTTGGGCTGAAATATGATATAGGAAAGATTGCTTACAAGGGAATTCTTTTATAAATTATTATATAACAGGAGGTTGATCAATCTTGACTGAGAAAAACTTTGGACCAACTTAAATCAATTAAAACCTGTTTTTCGTCTAATTAAACACTTGAAGATTTAACAAAGTGGTAACAACTCACAATAGAAAAAGCTACACGGGAAGTAGATTTTATGAAATATCTTTTTATATCAAATTTTCTTTTTATAGATTACAGTTTCTTTAAAATCAGTGAAAATGAATCAACGATGTACAAGTGGACAAGACGTAGACTAGTTGTTCTTTAAAATCCACTTGCGTTGCAGTCCACTCTTTTAAGTTAAGTCACAACGAATCTTGTTCACTGTATACAAAGATAATGCTGCATAGAATTGATCTGAAAACAAAAGATGTGGACTAATATGTCGATGTCATTTGAGATGTCATCAGTGACATCACTGACCATGTCATGAGTAATGTCGCATGTGACATCAGCAGCAGTACATTGCGTGGGAACAAGTTATACCAAATTTCTCTGGTTTTGTATGAGTAAAATGTCAGCCTAACAATAACATACTGAAACCTATGTTTTTTTCAGTGATTTTCTAAGGTTTTTTAAATGCTAATACCTAACTATAACGCCCCTGAAAAATCTGTCTTTTGAGTGAATTTCTATGGTTTTTTAAATGCTAATACAACTATAACGTCCCTGAAACCTCTCTTTATTTCAGTGAATTTCTAAGGTTTTTTAAATGCTAATTTTAAACTATGCCTTCATAGGTAGGACATGTGCAGAAAGAGGAAGAAAGACGCAGAAAAAAGCAGGGGAAGTTCAGAAAGAGGCAAGAGAGGTGCACAAATAGGAAGAAATGTGCTGAAAGAAGTAGGAGAAATACAGAAAGAGGCAACAGAAGTCCAGAAAGAGGAAGAAAGGTGCAGGAAGAAGCAAGAGATGTGCAGAAAGATGCAACTGAGGTGCAGAAAGAGGCTACTTCGACTGAACCTTACAACAGACTCATAAAAAGTAGCCTAATCACTAGTCCATCTCCCAAGATGTCTTATACCTCACTTTTCCCTTGAAGGTTCAATATTCATTAGCTGCTCAGAATGTTAGGTGTACCAAATGTAAAACAGCAATACTAAGCATATGACTGTCGTAAGTCTGACCAAATTTGTGAAGGTATGCATGCATGTGTCTCTGCTTGTACCTAGTGACATGCTACATAAAAATAAACATACAAATACTTGTATACCTGAGTTTCAAACGCAAAAACCACAGTTGATGGACAGAATGCAGAACAATGTCATACATTCACCCCAGTATAGAGATCTGGGCCTAAATCCATCGTTTTTTTGCACTCCACACCACCCCAGTTCAGACATGGCCATATGCAAATCAGCCTTGACCCTGTGCCACATGGGAACAGTCCAGCCCGAACTGCCAAGCCATGTCTTTCCTGGACCGGAATCAAGCATCCTAGGACCAGTTTCTGTCGATAAATAGGCAAGAGGGAAAAAGAAAGAAGCAAGAGAGGTACAGGGAGCTGCAGAAAGAAGCAATAGGAATTGCAGAAAGAAGCAACAGAGTTGCAGAAAGAAGCAACAGAGTTGTAGAAAGTAGCAACAGAGGTGCAGAATGAGAAATGAGGGGTTGAGATAGAGGCAAGAGAAGTGCAGAAAGAATCAACAGAGATGCAAAAAGGGAGAACGGGGTGGAGAAAGTGGCAAGAGGGGTACACAAAGAAGCAAGAGAGGTACAGAAAGAATAAAAATAAGTACAGAAAAAAGGAAAAGAGGTGCAGGAAGAGGCAAGAGGGATTTAAAAAGAGGGAAGAGGGGTACAGAAAGAGGAACACGGGTGGAGAAAGAAGCAAGACAGGTGCAGAAAGAAACAAAAGAAATGCCAAAAGAAGTAACAGAGGTGCAGAATGAGGCAGAGGGTGCAGAAAGAAAGAGGGGAGAGATAAGCAGAAAGTGGTAAGAGAGGTGCACAGAGGGAAGAAGGGTGCAGAAAGAAGCAAGAGAGCTACAGATAGAAGCAAGAGATGGGCAGAAAGAAGCAACAGAGGTGCATAAAGATGCAGGGGGTACAGAAAGAGGAACGCGATGTGTAGAAAGAAGCAAGAGGTGTGCAGAAAGAAGCAAGAGAGATACAGAAAGAAGCAAGAGAAGTGCAGAAAAACTTAACAGAAAAATCAAGGGGTGAGAAAGCGGCAAATGAATTACAGAAGGAAGCAACAGAAGTACAAAAACAGACAATAGAAGTGCAGAAATGAATAAGAAAGGTACAGAAAGAGGGGCCAGGGGTGTAGAATGAGGCAAGAGAAGTGCAGAACAGAAGCAAAAGGGTACAGAAGAGGCGAGAGGAGTGGAAAAGAGGCAATAGCAGTGCAGAAAAAAGCACCAGAGATGTAGAAAGGGGGAATATGGGTGGAGAAAGAGGCAAGAGGGATGCATAAAGAATCATGAGAGGTGTAGAAAGTAACAAAGTACAGAAAAAAAGAACTGGGGTGCTGAAAAAGGCAAGAGGGGTGCAGAAATAGGAAAGAGGGGTACAGAAATAGGTACAAGGGGTATAGAAAGAAGCAGCAGAGGTGCAGAAAGAAGTAAACAGTGCAGAAAGAAGCAACAGAGGTGCAGCAGGTGGCAAGAGGGGTAGAGAAAGAGGCAAGAGAAGTACAGAAAGAAGGAACAGGTACATAAAGAGGCAAGCAAAGTACAGAAAGAGGCAAGAGAGGTGCAGAAACAGGCAGGAAAGGTACAGAAACAGGGAACATGTATTCAGAAAGAGGCAAGAGATGTGCAGAAAAAGAGAAGAAGGGTGCAGAAAGAGGCAAGAGGGGTGCAGAAAGAAGCAACTGAGATGCAAAAAGAAGCAACAGAGGTGCAGAAGGAGGCAAGTGAGGTGCCGAAAGTAGAAGGGATGTGCAGAAAGAGGCAAGAGAACTGCAGAAAAAGAAGGAAAGGTGCAGAAAGAAGCAACAAAAGCAGAAAGAGGAAAAAGAGGTGTAGGAAGAAGCAAGACTGGTTTGCACACCATTTGTACCAATATTACACCCACATTTAGCAATAAAAGTAACAGATGACCATTCTAGGTTTGCAAAGGGCCTTCCACCATGCTGTAACACTTGTCGCTGCATTTTTGGTTATGTTTGAGTCGTTTGAGCTAGAAACAAGGTTTTTTGTGTTCAAATCTGTAGATTATGCAGCAGATGATAGATTATGTGGCAAATGCAGAAAATGTATAATTGTCCGAAAGTCAGCTCAGCCAAACAGTTGCATAATTCCAGTAGCCCTGCTCATACTTCTGACTAGATCCAGAAGTGCTCCTCAGTGGTTCCTTCTTTTTTTTCCTCTCATTGAGTTTATAGTTTAGCTTCTGTGGAAATGAGGAAGACTAAACCTGAGGTAACCACTCCCCAACACAGACTACCATACCACACAATTACTCTCCACATCACATAATACCACTCTACACATTTCCTATACACTAAATACCACATACTTTCTATCCACATAATTTCACTGCACAGCATACCACATAATTCCACTACACTCAACGTACGTACATCCATTCCATTCCAAACACATTAACAAAACACTTTTACATTTACAACACCAATAGCTCTAACTCTCGCAAATGCAAAACCTATTACATTGCAAATGCTTCTTTAACTAGTAGTCGTGTTTGCAGAGGCGTGGAGAAAGGGTGCTGGGCCTCTGACCAGCGCTCAGAAATTTAGCTGCGTAGGACTTACAGGAGGTACCAGGAGGGCTTCTTGGCCCCCTAAGTCCCTTAGGAGTACAGTGGACTTCATCCCCCAACCTGTAGTGTGCCAGGAGGTGTGTTTGCAGAGTGGTTGAGAAAGGGGGGAGTGGCCTTAAAATACATCTTAGCAATCCCACTGTCTGGGACCTATTGGAGGTAACAGGAGGGGTAACTACCCTCTTATTACTTCCAGTAAGTCCCACACAGCAGGATTGCTAAATTCTCATAGCAGGCCACACCTCCTTTGCCCACCACTCTGCAAACACACCTCCTAGCACACTCCTGGATGTGGATTAAAGATTCCTTTGCTACTGGGGGCTCTTAGGGGCCAACTAGCCCACCTGATACCTCCAGTAAGCCCCAGATAGCGGGATGGCTGAGAGATGGACACAGGCCATGCCCCCTCTCTCCACCACTCTGCAAACACGCCTCCTGGTGTGCTCTTGGTTGGGGGATTAATTCCCTTGCCTCCTTGGGTCCCTGGGGGCCACCTAGCCCTCCTGTTATCTCTAGTAAGCCCCACACATCTGGATTGCTTAGAGGGGTCCAAGGCCACGCCCCCTTTTTACACCACTCTGCAAACACGCCTCCTGCCGCACTGCTGCTTGGGGGATGAAGTCCACTTTAGTTCTGAGGTCCCCAGGACACATTAGGACCTCATCGCCTCTCCAGCAGTGCGCCAAGCGGTGCGTTTGCAGAGTGGTTTAAAAAGAGGCATGGCCTCCAACCACCTCTCAGCAATCCCACTGTGTGGGGCTTACTAGAGGTACCTGATGTGCTAGTTTGCCCCTGAGGACCCTTAATATTCTAGGGGACTTAATCCCCCAACCCAGAACGCCCCAGGAGGTGCGTTTGTAGAGTGGTGTGGAAGGGGGCGGGGCCTCTGGCAAGATGCTGGCTTCTCTTTTCTTTTTTGTTAGAAGGGGGATGTGTGCCCATTTGTCTTAATATTTTGTGGGCCCTGAGGACCCCATCCCCCAGGGCCTGAGACATTTTACATTTTTTTTTAATCCAATTCATGCCCCAGGCACCCCATGCTGCAGGGCTTGGCCATATATGTTTTTATTTTTTTTGTATTTCTTTTAAAACAAAGGGGGCCACACTCCTCTGGAGGTCACTTTTGGTCCCGGGGACCACGTCCCCCAGGGCCTGGCCTCACTGTTGGGGACCACAGGGGAGCCCCAATGCCTGCTTTTTTATTGGCAAAGAGAGCTGCAAGCATTCAGCTCTCTTTGTCCAAAATCAATTCTGCTTTGCTTCATGAAAGCGCGAGCAGGTTTCCTTCTCTCACTTGAATGAAGCAAAGCTGTGTTTGCTATGGCAGGGCGGGTTCACTGCCATAGCAAACTGCAATTTCCTGGGGGTGGGCACCTTGGGACATTGCTGGAGCCGGCTCTGGGGGTGGTGGTCCTCAGGGCCCTGAAGGGCTCCAGGAGGGGGGTGCGTGTGAACCCCTTCCCATCTACTATATAGCCCCTGAGGTGGTGGTCCCTGGGGCCGTGGGGAAACATCGGACCCCCATATTTAAATTAAATGTGCCCCAGGGAGGTGGTGGTGGTCCCCAGGGCAGTGTTGGGGGGCTCGAGCCCCCCACACAAAGTTTTTAAAAGCAGCCCCGGGAAGTCCCCAGGATTTGGGGTGCACACGAGGCCCCCTATTTAAACTGAAGTCCTGGGGAGGTGGTGGTCCCTGGGGTTGTGGGGGGTCACGAGCCCCCACGCATTAGCGACAAAGTCATGGGGAGGTAGCAATCCCTGGGGCTATGGGGGCTACATAAATCCATTTGGCCAATGGGACCCGGCCCACCCGGAGGCTTAAAACAAATGGGAGAGCCAGCGCTTCATTTTAAAAAAAAAATCTTCGGCCGGATTTGCGTACCGTACGCAAATCTCCATAAGATGTTTTTAGGAAAATGCTTTTTTTTTGCCCTGGGGGTCCCTGTGGGACCTCCTGAGCAGGCCTAGGGGGTCAGAGTGCTTTTTCCATGCCCCCTCATCTAATTTGTAAAGTTTTTTCTTGTGACTCGGTTCCACTGAGTCACATGATGACTGCCAACACTTTTTGGTTTAGAGTGTTGGCATCCAATCAGAATAAAACTCATGCTCTGGAGGGTTTGGGAATCACCGGGGTCACCAGATATATAAATATTTTAAATATTAATTTTTCAGGTACTACTGAACGGATTTACACCATTAAAAAAATAAAATGCTTACTGATCTAATAGCTACCTTTTTTCCAAATGTTGTGTAACTCCATTCAGCAGTTCGGGCTGTAGCCTCTTCCAAAATTTCCTCTGTAAATTAATATGAAGAAATTGCATTTTAGGAACCCCCTTTTTTTCTCGCTTCCGCTTGATGAACCACCCCGAAACTTTTAAGACAAGAGCTGACCGGAGTGTCTCATTATTTTTGAAAAATTTGCGAAGATTCGTTAAATGGCGCCAAAGATACTGGAAAATCAACAAATGCTTTCCCTATGGAAACTAGATCCTAACTATAACTACCTACTGGTTAAAAATAATTAAGGTTACAGGGACGTTATAGTTAGGCTGACATTTCACTCATACAAAACGAGGGAAATTCAGCCATTATAGTTACTTGAGTTAACTATAATCTGCTTATGACCTCACATATTACATCACTCATGAAATGGTCAGTGACATCACTGATGAAATCACGTATAACATCTCAAATGACATCACTAATGACATCATCTAGTGACTGTGAGTGTTCTTAAAACATTTATGAGTATTAAATATATATGCCTAGGTGTTTTGGTGAATCAGTGTGTGTATGAGTGATTGTTTGGATGACTGAGTGGGTGCGTGATTGACAGCATGAGTGATTGATTAGGTGTCTCAGTGAATGTATGGATGAGTTAATAGTTGTGTGAATGTATCTCTCAGTCAGTTGATGACTTAGCAGGTGTATGAGTGTGTTAGTGGGTACATGAATGGCTATATGCGTAACTTATCGGTCGACTATCACTCCGGTTTTCTGGGTGTGTGTGTATGTGGGGGCGAGGAGGTATGTGCCTACCTGTATGGGTAAAAGAGTCAGTGCTTGTTTGGGGGGGAGTCAGCTAAAGAATGATGATGGATTAAATCCAGATATGTTGACTGGGGGTGAGTGATTGATTTGCTCAAGTGCTCCATATATCATCCCCTTTGGTATCGCTTTGTTCACCCTAAGTTGGCAGGGTATGCCCAGATGTGGGTCCTTTACTCACTTTGCCACTGGATTCAAGATAGCCTGGCTGATGAGGGTTATGAACCCAAAACTGGTCCCGGGTTGCTTATTTCCAGTTCAGGTAAAGACATGGCTTGGCAGTGCGGGCTGGAATGTTCCCATGCGGCACAGGGTCAGACTGATTTGCATATGGCCATGTCTGAACTGGGGTGGTGGAGCGAGCTAAAAAATGATGATGGATTAAACCTAGATCTGGTGACTGGGGGTGATTGTTTTATTTGCTCAAGCTCTCCATCCATCATCCCCTTTGGTATCGCTTTGTTCGCCCTAAGTTGGCAAGATATGCCAAACGTGGGTCCCTTGCTCACTTTGCCACTGGATTCAAGATAGCATGGCTGATGAGGCTTATGTACTCGACCCTGTGCCTCAAGGGAACAGTCCAGCCCGAACTGCCAAGCCATGCCTTCCCTGGACCGGAAACAAGCTTCGGAAGACCGGTTTCTGGCATTCCAGACATCTTCAGCCCGGCTTGCTTGAATCCAGTGGTGTGGAGTGCATGGGACTCACGTCTGAGAATACCCATCCCACTCGGGGTGACAAATGCAAAAACCACAGTTGATGGACAGAATGCAGAACAATGTCATACATTCACCCCAGTACAGAGATCTGGGCCAAAATCCATCGTTTTTTTGCACTCCACACCACCCCAGTTCAGCCATGGCCATTTGCAAATCAGTCTGACCCTGTGCCTTATGGGAACAGTCCAGCCCGAACTGCCGAGCCATGCCTTCCCTGGACCGAAAACAAGCTTCCGAGGACCGGTTTCTGGCATTCCGGCCGTCTTCAGCCGGGCTTGCTTGAATCCAGTAGTGTGGAGTGCATGGGACTCACGTCTGAGCATACCCATCCCACTCGGGGTGAAAAATGCAAAAACCACAGTTGATGGACAGAATGCAGAACAATGTCATACATTCACCCCAGTACAGAGATCTGGGCCTAAATCCATTGTTTTTTTGCACTCCACACCACCCCAGTTCAGACATGGCCATATGCAAATCAGTCTGACCCTGTGCCTTATGGGAACAGTCCAGCCCGAACTGCCAAGCCATGCCATCCCTGGACCAGAAACAAGCTTCCGAGGACCGGTTTCTGGCATTCCAGCCGTCTTCAGCCCGGCTTGCTTGAATCCAGTGGTGTGGAGTGAATGGGACTCACGGCTGAGCATACCCATCCTACTCGGGGTGACAAATGCAAAGATCTGGGTCTAAATCCATCATTTAGGCCCAGATCTCTGTACTGGGGTGAATGTGGTGCTCTCCATGCCACTGGATTAAAGCAAGCCGGGCTGAAGACAATGTCTGGGAGGAGGGCACCGCAGGAAATGGCTGGAGTCGGTCCTGGGGAGTGGTGGTCCCCAGGGCTACTTATAGCTTGACGAGTGGGGCCTCACAGTCCCCCTCCAACAGAAATTAAGAACCAGGGGGTGGTGTTCCCTGGGGCTGTGTGGGGGTCAGGAGCTCCTGGCGCATTATTTAAAATAGAGCCCCGCGGATGTGGGGATCCCCGGGGCTGCGGGAAGCAGTGTGGCCCCCCTGTATTTCAGAAAATTAGCCCCAGGAAGGTGGCGGTCCTATGGACTGTAGGGGGGCTGCATGGCCCCCCTGCACTACCCAAAGGCTAATTGCTTGAAGTGCAGGGAGCATGTAGCCTGCGCATCTTTATTTTTAATTGCCCCCAGAACCTGGTCCACCCTGGTGCCTGGAGTAAACAAAGCGCTGCTCCACTTCGAACCCTAATTTTTTTTTAAGGACACCTTACTGCTCTACTCTGCGCCAAACTAAAAGGAAAGGAGTGTATCGTAATTAAGCAACATGGTGCATTCCTGTGCTTTCTGCCTGCACTGGTGCTGTTTTGGCAGCCTAGCATTAACGCAGGCATCCTTGCACCATAGGGCAAGGGTGCCTCCGTTGCAGGCAGGTTCATTTTTGTGCAGGGAGGGGCACATTCCTGCACAAAAACAATCCTAAGAGACGTTTTCCTCTTTTATGTGTGCTGCAGAATAAAGTACACAGGGAATGCAGAAAGAACGAGGAGAAATAAACATCGGGAGGCGTACGAATTTGGCGCTGGCTCAGGTTTACAAAACTTTGTATATCTGGGGCAGGGTCAAATTCCATTGGTGTTGCATAGGAAAACCAATGGCAACGCTCATGGAATGCCTCCCAGGAGCAGAGTAAGACGGCACAGCGACCTGCTCTGCGCTGCCTTCCTCCTGAATTATGAGGTCCCTTAAAGCAACGTAGGGTGGCTTTGCATGGCTTTATAAATCTTTATGAGAACACTGTGACACGCATGTACCACTTTACGCTGTGCAAAAGCGACGCATGGCTCTCAAGAATAAGCCCCCTACAGTACCTGGGGCCTTATTTATGAAGGTCTTGCGCCGCCGGTGCGTCACTTTTTCCCATGTTAAAAGTGACGCACCGGCAGCGCAAGTCCTTCATAAATAAGGCCCCTGGCATTTGCGGAATAAGTAAACAGTATAGTCTTCAGTGGCGATAACATTGCCTCAACATCTCTGCGTCAGCACAGTTGATATGAATCTGTTAATCTATGAATCCTCACGCTAGACCATTATCCGCATAGTGATGGTGTGGCTAATGAGGTCAGAACATGAATTACGTGCGAGACACGAGTCAAGATCGAGGTGGGAGTAGTTAATATTATTAAGGAAGAGAAAACCGGCTCCGCTCATGACTCGTTGCTTGATTGAACAGAGTGCCGGCATCCGCTCCCGCAGCAGAAGACGACGACTCCTGCTGTTCAGACTACCAGGGATACCCAGAGGGGGCGAGAGCTATAATATCGCAGAACAAAAAAACAGACATGACAGCATAATATACATCTCCAATGCAGATTTTGCAATTCCAGAAATATATTAACAGGCTTTTGAGCTCAGCGCGGTATTTTATGCACAATAATTGGAGTACATAACGGGAGCTGTCACTCCTAAAACTTCATTACTGCGGCAGCATACGGCAGGATGTCGTGAATGTCCACAACGTTTACTTCCGGATGCGGAGCAGGAAATTTGAGGAAAAATGCGTACATTGTAATTGCTCTGCCTTTTCGCAGTCCTGGTTTTTCCGCCGAGTATGGCGCTAGAGTACTGCAGAGCTGTAAACATCGCACCTTCCCCTCTGTTCGTGGCGAGGCGTGTTTTTTTGCATCTTTGAGATAATGCAAACGCTGAATTTAAATGGTATAGGGAAGCTTGTCAGTGACATTAGTAGTACAGTGTGTGCTAATGAACACCTGTAGAAAGAAAACAAAGATATCTCGCGCCGAGTAATGCATTTGCAGCCGGGTCAATAGCATTCCGCCATATGGCGTTAGTTAACAATCTACTAGTTTTAGCTCCCCTGACATTATTATTGACTTCATTTGCTTTACATAAAATTAATTGTCTAGGACAAGTCACCTATTAATCTACATAATGTGCATAATGTTGTCGTTCACTGCGCACAGTAATGACCCAGCAGGGAATAATCTGCAATCAGTTTTACAGAGCACCTACAATTATAATCAAAGGGCTCGGTGATGTGTGCCTGCTTCCAACAGCTCGACCCAAGGATATTTCATTTCAAGATTCCTAGGCTGCTCTCACCAACTTCTCAAACTCAGTTACTTTTTTGTGACTTTCTCTCCTGGTGATGGCAATTAATGACACAGATGACCATTGCACGTCCAGACATATATCACCAGAAATCTACCAATGCGAATAAGCACTTGACTACATCTGGCGAATTACTTTGTGGCCTAATTTGCATTGTCACACTCTGCCTGGCACTTCTGCGGCAGGAAAGAAGCTTCAAGTTATGCTCGTGAGTGGCGGATTTCATATCATGCCATCTCGGGTCAAGTTACACCTTTTTTTAATGCGTCATAACAGCTCCAACACTCCTCCCTAGTTATGTTTTGAGGATTATATTGATTCTTTTGAATTTTTGAGATACTTGAATAAAGGTTTCCAGAGGGTAGAGGTTTCCTCCGGTATGAGGAGAGGATTAAAAGTGGATGAGGAATGCAAACCAAAAGTGTCCATTTTACCGTTATAATAGGATGTTACAGAAGAAATACTGTAAGCACATTTTATGGAGAAAACAATAATATTCCAAAAAGATGTACTCACTGAGCTCAATCCTATAAAAACAGTGCGGATCTAACAGTTAAAGGAGCTGATAAATGGGTCGGGATTGTCGTTCTAGACACTGATTACTTCAATAATGAGATTGTAAAACAGGTCAATGATGACGCACACAGTAAGGTACACAGAAAAGTACCGGGTGATCCTTTTAATGACTTTAAAAAAAAGAAAACAAAACCTGTGACAAAAACAACCGCAACTGGATGGATTTATCAAGAGCATTTATGAAATGCGAAATTGCCATGCACACTTGCTAACTACATCCCCCCTAAGTTCATAAAACTTCTGATTGTGTACCTTGGAAGCCTGTTGTCTCTGGATGTCGTTTTCTTTATGTAGATTTTTTTTGTGTCTAAAGCTACGTCTCTGAAACAACGTCCTATAGCAGAGGCAGTGTTGCCTTCTGCAACATGACATGGAACCTTTGACTCTGACATTGAAATGTGAACACTCTTATTGGGAAGTTCTATTCTATCATCGCTCCGATCTAGTCCTTCAGATATCATAAGCAACTATTTGGATACAAGACCTCACAAAATGTGGTCAAGCCAATAGATGAACTCAGGAGAGCTGAGCCAGACACACAGGGATCGACTCTGGCTCTAAGAGCCCGTGCAGAGCCAGCCGTGAACATATTTGGCATGTCATTCATGCAAAAAAGATCATGTTATTACGAGACAAGTTGTCTCAAAATGCTTGGTACATTAGATTATTTCAGAAGTATTTTTTAGAAGTGAGAGTTTTTAAACATGAACTGAGAAATATTCCAGCCCGCCTTAATGACAATGCTATCCGTTAACTAAGAGGCAAGTGCAGGATCACGTGTAGCCTGTATGTGGCCTAGATTCTCATTAGAGATGGTGTACCAGTATATCGTATTAAACACAAAATGGGTTTTTGAACGGCACACTTCTTAAATGCACATATTTGAAGATGCGCTCATATGTGATAATGAAAAAAAAGTAGGCTCAATGAAATGTACCTTTTGCCTATGAACAAACAGTTTGGTCAAGCAGGTAAGCTGGGATCTTCCCATATCTTCCTGTTTCATACTGTGCAATTCAGCCACTAGATGGGTATTTCTTTCTGCCATCAAAGGTTAATATGTTGTCCTCACTTCTTGGAGAATGAGATTAGAGTGTGGCTGGCAAGCAGAATCCACATTTTATTTTCGATAGTTTTATATAACACAATCTTGCCCAAAAGTAGAAGAGTGCTTCACAAAAGACTTTACTACTATACTGCCAGTATTCAAAGGATGCTGAGCCGAGGCCAGCATTCAAACCTGGTTTCCTATGTTACACAGTCGGCTGGGATTCAAACCTGGTTCACATGTTAAACAGATGGCAGATGGAGCCATCAGGTCACATCACCAACCATGAAAGTTCAGCTTGTTTTGGTCTTTAGATTCCAAGAGGACCTCGAGGCGATCCAGAGACACGTATCCGGCTCGAGGCAGGATTGAGCTTTAAGCGATTCCTTCAACTGGAGACCACACCCTCAATCAGTCCCACTGACTTTGTTGCTGAACTGAAAATGGTGGCACTTAACCATAATTATTTTATGTTGCAAATTTGCTTCAAATTAAGGGCACTGCAATGGGGGTATCTTTTGCTCCAAACCTGACAGAGCTCGTTGTGGATAACTTCAAGGAATTGTTCATATATCTCTAAACCAACCTCTAACTATAGCACATCTGTTGCTGTATGCTCTATATCATGGGTACTCACAAACTTTCTGTCGAGGGCCAAAATGACAGTGTAGTTTGTGGCCGAGGGCCGCACTGGGGGTGGTTGTTAATTTCACTTCAGCTACAACTTCTCACCGTTTCATTTACAAATTGGACATATTATTCCTTTCCACAATATCGGTCTACTTTGCCTACATTTGAAGCCCACCTTACATTCCAGTTTGCCTTCTTTATGCCTTGAAAAAGTCCTTGTGCAGGACGAAACACGTGTTGGTGATGTCTAATTTTGCTGGGAATACCTGTGTTTTGGAATTATAAGAATAAAGATTGAAGAACACAAATAACAAGTGGACTATATCTTGGAACTCTATATCTGAATAATTGCCTATTGAATGTTACCTTATCAAGTGTTTTTTGTGCTTACTCTATAACTATTAGAGTTTAATCCATTAGGGGCCTTTTACTTTTGCCCTAATTGTTATAATCACTGGCCCACAGGAGTGCTGCCAAAAGCTTCTCAATTTTGTTTGGATTCATGTGACACACTTTCAGTGTGTACAAACGGCATCTTTAGGTGGTAGGTGCCCTGAGTTTCTATAGCATCCTATTGATTACTTTTTTTCTCATGATGTGTACTTAACTTAGACCAAATAATTGTTTTGCGTAAAGTGTGTGCGGACGTTTCCCTTTGGGAACACTACCACCCTTCCTCTTTTTGTTAATCTCTCTCTGTCAGTCAGCCTCACTTAGTCAGTCAGCTAGTCTGTCAGTCAGTCAGTTACTCTCTCTCTGTCAGTCACTCTCTATGTCAGTCTCTCTGTCTTTCTCAGTCAGTCTCTCTCAATCAGTCTCTCTCTCTCCTAGTCAGTCAGTCTCTCTCTGTCAGTCAGTCTCTCTCTGTCAGACAGTCTCTCTCTCTGTCACTCTCTCTCCCGCTGTCACTCTCTCTCTCCTAGTCAGTCAGTCTCTCTCTCTCCTAGTCAGTCAGTCTCTCTCTCCTAGTCAGTCAGTGTCTCTGTCCCAGTCTGTGTCACTCTTAATCAGTCAGTCTCTCAGTCAGTCTCTCCACTCTCTCTCTCTCCCCCCCTCTCTCCACTGTTCCTTATCTCCTCTCTCTCTACTCTCTCTCTCTTCATCTCTCTCTCCTCTCCACTCTCTCTCTCCACTCTCCTCTGTCACTGGTAAAAGTGGGTTTCTGGAGGGCCATGGGTACATTAACTGCAAGGTCAGTGGGCCGCCAAGGAAGGCCTGCCCGCCTCACTATGAGTACCACGGGAAGCAGCAACAGTCCTGGGGAGAAGTATGCTTGGTTGTGAACCATAAAAGTACAGGGATATGTATGATTCCCCTTCAGTATCTATGTACTTTGTGGGCAAATGTAGCTGAAAACAATGCTGTCAAAATCGTAATTTAGTGCATAAAAAAAAAGATACTTTGCAAGTACAATTAGCATATCTCACAAATTGAAAGGTCGTGTACTAATTGAAAATACTTAGTAGGGCTGTGTGTGATCTTACCAAGTGTTCAGCAACATTCATTTCTAGGTTGAGGCCCTCCCATGACGGAGAAGTAACACAAAGCAGCCTTATGTGAAGTTGCGCAACATTCCTGATTCTTCTTGTGATGAACTGAATTGTTACCACCTAAAATGTGTTGTGCTTTGAGTTTCGTAGCCTCTTTATTCCAATCATAAAAATGTTAAAAAATTAAATGCCCATGTACACGTGCTTGCTCCGTGAGGTGAGCTATTTCTTTCAATGACGTGTTCTTGGCATGGTCACGGTTTGAGGAATCATTTTTGCCATTCCTGCACTTGTAAGTGTGCAGAGTGCACCCACGCCAGCCCAGAGCCTGGCCGAAAGGGCTTCAGCAAATTCCCCCCCCCCTCACCCCCTCCGATCCCCCCCCCACCCGCCCCCCCCTCCCCTTCCCTGTGTGGCAGCCCGTCTCAGACAGCTTCCCCGGGCACACACAGAGCCGCACCCAAGTACGTCACAGGTCTTTTAAAGACCATTTACTTGCAAATGAGGCTTTGTTGTGTTTCGCCCCTCCTTAGCGCCCCTGCAGCTCCTCTCTATTACCGGAACATCGCCCAGGCCCCAGAGAGCAGAGTCTCTCGGAGTCCAACCGGCGGTGTCTTACTCAAGCTGAGGACGTATAAGGATACAGACACGCACACAATAAATCAAAACTTTAAAAAAAATACATAAAATATTATATAAACGTGTATTTGCGCAAAGATCCATTTTCAGCATCTGCAAATTATTCCAAAACGCCAGTGGCTCTCGTTCCATGAGACAGGGGTCGCATCTTGTGCGTCTATTGACAAATATAAACCTCTCTTCTTAAACCTCACAGTTTATAAATCACCACAGCTAGTAAACACCGCACTGGCCGCTGGCAAAACCTCACACAAACACACCCCGCGTAAATTCAAAGTCTTGTTTTTGTTGCTCTGCGCCGGTTGTAAATGGCCATTTCCTCGCCAGCGTAAAGTCAAAAGTCATGAGAAGCGCGTCCCCGCCGGCTCGTCTTCCTAAATTAAGAACTGTTATGTCTGCCTGGGGTAGGAAACGCAAGTCGCCCTCTGCCGGAGTTGCCACAGTTTAATGTTGTACTATCTCTAACCCAGGGGTACTCGAAGTACGGCCCGAGTACGTCACAGGTCTTTTAAAGACCATTTACTTGCAAATGAGGCTTTGTTGTGTTTCGCCTCTCCTGAGCGCCCCTGCATCTCCACTCAGTTATCGGAACATCGCCCAGGCCCCAGAGAGCAGAGTCTCTCGGAGTCCACTGGCGGTGTTTGCTGACATTTAAAAAAAAAAAAAAAAACACCGGTAGGATGTGTGCAAGGTCCGCGGCCCGCCAAGGAAGGCTTGCCGGGCCGCCACTGGCCCGCGGGCCGTACTATGAGTACCCCTGCTCTATATCAATGATTGCTTTTTTGGTGGTTGATACCTGACTGGATTCATATGCATTTCTCACATGGTTCAAGCAATGCAGTAAGATCTGTTTTTTTATCCATTCATCTGATTTCATAGGGTCAACCATCTTGACTTTTCTGTGAAGTTACTAAAGGTATTCTAATCCCTAACTTATATAGGGAAGAAACTGAACATATTTCACAGATTTTAACCATGGTTACCATTCACAGACTCTTAGAGACAACCTATCTTATGGTTAATTTCTTGTGATTCATCAAAATGATAATATTTGGTAAGTAGACATTAGGCAACGCATTATGGGTTATCATAAACAATGCGTTCGACATGTGTAAAAGTGTGGTTTATTAATTGGGGTTGATGTGAATTCACCACAAGAAAAAGGCCACACGCTTGTTAAGGTAAAACACAGTTTTAATCATTTAAACCTGGGCTCAGCCCATGGTACCTATGGCATACAGAAAATAGACTTAACTAATGAAAATATGTAAAGTATTTAGTAGTAACAACACATTTTAAAAGACAAAATACAAAGCAATAAAAATCCCACAGCCAATTCAGAAAAAAGGGACAAATGTCAAAAGTGCTATTGCATCAAAAGAACAACAATCAAATAAGGAGAACATCATTTTTGAAGATGTAAGACACAAAGCACCTAGAAAAGTAAAATGTTAATCAGTAGTCACTATGTATGGGTTACCAGGACTTAGGCATGATTTCAGTCTAACACCGATGGATCGTGGCTGTGATACACCGAGCAGGTCCTCTTAGTCGAAGATTTTACCTTCTGACTTGGAACCAGATTTAGATCTTGACGGACAAATTAGTCCTCACAACGGACAAGGATATCCTGTCCGCCGAAATATAAATCCTATTATATCCTTTGGGATCATATTTCAGGGGATAGGATATCTGTCACCATTGTGACAGAGTAACCTGTCCCCAAAGATCTAAATCAGGCACTTAGTCTCTCAAATTAAAGCCACATCCTTGCAAAGCATGATACCCATTGGGCAGGGCTGCTCTCAAGTTATTGGTTTTTAATGGGAAAAGTTCAGAAATAGATAAATCCAAATTTTGCCATCACCGAAGACCTCACTTTACGCAGATACGTTTTGCACCTTCACCTGGTCAAGACTTCTACCTTTAGACTAAGACTTTATTATGGATCTCAAAATGTTCAAGTTATGTAAGCCGGGATGTGTATCTGACCATTTCAGGGTTTCTGCCACAGGTCCTCTGGGTATTTTCTAAGGCTCCCTAGATCACAGGTACAGCATTTGGGGGACGAAAATTCACTCCATCAGAAACCACCAACAGGGTCTAATTAAGGTACAGTTGCTAAGGAAGCTAAGCACTTCAGAAAAAAGGCCTCATGTAGCTTGTTGTGTCACTGTAGCTAAACAAGAAGTCCAGCCCTTCAGGTTTCCACACAGGTCTATAACTGCAGGTCCATTACTCTTCTATTCTCCTGCAGGCCCAGAAAGTGTTCTGATGAGCTGTAGGTGGGGTGAGACTCTTGTAGGCTTCAATAGCCAGTGGATGGGGTAACTACTTGACACTCCCTAACCAACAAGGAAAACCCTCCCAAGGGAAAACCTTCCTAATTTTGCAACACATCCTGGCTGCCTTACTGTAAACTATCTTACAGTGCACTATTCTAAGTAAATTAAAAAATGGCACAGTCTTTCTGCACTTGAAAGTATCTTTCATGCCAGCCAGGGGTATATTAAGGGAAATGAGCAGGGATGGGCTACAGAGAGCATTGGAGACAAAAGGCTTCTCTTCCCAGTGTCCCTTTACATTTATCTATAAATAGGTAGGCATCATCCTGGTCCTATTGAGGTAAGGAATTTCCGGAACCCTCTGCAGCTGCCCATGCTGAGCCTCTATGTGTCACATACCTAACAGTCAGGTCTTCTTGCCAAAAGGCTTATGCCATTGTGTCTGCTTTGGGAGCAGTTTTCACACTACAATAAATTGAATTACTGGAAGGTAATTTGCCATCAGGCTAAGGCTGATTAGCAGAGTAGAGTTTCAGGCAGACAAAATCTAACCTTTTCAATAAGACTTTCCCTAAATATTTATTCAACATATGATATCACCACCGAATACATTTTTCAATAACCATTTAAAGTAGTGTTTCGATTGTTCTGGTAGCGTGTCTCAAACCAGAGTTTACAGAGTTATGATTTTATTCTGAATGTAAATTTTTCTTAAGGGTAGCTTCAGGCTCTTACAGTGTAAGAAGCGTTTTAAGGCTAGTCACTGTTAGTATGTACCATCATTACATTCTTGCACATTCTTGCTTGTACCCACTTTTCAATATTGAATACCTTGTCTTGTGGGCTGTATGATCCACGCAGAGGGTCCTAAGTCATATTTAAAAGTAGTGCTCTTACCTATCATTTAGACAGGTTATTTTGCAGATTTAAAAGTTGCATGAACCATGTTTCCTTTGTCAGCCTAACGGATGGTACAATGTGTCCCGCAGTCCACAGGTGACATAATTTTCCGTACCACCGGTGTATTTCCTGCACAGTATACTGAGTCTTTAAGTGGAGTTTAACTACACCAATTAAGAGACAATGTTACCATGTGCAGGGGTCGGAGCACATAAACTAAGGTCTGGACAGCAGTACACCAGTGGGCAGAGTAAAAAAAAAAAAAAAGCAGCATCTTGTCAACAAGAAAAGGAGGAGCCGCCTCAAAAAGAGGCACTGACCAGAACACACTATCAAAAGGATGAGATATTATCCTTTTTTACTCTTTGCTCTCACTCAATCGCAGACCTGCCCAGAAGGACAAGCTGATATGCTTCTCTAATATTAGACTCGATTTGAACCACATTGTGAAAAGTATTTAAAGAATTGAGTATTCTGTATGCTTTTGTGGTTAATTGCTAAGTCTTAAAGTTAAAAGAAAATCTCAAATTGAGAGTCCATTTAGTATGATTAGACAACCACAAGTCAAAAACACTATTTCTGTTCAACTGAGACTCTCACTTGTGTAAATCTTAATAAACGTGGAAACTTTGTGGCATATGAATTTACTTTCAATACCAAGTTTCTGACTCCTGGGTTGAAGTCCTTTGTGCTCAATTTCCATTTGAATTACAATACTTATAATGTCATGTGTTCCATTTGGTTTGCGTAGCAACTCATACACATTGGCAAAACTAAACAAAAGGCTTGCCTGCGGATAATGCAACATCACAGCAGGATTTGAAGTAAGACTCTAAATGTTCCATTGGATACATATTATGCCCATTCTGGACAACAAGAAGATGACGTGACTTAACATAAAGGATAATTTTTTTTTTCAAAGTATAGGAATGGGGACCTTGTTCTCCTCCTTGGCAAGAAAAGAATGTCTTTGGATTCAGAGATGGAACTCTACGTCACTTGGACATACTGGGATGGACTAATATAACTGCAAGAGTTCATTGTAATTTAATTTACAAAAGTGTTTTTTTAATAAGGGTAAACATCCGTTTTTTAAATTCATCAATTCATTATTAATTCATTGATAAATGCATACCCTATCCATAAATGAAAAACACAAGTGTTTTTCATGTATGGATAGGGTACGTATTTATCAATGATGGATAGATTCTTGGCAAAAAATCTAAACCTATGATATACCACACTTACTTCTTCCCTCGTACTAGATTTAGGTTTGGTACATTGGGGTAGGGGTATTTTATGTATATGTTTATCTATAGTTTAGAAACCATACAATTCTTTTACAGTATTATTTTATAATACTCTTCTAGCTGTACACATTATACTTTGCAGCCTGTCTTACGATTGTAGCAGTTCACTTTACTTGCATGAGAAAGAAGACTGTTCAATAAATCCTTTTATTGAAAAAGCCCGTCTCTGTATTTCTCTGCACCTCTGATGAAACGAAGCATGCACCACTGACTTAGTAAAATATCTATCTATTGTTTCCACAACTCTGAAGATACGTTTATTCTTGGGGAAACAAAGTTGCCATGTTAATGTTTTTGTCAGAAACGAATCACTTCTTGTGTATTCAAGAAAGTTTCTAGCGACCTCTGAGCTAGCTGACACTCACAATTAAGTATAATATATTGGCCAGAGACGTAGTAGACATAAGTCCTATGTCAAAATTATAGGATATATAATTCCAATGTGCAGAGCCTATTGGGAATATAGGAACTACACTACATGGCGCCCAACATTTGGTAAGGCACAAATTTAACGCTAGCTATTAGAGTAACTCAGTCGTGCTTTTCACAGAGACTCCTTTTCCCCTTAAAATACTCCAATATACGTCTGGAGTGGGTAAAAAGATAATAAATCTGCCATAACTGAGTAGGACGAAAATCCTATCTATTTGTTTTTGGTTTGTTCAACGTTGAAGGATATAGTGTTCCAAAATAATGCGCACCTTATCTTTGTTTCCTTGAAACTTGCTCTGCAACTTTCATAAAATAATGTCGCTTAACGGCAACAATAATGCGACCAGTGGAGCTGCAGGAACTGCAACTGATCCGGGCATAGAAGTTACAGGTTTCCAAGAAACCGACCCGGATGCTATAATCATCCCGGAAAACTTAACGAAAGCCATCACTATAAAGCTTATAACAAATGGCCTATCACCACGAGGTGGTAGGGTAATGTTTGTCATGGAGGCACATGAATATCGGCAGACAGAGGTATTCTATTCATGGATTTTCTTCCCTGAAGCAAATGCAGTATCACATGTGTTTCACTTCTACAAAGAAGACGAAACTCCAATGGAATACACTCCTTTTGAGGATATTAAAATTCCTCTAACATACCAAGAGCATGAGCTCTGGTTTAAAAGCGCCCTACAACATAAAAATCACATTACCAGGCTCTGTCCCCTAGGTAGACCAGGAGCAACATGGCAGGTTTAAGCCAGCTATACACCACATCCTACCATTGAAGAAATTACAGGTGAGGAATTATTAGTTCAACTAAATCAACTAATAAAAATACAGTGACATTTGTTTCAATATGTCATGCAGACTCTTATAGTCCAATGTCCTATAAGGATTTTACAACAAACCCCTCACCAGGGGAACACAAAATAAATCACACCACAGACTATACAATCAGTCATTGGAAATTGCCCGCAAAAAAGGAACAAATTCCATTCTGGATAGCTCAAAAAAATTACTCAAATTGAGGCAGTATTTCCCGATACTACCCCTCATGAGAAACACAGAATTTTAACAATCTGTTTACCAATCGGGATCGCACTACACCTGGAGGACTGTGACACTTGGGTGACAGTCTTTGCTGCAATCTACACAAAAACACATGGTGTTCTGTCTATGGCGGTTATACCAAATGTCCTGAAACATATTCAAAATAAATACAGGGCAGAGCCTGCTTTAAATCTGGGTATGAAATTACTGAGAGATTTCAAACAGGTCTCAGCTATAATATTAGCTAATATTAAAGGTGAGGCAGCATCTATGGTGATCCGCCAAAAATAGGTGAATTTGATGTAACTGAGCAACCATATGAACTGTCCAGAATAACTAAAAAATCCTCTGAAGAACTACGTAGAGATAGTTTGGGTGGGAAACCATTTAAACCCCAACTAACAGCAAGTCCTGAAAGGTCTTTATTAAAAACCCTCTCACTACTCCTAAAAAGAAGTAGGAGAACACTAAACAAACTTCTAAAGAGAAGCTTTCCCAGTCCCAAGGAAGGTCTCCTCAAAAGGAGCCCTCTGAAAAGAGGTATAACCTCAGGAAAAGGGATACTTTGAAAAAACCTGATAGATATCAAGATACTGATACACGTTCCTCTCGTACCTTTCAGACTTCCTCACAGAAATCGGAAAGAAGAGGACGTTCAGAACACAAGGAAGAACGCGTGAAATCCAAAGACGATCAACACATCCCAAACAATAGGAAAACTCAATTCACCATAAAGAAGGTAGCAGGTCTAAAAATCAGACATGCTGAGGATCTTGAGGACACAACTCAAGAACGGGGATTGGGCCCAGACAATGCTGGACAGCGCAGCAGAGGTCACCATAGCTCGCAAGATCTTGAGACAGTGGACTTGAATCAGTACATTCAAGTTGAAACAGCTGATACCAGGGTTAGTGTACCCCATAAGTTATTTGAAGTAAAGCTCCGGATGGAGGGGGACATACTAGGAAAATAAGAGCACTCTTTTGGGAGAAGCTCTCTAAGGTTTATGACATACTTCTAGCTGAAAAAGACTGGCCACCAAAATTTGTCAGGCAGTGCCCACATGGCAAAGACATCATCACGCCAGCCTTCTCCAATTATATACCAATTCACTTAAAATACACCTATGCCAGAAAATGGGCTGTAGCCCAGGCACCAGCATTATATAAAAATCATGTAGGATGGGATGAGGATTCCCTCACCATAAAATCCAGTTAAAAACTCAACCAACTGCACAAAGACAGTATCCAGTTAAGCAAGAAGCTTAAAAACAGGTCAGGGAGATATTAGATCAACTTGAATACCAAGGGGTGATTGAAACATGCACCTCGTTCATGAACAATCCTTTGTTTCATGTTTCCAAACCAGACAATACATATTGTCTAGTTAAAGGCCTTCAAACTCTTGTTGCAAAACCTTTGCAGTACAAAACGCACACAGTGCAGCACTAATGAATAACATTGTGCGTAAAAATATAAAACCACATTAGATGTTTCGAAAGGTTTCTTCTGTCAAAATATTGCACCTGAAAGCAGGTACTTGACCACTTTCTCAATTATGGGGACACAGCCTCACTTCTGTCGTCTCCCCCAAGGATTCAAGAATAGTCCGAGGTTATTTTCAGCTAGAGTAACAGAGTTACTACAAACGTATGATGATGAGGCATTATCGTATGTCGATGACATCTATCTAACAGACAATGACTTGGACAGGCACTTGAACACAGTGAATACCATTATACTTGGATTTGCCTCTGAAGGGTATAAATTCAACTTTAAGAAATCAAGAATTGCCCACCTCAACGTCCTATTTCTAGGATATGAGTTATCAAGTGAAGGCAAAAGCCTGGCAGCCAACTTTTTTGAAAAGCGTGCACTGCTCCAACCTCCAAAAACACAGAAAACTTACAGTCAATTTTAGGTTTCCTAAATTTCGGAAGAACATACATTCTACATTCTGCAGAAAGGGTTAAACCTCTCTACAAATTAATTTATTTTAAGAGTTTTATATGGCGCTGGCTAGACACAGTGGTATCCAAGCACTTTACATAAGGTTCCACATAGTTGCAAAATTACATCAGTCACAAATTACAAATAAAACATAACATTAGAAACATTTAAAGAAAATAGAGGGTAATTAAAATGGACTGAAAAGGGAAAGGGGTAAGGTAAGGGTACGACGGAGAGACAAAGGGAAAGTCTGCCCCAGGTCCAGCTGGGTAGATGATGGCCACAGGGGAATCTACAGCCCATCTCCTCTTCAGCTATCAGGTAGCACCACCGGGCTTCAGTCAGCTAGCTAGGTCTCAACGGAAAGACATTTGAAGAGTGACCATTCCCAAACCTCCCTAATGTGGAGAATCCCTAAACACTGTGGACTCTCTTAGAGGGATGTACGAGACTCCGGGACATGAATGCTAGGATCCCTCCCACAATAAGAGGAAAAGGAGTGCTTTGGTAAGGGGCACATTCCAGGAAGCCAATTAAGGCGTTTTTCCGTTATGTGTGAACCCTTAACACTGTGGACTCTCTCAGAGGGGAATCTGAGGCTCTGTGGCAAAAATGCTGGATCCCTCCTCAACAAAGGGAGAGGGAGTGCTTTGGCAATGGGCACAAACAGGGAGGCCATTTAGGGACAGTTGGGCGGTAGTGGAGGACTGATACAGCAGATGGGGAAATGAGAGTAGGTACGCTTGTACAGATGCCTACTGCCCTAGAGCAGCTAACGATAAAGGTAGGAGGGAAAAACCATGAAAATAAAAAATGTAAACTGCCAAACTGAACGTAGTTAAATCAAAGTCAAGAACCCTCAGGGTCTAAAATGGGAGGGCTAGCAGAAAGAAGTGAGTTAAGGGTGAAAGAGCGTAGGTAGAATAACGAGATCGGAGCAACATTGGGAACAAACGAGAGCAGAGGGGAAGGTAAGATGTGGCCGGGGGAATGTTTGGTCGCCATTTTAATGTCAGGTCGCTACTGGCAGTCTTTACAGGGATGGTCAAACAATGGATAGATGAGGTGTTGCAAAGTACGAACCATCGTGTTAAAAACATGCGAGTAAACAGGGGTGTATAACATGACATAAAAAGAGTGGGGGGAACAGCGGTATCAGCAACATTCTTGGAAGATGCGTGGATCCGTGGAGAGGAGAGGAGATTAAAGGTAGTCCGTGTTAGTGTATCTGGAACGTTCTGGGTCGATAACAGTATCAGAAAGTGCCAGTGTGGGGCTGGGCTTGAGAAGTGTATCTAATGATAGTTTGGGCTGTTGTTTGTCAAGTTTTGCCCAAGTTGCTTGATGCATCAATATTTTGCACCCTTGATAGAATGAGTGCGTGAGTTAATCTTTGTATATTGGGATAATTAAGGGTCCCGAAGAGTATTGCCCTGGTGCCACCCTTCCGGTCCAACCAGTCTGTTTCACTGGAGTTGAAGTGGTATAATGGGGGTTGTCATTACCCGTGCGTAGCAATGAGGAAATTGCCAGGGGCTGGCTCCGTCTGTGAGATGTGGTGAGTAGGTATTTTGTTTTCGGGCTCATATGGGTATTTTGCTTCCCCTCAATGGTGCAGTGCCCTGTTGTTAGCCCACGATTTGTGCCGTTAATATTCGTTTATTTAGGCAGTCTACTGGGATCGTGGGTGTGCAGACCGATTTCAAAACAACTAATTGGACTCAAAAACAAACAGAAATTTTGCGTTCAGTGCAAACAGACATATTAGCAACAAATCATTTACAGACAGGCATAAACCTACACAACCTTGTAATCCGAATCATCCAAGGAAGATGCAGATTCACGTACTTAACCTTCAATTAAGGAGAAAAAGTACCAATTGCTTATAAATCACACTTGTACACACAAGCTGAAATGAAATTCACTTCTACATAAAAAATTCTGACGGCGGTATAAAGTGCAGTAGCAAAAGAGTGAGCTCTCGCACAGGGTAATAGCATGATGGTCGTTACTCCTGTACTGGCCTTAGAGGCATTGACAAAAGCAATCATTCCGAATGCAAAGGCTTTACATCCAAGATGGATACAATGGGTTAACTCTCTTGCTGCAACAGACGTTGAATACGTTTTTGACCCCTACTTAAAAACACAAGAACTTCTACAATACAAACAAGAATGTCCTCTGCCCAATGAGATTTTGCCTCTAGAACAGTACGAATATATAATTTATACAGATGGATCAGCACAGCCCGTAATTGGGGGTAAACAAGCTTATAGTGCTGTGTGCGCGATTGTTAAAGGTCGCTGGCGCGATGGTAAATTCCGACCAATGGTCACAAGAACGCAATCTCTTGGAGATTGTACAGCTCAGCGAGCTGAACTACAGGCATTCAAGATGGCGCTTGAAAATACTGATCGCGAATTCCCCACACTCATAGTGTGCGATTTGTATTACTGCGTTCAATCTTACAATGAATACTCGCAGAACTGGATTCAAAACGGTTTCAAAGACGCTAAAGGTGGCACAATCAAGCATAAGTTTCATTGGGAATAACTAGTTCAATTACAGAAAGAACTACAAAAGACTCACTTGATCCATACATGAGTCATCTGCGTGATGGCGTTCACGTTGAAGGGAATTCATTGGCTGATGAAGCCGCGAAGGCAGCTGTGAAAACTGCTTCCATAGCTGCAATCACTCGTTCTAAAACAAAAATAGACAGCAAAATAATGCAGGCTGTTGCTGCTTCCAGCAAAGACAGCTGTAAAATTTACCAAAAGACTTTCCACTCAAATACTCGCAGATAACTGATGCGAATAATGTTTCTTTCCCTGGAGTGGGGATAGAGTAATTCCAAACATGAAACATAGATTAGGACTAATCTTAGCAGCACATGAAGGGCTCGCCTCTGCAGATGCAGGTGTTTCTACTACAGTATCATTATTAAAATAGAGATACTGGTGGCCATGCATGAGGAAACAGACCAGAAACTATGTTTTTTTCCCTCTAAATATTTTTATTAAGTTTTTCCTGTTTCCACCCAATAAAACACATATTTTTACCATTAGCACAATCACAAATTCGAGATGTACAGAAAAATAAAAAAACCATAATAAATCATGATATGATATGATATGCAACAACAAAACAGAATATAAAAAGAAGATACAAAAAGCATAAAGAAAAAGAAAACATTATTTCTGAGAACCTTCATTTTCAAACACTCTCCCTCCACCTCATTATAGGTTCCCAAATGCGTTTTCCAAGCGTTCTTCCTTTCCTTCCTTTCTTATCATATATCCCTTTCTCCAAATTATAAACGGATAGTAGTCTAGCCAACCACTGATGGAAAGTCGGGGCAGCTTTATCCAGCCATGCGAATGCCACACACATTCTTATAACTGCCATGGCCATGAAGAGGAAGTAATGCAATCTAACTTTCCTGCTGTCCCCTCCCACACCAAGAATGATCCATGCGAGCATAAGAGCAACATTTATTCCAAAGGTGTGAGCAAAAAAGGATTCGATAGCTCTATGCAATGACTGTAAATGAGGGCATGTAGCAAAGACATGTATACTATTTGCTTCTTTACTATTACACCGAGAACAGTTAATTCCTGTTATCCCCCCACTGAGCTAATCTAGCAGGTGTATGGTATAGTGAGTAGATTGTTTTGTAATGCTGAGCATGTAACGATGCCGAACAGAGTATGGATCGCCCCATATCTAACGAATCCCGAAAACAGTTCTGTTCCACCTGGAGCTTATCTGCCCATTTTCTACCATATTTTCCAAATCATCACTTTTTAAACTAGACAGCTCTGCATTAAACATTTTAATGGAGCAATCTGCACCGCCCTCTATCATATCTAATATCTTACTCTTATCAAATCCAGCAGAACCTCCCCGTTTATTTATTAAAGAGCTCCTAACTTGCAACAACTTAAAAAAATTATTATTGCACATGCCATACCTCTCCCGATTGTCCGAAAACTGAAAAATACCATTGACCTTCATTAAGTCACCCAATTTACATATCCCAGTCACCCCCAGTCAACCATACCAGCATCTCCAAATATCTCTGCCGGGAGGGATGAATTCTTACCTAACCTAGTGTATGTATAAAACCTACCCAACCGCAGTTTTTTGCAAAATGCTGTTCAAATTTTATACGCTGCCATAAGTGTTTTAAAATTGGTTCTTTTAAAGTAACTGGGGTCAGAGTACCTCAAAAAACTATTTTCTGCATTCTCAACGATAAGTATTGTATACATGTTTGTTGAGCCAATATTGACCTGCAAATCTAAAGCATCACCCCCATCAACCCAGACACATATTGGAAGGCAGCTGCCCAGTAATATAACTTAAAATCAGACCGCCCATCCTCCTCGATCCCTAGAAAGAGACATGAACCTAGAGGGCTCTCCTGGTCTTACCTTGTGCCCAAAAAAATCTATCAATTAGATGATCAATTGCCACAAACGACTTGCCTTTGAAAAACAATGGAATTGTCCTAAATAAGTAGATACATTTAGGCAGGCTAATCATCTTTACAACATTCGCGTGCCCTACTAATGAAAGGTGAAGGTTTTGAATCCTATCCAAATCTCTCCTACTTTTAGCCACTGTAGGCTCAATATTTAATTCCACTATCCTATCAAGTTTGGCCGTAAGATTAATTCCCAGATACACAGCAGACTTCGTCACCTGCGCATCATTACAAACCACCTGACTATTCTTAATTATCTGCGTCTTAGGACCATTTAGTGCATAGCCTGACATCTGGCCGAATATAGCAGCTTCTCTTTCTACCTCCAGTATAGCACTACAGGGATCTGAAGTAGTTTTTGCCACATCATCTGCATAAACCAAAGTTTTAAAAAGCCTGGCCCTGAATCCTAATAGGTACAATCTGCACATTTGCCTCCAACTAACGAATCAATGGGTCCATGTACACTGCAAAATGTAAGGGTGAACAACATGGGCACCCTTGCCCAGTGACCCTTCTAATCTGCATCAGCGAGGTATACCCTACATTAATTCTAAGGCGAGCTGTGGGGTGTTGGTAAAGAGCCTATGTTGCCCTAATAAATCCTTCCCCTATGCCTACCCACATTAAGGCTGCTGTTAGAATTGGGATTTCTGGTTGGCTAAGGCTTGCGCCAAAGCCAGGCAGAAACCACCATTCCTAAGGTAGGGTAAGGAAGTCACCCGCCAAGACAACCCCTGCTCACCCTCTTGGTAGCTTGGCACGAGCAGTCAGGCTTATCTCTGAGGCGATGTGTAAAGCATTTGCGCATGCACCCACCAACAACAACATCCAAGGCCCCCCACAAAAGGAACTCTACACAAGGTATATGTAAAAATAGCCTTTGTATTGCAAAACACATTAGAGTCATAATCAGAGGTTGTACATTGTGCCAACTGGCACGGGCAATATTTACAAGGGATAATATGTACACAGGACAGGGCCACACGGGCCACTGTCAGGAATAAGCCCTTGGTAAAGAAATAGCACTTTTAGAACTTAGAATACCATACTTGTAGGCCTAGAACTTAGAACATACCTTCCACCCTGGTTGCACAGGATAATGCGAGTGATCTCCCTAGTAGGCTTGAGCGGGCGGCCGGCTAGCTACAAGCGTTTGTCTGGGGTGGCCAATGTGTGCGGCTCAGAGGAGGAGGGGGGCAGGATGCGGGCGGCCCAGCGAAGCGGCGCGACTCAGGGGAGAGCGGCGCGGCTCGAGGCTTGAGCGGGCGGCCGGGCACAAGCTGCCGAGGGGAGTGAGCGAGGCACACTTCAGGCGAGGCCCCAGTGGCCCAAGGGGATCAGACAAGTCCCCGCAATTTGTCAGGGAAGGCACAATAGAGTCCACTGGTCCTGGGACTCTGGTCAGGGGGCGAGCTCAGTATCAAGCCCTTGGAGACAGTTAAACACCAAATAATCATGTAGCACACAACCAGTAACTACTGGTACCAGGTAAGCACCACCTATGCAACCCTAACCACCTTAGGAGAATATTGCACAGGGAACCTGGGCTTCGCAAGCAACACCTGTACTAGCAAGAAAACAACCACCTAAGTATCACAATATCTTTAGGGGTATAGGCATATCACACATGATGTATCACAACACATTCAGAGGTGTAGGGAAGGAAAACACATGATGCATCAATAACACATTCAGCGGTGCAGGAGAAACACATGATGCATAAACATACATTCAGCGGTGTAAGGAACAAGGCACATGATGCATCAACAACACATTCAGAGGTGCAGGAGAAAGACATGATGCATAAACATACATTCAGCAGTGTAAGGAACAATGCAAATGATGCATCAACAACACATTCAGAGGTGCAGAACACAGGGTGAGCAAAACATACAACACGCAGTACATTTCCTAACACCCAAAAGCAATAGGACATAGATCATAACCGCATCTAAACCACAGTTAGCGCAGGAATCATAATAGCACATGAATCACTTTAAAGTCCAGGTTGTGCCACTGCGCCAACACCTTAACGTAGCAGCTGCCCACTACTTGCTGGGCAGCTGAGGGACAGAACAGGGGGCCTAAACGCTGCAGCTGGCACTAAGTGCTGCGCAGCTTGAGAAGGCCAGGGTAGGGGTGAAGGAATGCGACTTACTCCTAAGTCCAAGCAAGTCCCCTAGAAAGAAAAACCTAAACGGTGCAGCTGCCCACTACTTGCTGGGCAGCTGGAAACGGAACTGTGACAGGGCTCTCACTAGCCCTCTGGACAAAGACTTCGCCCAATGGGGGAGCCCACTGGCTCTGCACGCACCTGTGCATTATTGGAAGCCCTCTGAAATAAGAACTGCACAACTTGAAGCCTTCTAGGCTCTTGAGGATCAACAGTGCATTGAGTTGGAGCCATCTGGCTCTAGAACAACTGCGGGGGAAACCTGGACCCCAAAGGGGCAACCTGCGCCACACTGAGCCACCTGACTCTGAAAGACAAATCATGCCCTCTGTCACTGGGGGCGGCCCTCTCGCCAGCGGGGCCGCCCCAGGCACTGACAAGGTGCCTCCACATGGTCCCCGACATAGGTGGGGGTCTAGAGCTCTATTTTCACGTTGGAGCAGCCCTCTGCACAACCGGGGCCGCTCTGACCGGAGGCCTCTGTTCACCTGGGCATTGCGCAGCATTCAATCACACGGGTCAAACATACCAAACTTGAGCCTGTACACCCCACGCATCAGAAACCACCAGGGACACATACATTCCCCATGCATTCCTATGGGAGGGCAGGCCAACCTCACTACACGTACTCAGAGTGCGCACGCACTTTCCACTGGGACACAGTTAAAGTGCGCAGAAACAAAGACATCACTATATTTATTTAATAACACCAGGCAAAAAGTTCAGGGGTAAACCTGCCAGAAGGGCCAAGTCCAACTGCTGCCCATAGAAAGTCCCAGGAGACCCGATCAAAAGCTTTTTTAGCATCCAGCAACATTATCGCCATACGGTCTCCAAAGACTTCCAAAGCATCAAACATGGTAATAACCTTGCGTACATGGTGTGTAGTACTCCTCCCAGGGATAAAACCATGTTGAGTAGGAAAAACAAGTTGTCCTATAACCTTACCCAGCCTGCCAGCCATTGCCTTTGAGAAAATCTTAACGTCTGAATTCATTAGGGTAATTAGTCCATATGACCCAATTTCCAAAGGTAACTTCCCTTTCTTGGAGATAACCACAATGTCAGCACCTGCCAAGGACTTTGGCACTGAGTTCCCAAGCTGAGCCTGCAAGATTGTCTCGACCAGAACCCGGCTTATCACGGCTTGAAATGTTTCATAAAATTCTATATGGATCTGGTCCAGCCCCACCGCCTTATCTGAAGGGAGGCTGTTAAGTGCCAAAGTGATTGCCTCCAGACTAACAGGGATATCCAACTCTTCCCTGTCCTCATCAGTAAACTGAGAAACGGGGATATCCCCAAGATACCGTTGAATATCTAAGGGATCCCCGGACAGACCCTCGCTGTAAACTGCTCCTTTTTTATCAAATAGGTTTCAGCTGCCTTAGTTGCAAAACCCTCATTTAACTCTGCTTTAGTACTTAGAATTTTTAACAGTGCTGGCTCGGATGAAGCTCCAATCCGAATTGCTGTAATCAACTTCTCCTCTGCCTCAGACACTGCGCTAACCAATCTATTAACTTTTATCGCTTCCTATTTTTGTCTGAGCAAGCTAAAACCAAATGTCTCGCCTTGAATTGCCGCTTTAAAAGCATCCCAGCTTAACCCTGTAGAAGTACTCCCACAATTTATGTGCCAAAAACCTGATATCCGATTATTCATGTGCTTAAGGTATCCGTCATCCAAGAGTACCTTTTCTCAAAAGTCCATGTTCGAATCCTACTTTCCCCACCCCCAAATTTAATGTTAAAACCAGCGGATTATGATTGGACACCATACTAGGGAACTTCGCTATCTGACTATTTGATAATATCAAGTTTGAAATAAAAAAATTAATCCAGTCTTACACAGACCTTATGAAGAGCGGAATAATAGGTAATACCCATATCTGATGGTTTCAGTTGTGCCCAAAAATCAATTAGGGAGTTATGGTGAGCCAAACTAAGTATCGCTTGGCATGTTTTTTTTACCACCAGTATACTGCTGCCCAGGCTTTATACCCAAACCCCCTACCCCATTTATATTGAAATCGCCACCCAAAATAATCAGTTCTGGCCAAGAAGCTAACTCATAACCTAAAAATGTAAAAACTTTCGGATCATACTCAGTTGATCCGTAAACTGACCCTCTAGTCACTACTTGATTATTTATTCTACATTCAACAACACCCATCTACCCCATTGATCTTCCTTCTTTCGATTAACCGTGACAGCCCTTCCTTTTGACAAAATTGCCACCCCTCTGGTCTTAGTCCCCTGTTTAGAGTTTGCAAGCAAAGTAAATCCTAACTGTTCCATTAAATAACTCCTAGTCCCATCCACATTCGTCTCTTGAAGACAGACTAAATCTGCCCACATTAATCTCAAGGCGGCTGCAACACGTTGCCTTTTCTTCTGCTCATTCAACCAGCAAACATTAAGTGAAACAATCCTTACACTCATTAAAATACATCATATGTCTGTGCCATCCAAATAGCCAGCATTTCATTCCGTAACTTCCTTATCTCATATAGTAAATGTATACCCCTCCCTTAGTTGCTTAACCATCTCGAACTTGGCGTTGTGTTATATTGTGCAAACTCCTTTCCCAACCCACCCCAACCCTCCCCCTTTTCCCCCCTTTAAAACTCCCCCCTAACCCCCCACCCCCATAGGCAAATAGGTCACTCATGACCTATGTGTGACAGCTTAGATTGCAGCAGTCGTGACTCTCCCTCCTCCCACACCTATCTCCCTGTAAAACCCAAATTGCCACAGTGCCACCCAAAATATCACAGTACTTGAAATTAAGAACCACCCCTCACCTTAACCTCCCTTCTGTTCTCTTAATTCTGTAAGATACTGTTGGGCCTTAGTCTCTGAAATAAATATTCTAACATGCCCCTTGACAATGATCTTGAACCCTGCTGGGTACAATAAATATGCCTCATGTCCTAAAGCCTGAAGGGGTGCAATTAGTTGCCTGAGCCTCTACCTTCTTTCTACCGTTGTTTAGCTGAAATCTGGGAGGGCAAAAAAGGTAACCTCCTAGTGTGAGTCTAGCCTCTGGCTTTGCCTTCTCCATAATCCCCTGCCTTAACAGAAAATTGCCAACATAGAAAAGAACTGCCCGAGGTTTTAAAGGCCTGAGACGCCCCAAATGTCATTTTTTGAGAAAGTGGGAAGCGGTGCGCTCTCTGGACTTCACTTTCACACCCCTAAGATGCTAATTTGGGAAATGCTCCCTTAAACAATTTAATTACAAATGACCTGACATCCTGCCCCTCAATCCCCTTTGCCACCCCCAAAAGTCTTATGTTGTTTCGCCTTTGGCGGTTTTCGAAATCCTCCAATTTCCATTGCATGTCCTCCTCCATCTTCTTCTGTGCCTCCTTGAATTTTTGCCATCTACTAACATCATCTTTGAGCTTCCCTGTCGGCTCATCAACATGAGTTACCCTAACCGCCATTTCCTCATACAGTTTGTTCATCTTTCTCATGGAGTTCTGGATTTTCTTTGCCGCTACTTTGGCTCTTCGATTCTCTAATCTAGCTTCGCCCTGCATCTGCTTCAAATTTGTATGTAGCAGATCCAGTGAGGTGATTTGAGGTGGGCTACCTACATTGTCCTGAGCCAGTGGGGTATCTTCTTCTTTACCATCCTGATATAAATGCGAAGTCGCCGAATAATCCCAGCATAGTTTTCTATTCGGACCCTCATCTGAGGGACTAAGGAGGGGTTTTGATTTTGACTTTAATCTTTTTTTTCTGCTGGGGCCCCTTATGAGCTGCTGGCGCCTTCTGAACTGATGAGCTCACTGCAGAATCAGAGTATAAACTACTATCCAAGCTACCCTCACTCGATAGAAAAGAATTTGAATCATCATTAAGTGAGAAGAAGCACTCCACATCCGGAGTGCCGGGTATCCTCCTGTCCTGTGCTAACCAACAAGTCTGTCCAGCAGCCCCTTTCTCTCCACATATTTGCGGATAAGAAGGAATTCAGGCCTTCTTACAGAAAACCAGTACCTGTGCTAGCAATCCACGGATCAAGAACAGTGGCCAATAATAAGTAGTAGGCCCAGTGGACTCCAAAGATGTAGCATAAGACCAAATCTTGCTACTATCCAAGAGGTTCAAACTGAGAGACTCATAACCTTTGAAGAATCTGCAGTGCGAAAAGAAGGACTAAGCAATAAAGCCATGGACCTTGTGCCTCTTGGGACCCAAATAACAGTTTGCCAAGAAACTCCTGTCTACTGTTATAATCACTATGGTCATCATTATTTGCACAAATCTACAAACCCTAGAAATGTTTATAATTTTAATCAATGGGAACATTGTCCTATGCCACCAAAAGGCAGCTCAAACAAATTCTATGAAAAATGTCCATACTTCTCAGGTTTTAATGTCTCAAATGCGGAAACATTTTACTTTAAAAATGTTAATAAGACAGGAATTAAAAGTATGTTGACTAATACTAAGCACATTTATTCTGCAGCCTTTCATGCCCAGCTGTCCTCATTAGGTTTTGACTTTTGAAGTGACAACATTGAAACAAAAACTGTCTGGTGCACAAAAAGACTGGCAGGTGCTGGGAACATAAGCTTTATTTCGAGCCTGCATTATCCCTGGACACATAATGTTTTTGTACAACACTGTGCAACAGACATCCTGTCTTGGTCTAGCCAAGATAAAAGATTTAAACAAACCATCCATACCTACACCTACACCTGGTAGTAAAAATACTTCAGAGGGAGGGGTCGAAGTAAAAACAATTCTACTTAAAAACAGAACTGATCCTGATTGGAAGAAATGGTTAATCTGGCCCACAGACACAAACAACTGTCAAGATAGATTCCTGAATAAGACACAAGGGTTTACACACACTAGGCCAGATCCATGTTATGTCCAGAGACAACATCCAGGGATAGTAACAACATAAAGTGTAGTAAAACTGTGCCTTGACTAGTTACAAAAATCAACACTAACAGAGGTAAAACACACTTATCTTTACTTAAAGATGGCGTCGATTTAAGGGACTTCTTACGAGGTCCTGCGAAACGGGGCCATAAACGTTTTATATACACTGGTATATACGGCATTTATAATGAAGCTTGGAAAGCGACACAACCAGAGACTGGAGTACGAATACCAGAAATTGATCGTATTAATTTAGAGAAAGCTCTCTCTGTAGTTGACAATGGGTAAACAACTCTGTCATCCAGAATGTATTCTTTGGATAGCATAGTATCCTCTGCCTAGACATAGTGGAACAGGACTTGCTCATGCTACAGCATGGACAGTCACAATTGCGTTCTATAATGCTTTTAGGCTGGATGTTACAAAATCTTCGTTCTAGATATGTGCCACAGCGTCTAATCAACACCACATCATTGTTTTCTTTTCTTTATTTAACCTTACAGATCAACAAATCCCTTTGGCACAAAGAGGAGCAGACTATACGGTGCTGAGCATTAAGAAACTGGAAAGATTACCATTAACTGTTATAGAAAAACCTGCAACTGAATGGCTAATACATGGGACAATCACTCTGCCTGTCACAATTTTCCATTTTCAATATTGTCTGAAACATATACCAGCTGGCGTGTATGAAAGGTTGGTTAAAGCATACATTAAGTCAACCTGGGAATTACCATATACACACAGATGTTGGAGTGGGAGAAAAGAAGTATTTCTTAGTGGTACAAACTTCAAAAGCAAAATAAGCGGTACACTTTTATGTCAGGGTATTTACATGAGGCCTGTGACGGTTCTTCAACCAACTTATCCTGCCACCTGCAAGGTTCTCCAGCTGCAATGATAGATCCAAATTTTAGGCAGCTTTCTAACAGAAGCTATATTATATTGAATGATCACAGCTGCTGTGGCATTTGGCCCGGAATAGCCTATCTCGTCTATGTGTCAGCCAGGGTCACTTGTTGTGTGCAAGTATTGTTTCCTAAAACAAAGACATAAGGGGAGTCGCCGCTATGGCCTTCACTTAATATCTCTTCTATACGAATTGATACTTTAAGCAGAATGAAAGCCATTCTTTCACAAAAAACTGTGCCACTGACCTTGTCCAAAGAGACGTATAAACTACAAGTTGCAAGGTCCTCTGCAGAGATACATGCCCTATTATCGAAACACTGCCCTGTACATTTTGTAGAAATGTTAGGTCGTATCTTAAACAGGCCTGATACCAGGGTATTGTACATGTATTTAAGACAGTTTTTTCGAGACTGCTAGCACCTTTTGAAGTAGTCCTCAGCATATTTCCAAATTTTGTGCACTCTGTGTTCGGCGGCCTGCCTCTCATTTTAGGACTCGTAGCAGGAATACTATTCTTGTTACTTCTGCTCCGATATGGCAAGTCTGGTCACCAGCGACACCCAGATTACCATAGAGAACACTCTCCTGTCAATGAAGTGGCGTGAGCACATGATACAGATTCTGGGCTTGGCTCGTTTGAGAGATCTGAATACCACGTGGTTTCTATCATTCCGACCAATCTGGCAAGATTGCATTTTACCTGTTCTACGATGCCTGCTATGTGGAGAAGAATGCGTGGTGGACATCTGTCTAACATTTCCATCAGCGCCGCCACCGGATGTTGATACTTTGCTTGGTTCGGTAACGGCCCATGCTTTGTGTTGTCCCCAGCGGCTACCAATCCTGAATACAGTATTCATTGAGGTCTCACAGACGGAATCTGCTGACATTGAGATAAGTGGATTGACAGGCACACAGGTACCATCTCCATCTCCATTGAACATTGCTAATGTGGCTAACACTGACGGCGATGCTTCACATTATTGTGCAATCGGTCTACTTAACAAAGTGGTCCAACTTTAACTTACTGTGGTAGACAAATTCTTTACCAGCTTAGTAGATTTGATGTTTTCTCCAAACAACAAGAATGACTTTTGAAGTTAGCACACAGCGTTCTATGGGACTCTGTATTCGACCTTCACTTTTCAAAACAAAACTTCCAACTTTAGAACTCTATTTTTCTACGATTTTACTTTTTCCAAATTTGAACATTGTCCACAACCAAAACAACTTATATATTCTGTCATGAAATGGTCTCAACTTTTTTTCTTCTGTATTTAAGAGCCATTTCATGAATGTAATTTCATGATTCATTCAGATAGCATTTCCAATGTCATACTATATGCTTTGAATGAAAACATTGCTTTTAACATGTGTACATCACATATGTTGCTCTTTTCATGTACAAACCATTTCAAATGCATTTTCATGTATTTTGGAAGAGGTTTTACACATCATGCTTTAGATATGTTTTAAATGGTTAGAATTTAGTAATGTCGAACCTAATAAAGTGGAGTGGGTGTTGTATGGCGTTTTAGTATCCAAGAGAAATTTCTAGATTCATGCCCTTATATAGGTACAATTCACATTGCCCTTATGTAGGCATAGAAATCATAACCTTATTTAGACATAGCCCATGCTGTCCAAAACCAGGCATGGCTACTTCCACCCGTTCCAAAAAGCCACAACGATTTTTGGGAAAAATCAGCTTAAGCAGTCAGGGACTTCCCCTTGCTTGAGTATTGATTTATCCAAGAACTCATGGAGTTTTCAAAGAACTACCATTCCCTTGGGGTTCTTTGATGACGTTATTATGCCCAACTTTACATCAAACTAGGCACCTTCAAGGTATAAATATGCGTACACTTGCTCTAGCAAACACACTGTGTTTCGGAGCAGCTCGACTATCTACTTGCCTGACGCAGCTCGCTACAGCAAGTGCCAATTAAGCCGACCCTCCAGCAGACGGACTGATCAATGGAGCTGTCCTTTCTCTCGCTGAGAGTCCAGCTCCAGTGTTTACAAGCTCCCCTTGCGGGGTGTTGGGAAATTGAGTCCCGAGACAGAGATACCAGACCTCCTTCATTCTAAAACCAAGGTACAGAGCTGATTAGACCTCTTAGAAATCTTGGATATATCCTTGGCAAAGAAACTAAACCTATGCTACACCGCACTTACTTCTTACCTCGTGCTAGACTTAGGTTAGGTACATTGGGGTAGGCTTATTTTAGAGGCACCAGTTGAGTACTTCTAGTCTTTTTTATTTATGTATATATTTATCTATGGTTTAGAAACCATACAATGCTTTTACAGTATTATTTCTATAAGACTTTTCTTGCTGTACACATTATACTTTGCAGCCTGTCTTATGATTGTAGCAGTTCACTTCACTTGCATGAGAAAGAAGACTGTTCAATAAATCCTTTTATTGAAAACACCAGTCTCTCTATTTCTCTGCACCGCTGATGAAACAAAGCATGCACGATTGACTGAGTAAAATATCTATCTATTGTTTCCACGACTCTGAAGATACGTTTATTCTTGGGGAAACTAAGTTGTCATGTGTATGCGATTATCAGAAAATAATCCCTTCTTGTATATTCTAGAAAGTTTCTAGTGACCTCTGAGCTAGCTGGCACTCACAATTAAGTCTAATATATTTGATAGAGACCTAGTAGACATACGTCCTACATCAATTCAATAGAAGTATATTGTTCAAATGCGCAGAGCCTATTGGGAATTTAGGAACTACACTACAACAGTTGTATGGGTGTAGAGCGGGAATATCGAAGGGAAAATATTGAGTTACATTAATATTGCCGCAGAAATATCTACAAGAAGAAATATCGATATCAAAAATATAGTTTGACCAGAATATCGACAGACAGGTAAGTAATATCGATAACAATAATATAGTTGTAATAAATATTGTTTACAAAAACATAGTTTACAAAAATATCGATTTTTTAATAATTATAAGTAATTTAGTGTTTTTAATGAGTATTGTTTGTCAATTTAGTATATTTTGTAGCATTTTATTAGTTAATAATGTATTTTATGTTGAATTTAGTGTTAATAGTTCCGTAGCGGGTTGTGGGTTTATAGGGGAATAGGGTGGGAAGTAATTTAAATATATTAAAATAATTGATTAATTAATGTGTTAATTTAATATAAATAGTTTAATAATTATTAGTTAATTAATTTCAATTAGTTAATTGATAATTAATTATGTTAATTAATTATGTTAATTGTTTAATTAATTTTAGGTGTGTGTACTGGAATTTGTAAGTGAAAATGTAGTGAATTAATTACATTTTTATTGAATAATTAATTAATGATTAATTAATTATATTAAATTAATTTTGATTTTTAAATGAGTAAATACATGGTGTGAAAGCTGTCAATTAATTAATTATGTAAATATTTACAAAATACAATACTAATCAATAATTAATTCATAAATATTAAATGTAATTGAGTAATTAATTTTAGGTGTGTAGGTGTTTGTAAATAATAATATATTTAAATGTATATATTAAATATGTTTATAATCTACATGAAATTTTATACTAAAGTTGATAGATGGTTTATTATTTTTTTGAGTTCCTGCGGTTTCCCTACTGTTGTACCCTGTGGAGTGGGAATAGTAATTTTTATGCCTACGCTATCCAGAGCTTTCCCTACTGTTGCACCCTCTGGAGTGGGAATAGTAATTTTTACCCCACGCTATCCAACGCTTTCCCTACTGTTGCAACCTCTGGATTGGGAATAGTAATTTTTACCCCTACGCTATCCAGCACTTTCCCTACTGTTGTACTCACTGGAGTGGGAATAGTAATTTTTACCACTACGCTATCCAACGCTTTCCCTACTGTTGCACCCTCTGGAGTGGGAATAGTAATTTTTACCCCTACACTATCCAAAAATTTCCCCACTGTTGTACTCTTTGGAGTGGGAATAGTAATTTTTACCCCTACGCTATCCAACGCTTTCCCTACTGTTGCACTCTTTGGAGTTGGAATAGTAATTTTTACCCCTACACTATCCAACGCTTTCCCTACTGTTGCACCCTCTGGAGTGGGAATAGTATTTTTTACCACTACGCTATCCAGCGCTTTCCCTACTGTTGCACCCTTTGGAGTGGGAATAGTAATTTTTACCCCTAAGCTATCCAACGCTTTCCCTACTGTTGCACCCTCTGGAGTGGGAATAGTAATTTTTACCCCTACGCTATCCAACGCTTTCCCTACTGTTGCACCCTCTGGAGTGGGAATAGTAATTTTTACCCCTACGCTATCCAACGTTTTCCCCACTGTTGCAACCTTTGGAGTGGGAATAGTAATTTTTACCCTACGCTATCCAACACTTTCCCTACTGTTGCACCCTTTGGAGTGGGAATAGTAATTTTTACCCCTACGCTATCCAACGCTTTCCCTACTGTTGCACCCTCTGGAGTGGGAATAGTCATTTTTACCCCTACACTATCCAGTGCTTTCCCTACTGGTGCACCCTTTGGAGTGGGAATAGTAATTTTTACCACTACGCTATCCAACGCTTTCCCTACTGTTGCACCCTCTGGAGTGGGAATAGTAATTTTTACCCCTACGCTATCCAACGCTTTCCCTACTGTTGCACACTCTGGAGTGGGAATAGTAATTTTTACCCTTCGCTATCCATCGCTTTCCCTAGTGTTGCACTCAGTGGAGTAGGTATAGTAATTTTTACACCTTCGCTATCAAATGTTTTAACTAATAATATTTTTTATATTTTTATTAAATGTATGTATTATTGTTGTTATATAATTTTATGTGTTAAATATATGTATATGTACACATTTATTAAGTTTATAATGAAAGAATTTAGTTAATTTGTTATAAATAGTTAAAATATAAAAGTAATGTAATGTATTTTTTTAATAGTACTTATATTTTTTAATTATTTAATGTAATTTTAATTAAATTTAAAAAGTCGATATTTTTAACATCTATATTTATTACATCGTTATTTTTTAGTAGATATTTATGTACTTACTTGTTTAGGTATAGGGAGTCGATATTTTTGTAAACGATATTTATACAACTATATTTTTGTCAACTATATTTTTGTAATCGATATTTAAACACCCTACCGTTGTATGCAGGGTGTTTACTCCTGCTTCGTATCTGTGTCTCTAGTGTTCCATTTGGTATGAGGTCTTGACTGATAACATCTATATATGTTGCCTGTCTTGATTTTGTCTCTTTTACATGGGCTACTTCTTTTTCACTGTCCTTCATCTCTCTCAGGTTTTCGATCGTTCGATAACTTGACATGGCTCAGCAACACAAGCTGGTTGTTTTTTTCTTTGAATGTTAAAGGTTTACAGCCTCCTATAAAATCTTAGAATATCAAAAAAATTTAAAGCTGGTGTTTGTTTTTTGCAAGAAACTCACCTAGATGATAAAAATCTATATTTAATATGTAGGAGATGGGCAGGAGATATACCTTCATTGCCTGCTGCAAAACGCAAAAATGGTGTAGCTATACTTTTCTCACGCAAATCTAATTCACAATTATTGATTGACCATCATGATTCAGATGGTAGATGTGTGTATGCACAAGTTAAAGTTGAAAAGTACATGTTGAATATTGCTAGCATGTATGCTCCTACATTAGATGATCCTTCTTTTTGGAAAATTATTGCTACAGAAATGATAAAATTAGATAACTCTTCCCTTGTTATGGGTGGTGATGTTACTCTTATTCAAAACCGAGTGTTCAACCATTCCTCTGCATTCAAATTATGGGCCAATACATCTTTTCACCTTTTAAAATCAAATTTTTTCTACCACTAAATTGGTTGATTTTTGAAGATTAGCAAACCCTACAGGCAAATAATTTACTTTCTTTTCTAATGCACACTCAACTCTCTCCAGGATTGACTACCTACACACCTCTCGTAACTTATGCCACATGCTTACTGATCACAATATACAACCTATTACAATTTCTGATTATGCTTTAATTTCCTTCTCTCTATCACATTTGTGCCCTGCCAATAAGAGATGTAGAATATACTCAGATAAAGGCCTTAATCCAAATAACTCAAAAAATTTGGCATCTATAATAAACGATTACTTTCTGCACAGTAACTCTGGTGATAGTTCCAAAATGATCCATCGGGATGCATTTTAAGCATCATTTATTTGAGAAGCCACAATTTCTATATTGGCTCAAACAAACAGTGGATCTTGAAAGGCTTTTCATCTCGTCAAGAGACCCACAATGCAAATATCAACTTCAGAAGCACAGATATGAATATAAAAATATGCTCAATAAAAGAGCAGAGTTACATATCTCAAAAGAAAAATTAACCTTTCACTTTAACTCACACAAATCTGGTAAACTTTTAGAAAACTACTTACGCAATAAAAAACGTTAAAACTCAAATACATTACATAGAATGATGGTACCTTGCTCACTACTACAAAGGAGATATTGAGAGAGTTTTAAAAATCTTTTTATAGCTCCTTGTATCATATTCTGACAGTTCTCAATGACATTGTCATTAATAAGTTCCTTACAACTTGCCAGTTACCTTAAATTTCTGATACAGATAGATTTAACCTATAAAATCCTATTGACATTCAGGAAATAAATATGCCCATCAAAGCATTAAACTCCAACAAATCACCTGGTCCAGATGGTAACCTAGCAACTTTTACAAATGTTTTCATGGTCAACTCTCTCCGATTCTGCTTTCATTCAACATACTTCCATGATGGGTGGGTCTTTAAATGAAGCCACCATCATTGTCCTCCCAAAATCAAACAAAGACTCTACTTTGCATCCCAACTATCATCCCATATTTTTCATTATTCAGGACTAAAAAACATATGGCGAAATCCTAGCAAACAGATTATCACCTATACTCTCCTCAATTATCCAACCTGACCAGATGTAATGAAGGGTAGATTGTCAGCTCATAACATTAGTTTATTATACCATGTTCTTTCTTTTGCTAAGATCTCAAATATCTAGTAGGTTTATTGGCCTTAGATGCGGAAAAGCCCTTTGATAGCGTAAACTGTCAAGTTTTATTTAAAACACTAGGGACTTTTTATTTTGCCTCCAAATTTCTAAAAATGGTTAACCACATCAATGCTACAGCAATTCTCCCTCTGTGCTGAGAGTCATTGATTCCCATGGTTCATGTCGAGCTCAGCTCGCCATGAGCACACAAGCAGTGTACTGCATGACGAGCTGATCTCGTCATGAGCATGGAAGGGGTTAAAGCACCACAATCCGCACCTTCTGCTTCAATTTATGTAAATGGTACCCTATCTACTCCATTCAATTCATATAAAGGTACACGCCAAGCTTGCACACTATCCTCCCTATTTTTTCTTATTGCCATTGAACCTCTCTTATGCTCTTTCCGCATTAATGCAAAATATACAGGTGTTGTTTTTAAAAATACTATTATGCAAGTTTCTGCTTACGCTGATGATATTTTTGTTAATGATCCTCTTGCTTCTTTACCTATCATTCATGATATTATTGAACAGTATGCAGATGTCTCCGGTTATTCTTTAAATATCAATACAACTGCGTTTTTTCCACTAAATATTTTATGCAACTCTACAATGGTAGCAAATATCAACATATTGTGGTAACCAAAGACACAAAAGTATTTGGGGATAACATTTGCTGACTCTGTTAAAATACAATTGAAATCAATTGCTCTAAAATATTAACAACCGCAACAGAGAAACTTTACAAATGGTCAAGGCTTCATTTAAATCCGTGGGGACGCATTGAAGCACTTTTAATGACTATTGCAAAACAAGGGTCATATTATCAAGGAACAGTGTTAAAAATATCGCCACTTTTGCGGCAGGAAACTGCAGCTAAACCGGCGATAATGGGCTTGATAATATGCCCTTGTGAATTCCAATAGAAGCCTATGTTCTTGTGTGAACATGGGCTTCTATTAGAATTCTCAAGGGCATATTATCAAGCCAGTTATCGCCTCTTTAGCAGCAGTTTCCTGCCTCTAAAGAGGCGATCATTCTAACACTGTTTCTTCAAATTTTATCTATGATACCCTTAAGTTTTCCTTTTACTTTCTTTGCAAAATTATATAAATTGCTTACTAAGTGTATTCGGAATAACACACCTGCGTGCCTTAGTCTTAAAGCTTTACAAATGCCGACATGTGAAGGAGGAGTTGGCCTACATATATCTATGTTTTCAAAATATTCATCCTTCTAATTCATCCAAATGGTTTAGATTAGAGAAAAACTTACTAAAGCCCTATCCATTTCCCTGCTCTCCTAACCACAACTAACAGCAAATTTGGAAAAGATTAATCTACTATTGTAACCTTTTATCTTTTGATGACAGAAGTCCTATTAAAATAAATCATCTAAAAAGTTTTCCTTCAGTTTAATCCCAAACTCAAAATAAATAAACATATTTCTTTCTGGAATTCATTGCTTAATGCTGGCATTGTCAAGGACATATCTTCTATTCATTAGACAAACTAAAAGTCAAATACTGTTTGCCTCAATCTGAATTCCCTAAATATGAATTACTCTGCAATGCCATCCTTAATACATTTGCAGATGTGTTACCTTCTGCTAAGTTATCTAAAACGAAAGGGTATATAGGCCTGTTTAGCCAAACAAGGCATATAGCTTCTAAAGTGTATACAAACTGTCTGCTCATCCTTCCCAGTTTATGGTCCTAAATCAAAAAGGGTCCTCATACGTAACTATACAATCTTCAAATGTACAATTGAAAGATATTTTGCATGTGCTCTAGCTTTATGTGGAGTCAGAAGAAACTGCGTAGAGCTATGAAATATATGACCCACCCAAACAATTGGGCGTTGGCCAATACCTAATTTCATATTATATTATTGGGCTTCTCTTTTTCACAATACATGGGCATTTTCATAACTGTCGAGGATATTACAGATGATGCTGAGGCCCCATCTATTTACCAAATGCTACTGGGATGAGCAGCAATGGGATGCCTTCCGAAGAACGTGGAACCCAGTCACTGTAAAAAACTAGATTTAATGTCCTGGTAGAAACAAGTTAGACTAGCTCTTCCGCTTGGCTTAATCTGCTACTATACACCAATATCAGCTTCACTATTACACTCAATTTTTTGGGCTACAGTAATGGGAGATGGAGGATAAAAGGGATAAGTAACATTTCTAATTTTTATACTGACTCTCTAATTAGACTTTTTTCAGAACTACAAAAACAGTTTACGCAATCATGTTTTGATTTTGTAAATTTTTTTACAGGTCCAGGATTTCCTGATTAGAAAAAAGAATTAATTGAGCATGATGATAAAAAATCCTATAACTGAGGCAATTAGTAGATGAAATAGAATTGAGGTTATATATGGCTGGTTCTTGTGTCTCAAACAGATGACTTGGAGACTCAGAATCAAAAATGAAACATAAGTCTTAGCCGGGAGGGAGTATTACTGCAGGATTCAGTCGACATGGCAGAGAAGTTAATTCTCTCATCTAATCTTCGGGCACAGCATTAAAAAACTATTTTTAACCTCTACTGTATCCCAGCGAATATAGTTAAATGGGTAGGGCAAGCAAATGGTAAATGTAAGTGATGGGGGGCTGTACAGGCAGAGTTTCTCCATGTTTTATGTATGTGCCCTAAACTCAGCCGGGGGATGGAACACTTCTTGACCAATATCATCGGTACATCTGTTACCGTTACACCTTCAATGATTTACTCAGTATTATAGGCGAGACCCAACCTAATTGAGTGTTGAGAAGAGGATTGTGGGGCATATTATCAAGAGGGTTTATCTCTGCTTTTTTGGCTTTAAAAGCCAAGAAAGCGGAGATACAATTATCTCCCTATTACCTAGCTGTCGCTAACTCCAGTTAGCGACAGCTAGTAGGAGATAGCGACCATCTTGGGCCCCACTTTGCATGTCAGTGATATTTATCACTAATGACATGCAAAGTGGGCGTGCCAAGATGTTAGCGACTGGAAACAGTCGCTAACATCGCTATCTCCTATTACCAACTTATGGAGATATTCGTGCTAAGAGCGAATATCTCCAAAAGCTAACACCTGCCCTGAGCAGTTCTTAGCCATGGTATCCAATGGGAGGTGGATAACATGGCTAAGAGCATTAGCTTGATAATACATGAAAATCGCTGACTTTTCAGCGATATTCATGCATTGCGGCCGATTTTTATCACATTTGCGATAAACCTTGGTAATACCAAGGTTTTTCTGCGATAAAAATCGCCGCAACTCAGCTGTAAATTTTTGTCTCTAACCAAGCAATAGCGATAATTATCGCTATTGCTTGGTAATATGCCCATGTATCCGTTATTTGTGGCAGCTGCAGTGACCCGACTATGAATTACTTCTAGCGGGGTGAATATAGAGCCCCTATTTTTTTAAATGAGGAGAGCAAGATTTTTGTCAATCTACAACTTGGAATCTGGGGCCCGATGTAGGTAAATCCCATTTACCGATTTTGAAATACCGAATTTTACCGATTCGGTATTTCAAAATCGGTAAATGGGATGTAGGTCCCAACATCTGGATTCGTTACCGAATCCTTAACAATTCTTTAATTACCGATTCGGTAAATACCGAATCGGTAATGGCCATTCATTCCTATGGGCTTTGAAGCCCATAGGAATGATTAGGCATTACCGATTCGGTATTTACCGAATCGGTAATTAAAGAATTCACAAGGGTGCAGGGGGTGTCACTTTGACACCCTCTAGCACCCCCAAAACGGGCATGTGTGCAATGTGGCACACAGACATGCCCTAAAGGCACGTCTGTCTGTCACATGGCACATGTGTACATGCACAGATGTGCATGTACACAGGAATCGGTATTTTACCATGGATTTGTATTCCATGGTAAAATACCGATTCTGTAAGCCATGTGCCAATGGAAAATTGGCTACCCACGTAGCATTTTCGGTAATTTTACCGAATCGGTAAATATCACCGAATCGGTAAAAATTACCGATTCGGTAATAATAACGATTCGGTAAAATTACCGAATATGTGCACCTACATCTCCCTAGCCCTTTACCGATCGGAAACGGCCGAAAATCGGTATTTTCGGCCGATTCCGATCGGTAAAGGGCTACCTACATCTGGCCCCCAGTCTCTACACTTTTAAAGGCTATAGGAAACGTCAGCTGGGGGAATAATTTTGAGGTAAATTGGCTGAATGATTGAACTTTTAGTAACTGTGAAATCTGCTAGGTAGTGTTAGTTCTCCTTTTTGTAAGCATAACAGTGAATGAAATACAGCCCTTTGGCCTCATAATTAATCTCCTTTTAATGTTATGTCTATATTTTCTCTTTCTGACCTCTCTTCTATTTCTTAATGGTCATGTCTCTCGGTTGTGTAAATTAACTTCAGTGTTGCGTGTTCCTAATATCTAATGCTTTATTTTCTTCTTCTTTTGTATTGGCTTAACCACTTTATTGTATTTATTTACTTACTTATAAAGTTTTATATTGCGCAAACAATATCCCGAAGGAAACCAGGGAGCTTTACAATAGGGTGGACGCAAGGACATAAATGCAATATCGATACCAAGTAAGAATAAGAAACTAAAATGATCGCATAAATACAGAACAATTGAGTCACGGTGAGAAATAGAATAAACATGTATATAGTGGGCTGCGAAGGGGGCACACTATGCTGTAAAGACGAACAGTATCAAATGATGGTAGAATGGTTGTAGGATCAATGGCATTGAGCAGGTGAACCTAGCCCAATTAAGGTAAGAATTTATTCATTAGGAATCTTTTGGCACCCAATTTGAAAGCACTCGTTAAGGAGATTCTGCGTACTTCCTGTGGAAGAGAGATCCATATCTTTGGGGGAGAGCCGGAGAAGGCTCACTGACAATTTCTGCTTTTTGCAGTTTTGGAGATGTTGAGCAGGAGATGGTCCTCAGTTAACCAATTTTATGTAGATGTTAGGGTAGTGTTGACTGAGATGTTGTTGTGGGGATGGGATTTTCAAATAGAGTTGCGTATCGTCCGCATACATATGGAAGAGAATGTTCGAGGAATTTAGTGAATTAGCTAATGGTTCCAAGAAAAGGTTGAAGAGGAAAGGAGATAGGAGATAGGGCAGACCCTTGGGGGACACCGATGAGTACTGGAGAGGGCTGGGAGAGAGAGTAGTTTGCTTTGACCCTCTGTGATCTGTGGCAGAGGAAGGACGAGAACCATTGTAACACCTGACCAGAGAAACCCATCCTACACTGAAGAATACAGGCCTCAGTAAGGCCTGCGAGTGCGAAAAGGGTTCACTCTTCTGTACCCAAAGTCCTCAGACTACATAAGAAATTGGCACGGAAACTGGAAATACAAAAACATAGTTTAATAAACCTTTAAAGGTGGTACTACAGCCCACACAACACTCTACAGTATTGTACAGGGTAGCACAAAGAATTCGGACATGCGGTCCCCTTTTATACACAAAGAAGGGGCTCATAAGTGGGCGGATACAACTCAGAGAGCATGATTTACATCCATATATGGACATTTTTCAAACATGATCAATACATGGGTGGAGCTAACGGTTCATGGAACCCCTCGAATGCACATTCCAATCCCCTCTAAACAAGAACAGATGTTACACGTACTGGGCATGAGCTAAATAAGCTGGAACTATGAATAGCCTGTTGCTGAGCAAACTCCAGGGGTGGCAATCAGCGAGGTAGGACTTGCCTCATGGCGAGCACATGGCAGAATGTAGCCTGTAAGATGGACGCTGGAAAGCAAGATGGAGTCCGGCGTACTTCCAAGTATGAGCGGAAAAACTACACTGAAGACACAATAACATGTCTTCAGCGAATGCTTAACATTATCGCTGTTTTATTTACAACAACACTTCAAAATGGATAGGAGGTTGTCATGGCTAACTGTGTCGAATGTGGAGGAAAGGTCATGAAGGATCAGGAGGCAGGATTCATTTTGGTCAAGCATTTTTTAAATTTCATCCATAATGTGAGTACGAGCTGTGCCTTGTGATAGAGAAGCATTAACTATTTTTGTCCAGGTGGGGATGAGTACATTCTTGATTTCTTTGAAGATGGCCGGGGGCAACGGGTCACTGAAGTGGTTAGATGGGTTGATATTCTGAAGAATCTTGTTGATGTCTTTTTCACTGAGGTGGGTAAAGGTGCCCCATGATGCATTGTTCCTGGTGTTCAGGCTGATAGGATTGCGCTTTTCTAAGAGGTCAAGGGGTGGTGCGGACCCAGAGGATGGCAATAGAGCCTTCTTCGCAGCGAGGTCAATGGTGATAAGTCTTGATTTCTCAGTGAAGAAAGCAGCAAGTTTGTCGCATGAGGGTGGGCTGCCCCCAGAGTCTGGGTGGTTTGGGGCTATGACTGATTTCTGTTTGATCAATTTGAAAAATTTTCTTGGGGCAGTTAGCTGCTTAATCAAGTTGGTGTCTGAAGTAGTCTGCCTTAGCGCTCTTAATTTGTTTGTTGTAGAGGCTCCTAACATCTCTGAGGAGATTTAGTTGGTCCAAGGAGGGTTTGGATCTCCAGGAACGTTCAGCTGCCCTAAGGTTCCGTTTTTAAATTGGCGTTGATATTTTTATTGAGGCATTTTTTTGTTGGAGTGGTGCAATGTCATCCATGATGTTGGAGGTGGTTGAGGTGTAGGAGTCGGTGAGTGACTGATCCTCAACCAAGTCAGCGTGGGAGAAGAGGGCAGATTTAAAGTGGGCAGCTAGTTAATCTGACTTTATTGATCTGAGATCCATTTTCCAGATCTTTGATTTCGTTGGTTGAACCTTCCTCATCAACACCTGCCTGTTAATATTAAAGATGATGCAGTGATGGTCGGACCAATCGCAAGGGGTAATGGAATCCAATGTGATGGTCTGCCCTTTTGAGATAATGAGGTCTAGAGTTTCTCCTTTGTTATGAGTTGGTTGATCACTGGGCTGAATCAGTTTTTGATCATTTAAGAATGATTTAAGTCAAGATACAGCGTGGCCGTTGGGGTTAGACCAGTGAAGGTTGAAATCACTGAGGAAGATTTGAGACGCGGCTAAGTCGAAATTGCTAGAAATTATTTCCATTAGTTGCTTGATGAAGGGGAAATTGTCTCCCGGGGATGATAGAAAGTATGAAGTTTGCAAACCAGCTGGTTATTACTTGAGATGCTGAGACAAAGGTATTCACAGGAGGAAGGCGTACAGGACTCCAACTGAGAAATCGAGAGTGTGTTCCTAAGAATACAGGTTATGCCCCCCCCAGCTTCCAAGCTCTGTCTAGCCTAAGTATGTCATGAATAGCAGGTAGTAGGAGGTCTAAGATAGGAGTGGAGGCGGTATTTAGCCAAGTTTCAGTGAGGTTGATAATGTCTAAATCATTGTGTTCGATTAGGTCGAAGATATCGGAAGTGTGTTTGCTGGCTGACCTGCAATTGAGTAATACACATTGAAGTCATAACGGATTAAGGGGGAGGGAGACTGAATGACATTCACTCTAGTGAGGTTTTCTTTATTGATGATTCTAGGATTGCGAGAGGGTTCTCTGTTCAGGTTAGAATGGATGGTTTGTATTTGTCTCGGTGTGATCATGTTGGAGTTGGACCTAGTAGAGCAAGAGTTGTGAAGGTCATTGAGATCATTGGACGCCAAGTAGATCTCAAATCTTCTGGGGTGAAAGGGTACGTTAGGTAGGGTTATGGTGTTCGAGAAGGAGGGGGATAAAAGCTGGCCCATGCAATCTCTAACCCTAGGGGAGGAACCAGGCGGATTTGAAGAGGTGAGGAAAGAACTGATCACTGGGAAAAGATCATTTGAGAGTGCTTTCAGGTCATGTAGGTCAGTAGTGAGAAGGTGCAATTGGAGATATATATCATATAGGCGTACAACCAAGTTTGGGTGTTGGGAGAGGGGTAAAGGGAGTGTTGGGAAAGTGAGCGGGGAAGGGGGGGCCTTGTTGTAAGCTCTTGGGTTCCACGTGATGGTGAATAGTTTCTGGGGAGGCGGTTGATCATTTGAGACTAGCAGATCTCCATGGCCTTTGGATATCAAAGTCGGAGCATTCGCATGGTTGGAATGATAATTCAGCTGAGGGTTAGGTATGGTCCAAGCCGGGATGAGTGGGTTTGACTGATCATGGGCAGTGGAGGGCATTTGCCCGGACTCCTGCATCGTCTGAGGCATGGGGAGAGGGAAGAAGGATGAGGGATACTTCATTGACAGAAGTGACAGTAGGTCACATGAGGATCTTTCCGGTCCAGAAACGGATAGAATCGGACTGGTTAGCTGTACGCCGAGTGAACCCGAAAAGTCTCTCACCTTCTGAGTCGGGGTCTAGAGGGTTGGGGCACATCGTCGGTGGAGGGCATTAGACTGGCCTCCAGCATAGTATGAGGCATGGGGAGAGGGGTGAAGGAAGAGGGATCATTCAATGAAAGTGATGCCATAGATCACACAGGTATCTCTCAATCTAGGAATGTCTAACTGTGCGCAGAGTGCACCCGAAATGTCTCTCACCTTCTGAATCAGGGGTCTATGGAGTTGGGGCATGTCAATAGGGGGCATAGCCGCTCTGGGCAGGTATCATCTAAAAGCAATTGATTTAGACAGACTGAGGCCCTCCCCATGGTAGTGGAGGGAGGACTGGTAATGTCCTGAGTGATGGTAGGGTGAATGTAAGTGTCATTGGGTTTCGCAGAAACCGCGTTTTTGAGTAGCGGGAAGATAGTGACTATCTTAACCCTTTCGATGCTCATGTTGAAGCGGTTCCGTCATGAGCATCAGTTGAGCTGTGCTTATGATGGAACCACTCTGACATGAGTACAGCACTTGGGGGAAGCACTTGCGCTCCCCCCGGGGCATCGATCTTACCCCCACAGTGAGGGATGGCAGCGGAAGAGTTTCCACTGTCACCCCAGGTCCCATAAACGCTTCACCATGACGTCAGCGCGCACAGCGCATGCCGACGTTATCAGGAAGCTGGACACGCTGGAAATCATTTCTTTCCAGCGCGTCCAGAGGAAGGGTACGTTTTTGTTCCTCCGGTGGGCCGGGGGGCCAAATCAGGATACCTTGAGGCATCGGGGGAAAGCACACTGTGTTTCCTCTCCGCTGATGTCTCAATGCAGGGCATTTCTTTCGCACGATCGTGCACAGTGTCGCGATCCTGCACCAGGAATGTCCCACTAGACACCAGGGATTCTTTTTTTGCGCAAAGGAAGCGACTCCTTGGGCGAGGGTTGCTTCCTAAGGGGGACAATACATTTTAGACTTTTCTGTATCCCTGGGCAGAGTAGTATGCTACGCTCCTGTAGTTTGCAAAGTTTGCGCTACATTGCACTACCCACATTGCAAGTAGCACAGTGCATGCATGCATAGTGGTCATTTTTTGATTGCTCGCGGTCCTCAACGTCAAGTTGGCGACCGAGAGCGAGCAAAATGACATCCCAGCGAGACTTTTTCCTCGTTAGCGATCAGCAACATCAAGTTACAGATCGCAAACGTGGAAAGTAAACCTCCTGGCGAGATTGTCAATGTGGGGAGGTCAGGTTTCTAATTGTGAGTGGTCGCATATGCTCGCGACCGCTCGTGACGAGAAACTACTAGTCCGCATTGAGAAACCTGCTGCTCGAGAAGAAATCTACCCGAGCAGCAGAAAACGACTGATTGCACAGTGCCGGATGTGTGTCCGCACTGTGCAATCAGTGCAAATAGAATTTTGCACAGTGCACTACGCAGTTCGCGTAGCTCGCGTAGTGAGAAGAGCACTTTGTGTAGCTACGCATATGCTACTATGCGAACTGCGCCCAGGGTTACTTTTCTGCCCCCCTTGGGGACCGATCGGCCGATTTTCTGCCGTTTGTGGGACTGGGGGGGGGGGGGGCAGAAACGCCCAAAAGACACCAGGGATTAGTTTTAAAAAAAATTGGAAGCGACCCCCTGGGCAAGGGCCGCTTCCTAAGGGGGCAATACATTTTAGACTTTTCTGCCCCCCTGTGGGGACCGATCGGTCAGTTTTTGGCCGTTTTGGACCCAAGGGGGGGCAAAAAAGCCCATTAGACACCAGGGATTTGTTTTAATGTGAAATTGGAAGCGACCCCTTGGGCAAGGGACTCTTCTTAAGGGGGAAACTTTATTTTAGAGTTTTCTGCCCCCCCCACCCCTGGGGAGAGATTGGCCGATTTTTGGCCGTGTCTGGACCCGGGGGGGGGGGAGGGGTGAGGGCAGAAAAGCCCACTAAACACCAGGGATTTTTTAATTTTTTTTATTGGAAGGGACCCCAGATGTTTTTTTTTATTTGGCCTTTCTGCCCACAGGGGGGGCAGAAACCCCCACTAGACGCCATGGAATTAGTTTAATTTGAAATGGAAATGACCCCTTGGGCAAGGGTTGTTTCCAGGGGTTAAATTTATTAAAGAATTATATTCTGCCCCCTCTGGGGACAGATAGCCTGATTTTTGGGGGGAATTTCTGGCCCCAGGGGGGCAGAAAAGTCCACTAGAACCAGGGATTTTTTTTTTTAATTGGAAGCGACCCTTGGGCAAGAGTCGGTTACAGAGGCCATATTTTTAAAAAAAGTATACTCTGCCCCCCCCTTGGGCAGATCGATTTGTTTATTTGGCCAGAAAACCCCACTAGACATCAGGGAGTGTTTTAAATTTTAAATGGAAGCGACCCCTTGGGCAAGGGTCGCTTCTTTATGGGCCTAAATAATTTGTAAGACTTTTCTGCCCCCCCTGGGGACAGATAATGTGCATTTCTGCCCGTTTATTTGGCCTTTCTGCCCCCATTTGGGTAGTGACATAGCGTGTTATGATGTTAATTGTTTTATTTCTTGTGAATTGCAATTTTATCCCTTTTTGTTCTAGTTCGAGACTTTTGCTCTTTAGACAGTTATGGTGTTGTTACAGTTGGTTCTGTTGTTTGTGTAGTTGCATATGTTTGGTAAGAGGCTTTTTTTGTGCAATGTAAATGACTTTTATTTTTCTGCATGAATGTGTTTTTGTACATTTTGTAATAATAGCAGTATGTTTGGCTTCTGTTTTTGGAGTATGAAAAACGTTTTGCATTTGTGCTCAATGTGTATTTTGTTGTCTTGTGAGTAATTGGTTTTGTTTTTTTCTTTCTAGTTGGGATATCGTTGGTTTTGTGCTGTGTCTCTGCAGAGTAGGTGCTGGTGAGTGTAGCTGTCTCTTGTAAATGAATCATATACTTTTTGAATATATAGATCTTTGTGATAACGGCACACATTTTTTTACTTAATTGTGTTGCACAGTGTTGGCTATTGTTGACTTCTTTGTGCAGTCTCCGTGCTTAGTAAGGATAATGGCTAGCCGCAGGATTACTGCTCATCAGGTTGTTGGTATGCTTTTTGAGTCTTCTTCCTCTGACCATGGTTCAGAGAATGACTCTGCATCTGAGGCAGAGGAGGCAGGGGATGATTCAGGCAGTGAGTTTACTCTCCACATGGAATCATCAGATGATGAAGGTACTCTCAGTGCGGATGAAGCTACTCTTAATGCGGAGGAAGTGCCTGTGTTAGAGGAGGACGTTGATGTGCTGATAGTGCAGGAAGGGGCATCCAGGGCTGCAGCCTGGGCTGCATGGAATGGAATGGAAGCAGATTTGTAGAGCGCGTGGTTACCCGGGGGCATCCCAGCGCTGTAGAGCAGAGGTTACTGAGTAGGAAATGCTAAGTTCGGGGCCCTTGGGAAAAAGGAAGGTTTTGAGAAGCTTCCGAAACCGTAGATGGCTTGGTTCAGCTCACATATACAGCGGTAAAGAGTTCCACAGAGTCGCTGCGTTAACGGAGAATCGGCGACCTCCTGTGCGCGCCCTTCTAACTCTCGGAATTCTGGTCATACATTCACAGTTGGAGCGAAGGGGCCTGTTGGCTTTCTAAGGAGACACTAAGCTCTTAAAGATAGAAGGTCCCTTACCTTGTAGGGATTCATGGACAATACACAGGGATTTAAACTTTATCCTCTCACGAATAGGCAGCCAGTAGAAAGATCTGAGGGCCGGTTTAGCTGAAGACCTAGCCGATGTATCTGTAAGCAGCCTAGCTGGGGAGTTTCGAAGAAATTGTAGTTTATTGATTGTCGCTTCTGGGGCACCCAAGTAAAGGGCATTATTGTAATCAAGCCTAGACAAGATCAGCCCTTGGATAAGAAGCTTATTTGAAGGGGGGGGGGGAAGAACCTTCCGAGCCGAAGAAGTAAGCCAAAATAGATGTCAGACGTTTTTTGGCTTGAGTTCTAAATGAGAGGTCCCGTTCAAGCCAGACCCCTGGGCTCTTGATTTTGCTTTTTGGGGAGGGGAGAGCTTCCATACAGGCAGGCCAGATGGCATCGGGTAGTGATGCCAGCTTGTGCCCAAGAAGCATAAGCTCAGTTTTGGGGCCATTCAATTTAAATGAGGACTTGCTCAAGGCTTCCCGTTGATGTAGTGTGGCAAGAGGCATCTGGTCTGCAGCCAGCGGCTGCAAGGATTCACATTGGTGTAGTGTGGCAAGACGCATCTCGGGCTGCAAGGCTTCCCGTTGGTATAGTGCGGCAAGGTGAAAGTGCTGACCTCTGGGTTGCCCCAGGCATGGTGCAGCCGGCATTGAAGTGAGTGAATACTGAAAACTCTTTGCTGAATTTTTTTTTCAGTTGTTTATGGGCGATGAAATTTTGGCAGAGATTGTGGAGCAGACTAATTTGTATGCCAAACAGTTTTTGAGGGACAACAGCGCCAGCCTTAAGCCTCACTCTAGAGCTACCCTGTGGACTCCCACGAATCTGGAAGAGATGAAGAAGTTCTTGGTTTTAACTTTTTTGACAGGCTTGCTAAGGAAGTCATCAATGTCTTCATATTGGTCTTCTAGTGCCTTGATGGCAACGGCTATATTTGCGGCAGTCATGAGTCCTGATAGGTATTTGCTTCTGCTTCGGATGATGCATTTTGTCTATAATGGTTTAGCGTTGCCACAAGATCACCCTGATTGTGACTGTCTTTTTAAGGTTCGGCCTGTCATTGATCACTTTCTTGATCGATTTTCTGAGATCTATGCTCCAGGGAAAGAAATTGTAGTGGATGAGTCTTTAGTGTTGTTCAAGGGCCACTTGGTTTTTAGGCAATACATTCCTAGTAAGAGGGCACACAATGGAATTAAGTTGTATATGCTGTGTGACAGTAGGCATGGATATGTCTCTATTTTCAGGGTGTACACCGGTAAGGAATCCAGGATTAACCCCGCTGGTTGTCCGTCCACTTGTGGAGTGACTAAGAAAATTGTGTGGGAACTTGGTAGAGGATTTTTTAACAAAGGCCACCATTTATATGTAGATAACTTCCACACTGGTGTGCGGTTGTTCAGGGAATTGGCCAAAGTGGACACTGTTGCTTGTGGCACAATCCTTTTTAACCCTGAACGTTTCCCAAAATAACTTGTTTGTCAAAAGCTTGTGCTGGGACAGTGCAGTGCATTGTGAGTAGCTTCTAGCTGTGAAGTTTTCAGTCAGGAGAGATGTCTACATGCTGACTACCATCCATGATGAAAGCACTGCACCTGTGACTGTTTGGGGTCAGGTTGCTGAAGCGCGCAAACCTGTGTGCATTTTAGACTATAATAGGCACATGGGTGGTGTTGACAGAGTGGATCAGAGGTTGGAACCTTACGCAGCTCTTCGTAAGGCTTAAATTTGGTACAAGAAGTTGTCTATCCATCATTTCCACTTGGCAACCTTTAATGCTTTAGTTGTGTTCCTGGATTATTGTCCTGAGGCAAAGATGACTTTTGCTAAGTTTCAGGAGTCTGCAATAGGCAGCCTTGTTTTAGTGGAACAGGCAAGTGTTCCTAGAGTTAGAGTGGTGGAGGATATTCCTAGATTCAAAGATCACCACTTTCCTGATCACATTCCTCCCACACCCTCAAAAGACTTTCCCAGTAGGTGATGTAGAGTCTGTTGGCGAAGAAGCATGCGGAAGGAGACTTGTATGTACTGCCCCTAGTGTCCTTCTAACCCTGGGCTGTGTGTGCCTACTTGTCTTAGAATGTACCACACGCAAAATAATTTTTGGGAGCATCCATGAGTGGTAAAGTAAACTGCCTGGCCTCTATTGTTTAATATTTTTTGTTCAGTTTCAAGATTCAAGATTGTCATTTGTGTAGTGTATTTAGTTTCAGATTTTGTGTTATAAGATTTGTATCTATTTGCAATTTGTTGGTGTTTTCTTATTTATGTAAAAGAAATCCTAAATGTGATGGTGGTGTGCATGGAGTGGCGCTTGTCTGGCGGTGTGCGTGGTCTGGCACTTGGCTGGTAGTGTGTTTGGATTGGCACTTGGCTGGCGGTGTGTTTGGATTGGCGCTTTGCTGGCGGTGTGTTTGGATTGGCGCTTGGCTGGCGGTGTGCGTGGACTGGCACTTGTCTGGCGGTGTGTTTATATTGGTGCTTGGCTGGCAGTGTGTGTCGACCGGTGCTTGGTTGGCGGTTTGTGTGTGTGGACTGGCACTTGGCTGGTATTGTGCATCGACTGGTGCTCGGCTGATGGTGCACATGGACTGGCGCTTGGCTTGCGGTGTGTGAGTAGTGACTAGCTGCTGGTCACTTCACACACTGCTAGGCAAACGCCACTCAACGCAATCTGTGAGCTGGTGCGGTTGCTGTATTAGGAATGTGGACGTGTGAAAGTGATGGGCCCTTGAATGGCGCTGTATGCTGGGGTGAGTGTTGAATGTGCTGGGCCCACGTCTGGCGTTGTGAATGGTTTTGTATGTGTCACACATATGAAAGGTGTATGAATTGCCTGTAAAGAGGTTGGTACCTTGTCGTGGCTTTACAGCATATGAGCTGTGAGTCACTGGTTCAGTTTTTTGTCCTTTCCAGTATTGACAGTGCATTTCATTTTTGTGAAATCTCTTCGTAATACAATTTTATATACTAAACCATCACTCTCCCTCATGCAAAATCCAACCAGGATGTATGTGTGCTTGAGGAATAGGTGGTTATGCATAAGAGCTGCAAGCCACTGGTTCAGTTTTTTGTCCTTTCAATTATTGACAGTGCATTGACAGTGAATCTCTTGGTAATAAAATGTTATATACTGAACCATTACTCGCCCTCATTCCAAATCCAACAATTATGTGTGTGTGCTTGAGGAACAGATGGATGTGCAGTAATGTTGGTCTGTTGTGTCTCTCTGCCAAGCTGTACATTTCATCTAAGAATAACCTAACAACTGTAGTTTTTGTCATGAACTAAATTCCCATGGGAGTGCATGGAGATGTCTCTCTTGTGGATCCCAACAAGTATCTTACCCACAATGTCCTGCAAACCTCACAATGTGGCGGTGACATTTTCCTTGCATTATTGTGCCCAAATGTTCACACTGCAGAAAGTAACAACAAATTTCTAATCCCCCAGCATTTCTCCAAGTATTCCGATAGAATTGGTACCTCACTTGTATGGGTGTGTCAAGTACCCGCTGCAGGGAAGGGCCCAAAACGTATTGATGCAACATCAAAATTACCTATGACAAACAACCTGGTTTTGCAAGGGTGGTCCCATGAGTTTTTGGCCTTGGGCTCGGATGGGGCAAGATTGGCACCAAGCCCAGGGCCAAAATCTCAGGTGCCCCCCCCAAAACCAGGTAGTTTTGCTATAGGTAATTTTGAAGTCTCCACAGTACTATTTGGGCCATTTACTGTTGCAGCCACTTTGCCTACCCAACAAGTGAGGTAGCAATTTTATCAGGAGACCTGAAGAAACCCTGGGTGGGAGGAAATTTGTGGATCCACGCAGTTTCCAGAACTTTCCCACAAATACATTTGAAAAAAAGTGATTTTTTTGGTGACATTTGCGGTTTGCAGGGGATTCTTGGGAGGAGAATGATGGGGGACCCATGCAAGCCATACCTCGCTGGACTCCCCCTGGTGTCTAGTTTCTAGAAATGTATAGGTTAGGTATGTTTCTCTAGATAGCTGCTGAGCCCAGGGCCAAAAACACATGGGATACCCCATGCAATACCAGGTTGGTTTGTGATAGGTAATTTTGATGTCGCATCAATAGGTTTTGGGACCTTGCCTGTCACGGGTCCTTGACCCACCCACACAAGTGAGGTACCATTTTTATAAAGAGATCTGGGGAATGCTGGGTGGGAGGAAATTTGTGGATCCACGCAGATTCCAGAACTTTCCACCACAGAAATGTGGGAAAAAAAGTGAATTTTTTGGCAAAATTTGAGGTTTGCAGGTAATTCTGGGTAGGAGAATGATGGGGGACCCAGGCAAGCCATACCTCGCTGGACTCCCCCGGGTGTCTAGTTTCCAGAAATGTGTGGGTTAGGTAGGTTTCCCTAGATAGCTGCCGATCCCCAGCCCAAATATTTATGGAACCCCCATCCAAAACCGGGTTGGTTTGTGATAGGTAATTTTGATGTCGCCTCAATAGGTTTTGGGCCCTTGCCTGTCCCGGGTCCTTGAACCACCCACGCAAGAGAGGTACCATTTTTATCGAGAGACCTGGGGGAATTCTGAGTGGGAGGAAATTTGTGGATCCACGCAGATTCCGGAACTTTCCACCACAGAAATGTGAGAAAAAAGAGAATTTTTGGGCGAAATTTGAAGTTTGCAGGGGATTCTGATTTAGAGAATGATGCGAGAACCACGCAAACCATACCTCACTGGACTCCCCCGGGTGTCTAGTTTCCAGAATTTTATGGGTTAGGTAGGTTTCCATAAATGGCTGCCGAGCCCCGGGCCAAAAACTCATTAGATCTCCCTTCCAAAACCAGGTTGGTTTGTGATAGGTAATTTTGATGTTGCCTCAATAGATTTTGTCTGTTGCGGGACCTTGACCCACCCACGCAAGTGAGGTTTTATTTTTATCGAGAGACATGGGGGAACACTGGGTGGGAGGCAATTTGTGGATCCACGCAGATTCCAGACCTTTCCACCACAGAAATGTGGGGAAAATGTGTTTTTTTAAACAATTCTTTAGGTTGGCAAGGGGTTCTGGGTAACAGAATCTGGTGGCAGGCAGTCAATTCACCCAATCCTGCATTCCTCTGGGAATATAGTTTTGAAAAGTGTATAGGTTTGCTAGGTTTCCCTAGGTGCTGGTTGATCTTCTTCTGGGTTGAAGAATATTTGGTCACTATGGACATAGAAAGCCTGTATACGAACATTCCCCAGTTAGTGGCTTTGGCTATACTGAAAGAACTGCTGGAGAGCCGTAGTAGACCACATGAGGTACCAACTGACTTTATACTAGAGTGTATCAGGATTCCTCTATGCGAGAATTTCTTTCTATTTGAAAGAAGCTACTTTCAACAACTCAAAGGGGTAGCCATGGGGGCAATTTTTGCCCCCGACATAGCGAATATTTATGTCGCAGAGTTTGAGAAAAGATTCATTTATCACCCGCTGAATCCATACCTGGCCAACATCTCATGTTGGCTTAGGTATATCGATGACGTTTTCGTCATCTGGAGAGGCAGTAAAGATCTTCTTGCCAGTTTTCACCTGTGGCTGAATGAAAGAAATCCTAATCTGTCATTCACTTTAGAAAGTAACAATTGTCAGATGAATTTCCTTGATATAACAATCAAAGTCAATGAGGACAATACCTTGTATACAACACTCTATACAAAACCCACATCCAGAAATACCCTTCTTAAATACAGTAGCCATCACCCCAAGGCATTGCGGGATGGTCTACCGTTTGGTCAATTTCTCCGTTTACGGAGAAATTGCACAAAGAAAACAGACTACTTCAGAGAGGCAAAGATATTGAAAAACAAATTGTCCAAAAGAGGATATCCAAACAAACTTCTTAACAGTCCCTGAAGAGAGCCTGGTACAACAACCGAGATCTGTTACTTACCAATTGTGTTCGAAAAGAGAGTAATCCTCTCGTATGTGTTACAACCTTTGACACCATCAGCAATCAATTGAAAAGAATAATAACAAAACACTGATCATTGCTTTCAGAGCTACCCGAACTGAAGGAGAAGCCACTTTTCTCATTCAAACGTGGCCGTAACCTACGGGACAGGCTAGTACATGCCTATGAAATAGAAAACCTTAACCTTGTTGATAACATGAGACAACTGGCCCCTTTGATAGGACACTTTAAATGCAATAAATGCACTGCCTGTGACACTACTCAAAACATCAAATCATTTGATCTTAACGGCAAAACGATCAAGATAAAAGCTTTTCAAATTGCCGCACACAAAACGTAGTGTACTGTATACAATGCCCCTGTGGTTTGATATCCATAGGTAAGACCACAGAAATGATTAAACAAAGAATTTTACAGCATCAGTCCAGGATTAGGTGTAAAATAGAGAATGCACCCCTTGTAGAGCATTTTCTCCACCTCAACCACAATAAAAGGGACATGAAGTGGTGGGTTATAGAGGTTTTAAAACCGACCATGAGGCAACCAAATGTGGATCGACTCCTAACTCTGAAAGAAAACCAATGGATCGATTCTACCAATAGTATAAAAAACGGGTTGAACTCTTCCACTGAATGGCACACAGTAGCCTGTTTGATTTAAGATATCTGTAGCCTTGCCTCTCCTCATTGAAAGAAGTTGTCTTAGAAATATATACAACTTTGAATATTGTGTATAACGATACAACATAAATTGAGGTTGATACCAAGAATGTGCGCGCAACAGATCTGCGTCAGTCTGTACTCAAAGTTTTTAAAATTTGAAATATACAACGTTTCTTTGTTGGAACAAAATTGTTTTCAAAACTTTAATGTATGAAACCAAGGTAATCAAATGGTAAATATTGTACACACCATAGATGTGATAGGTTAGAGCAAAATTGTTTATTCTGTACATTTTGATTGAGTCTAAATTGTGTAAATTCCATTTTTCAAATGCATTATGACTTGGGTGAAAACACTGATTCAATATAAGTCAGTTTCTCATAATGGAATCGCAATTGGGCAGTTTTTGAATTAACAGAAGATTTTCCTCAAAGCAACTTAACAAGCTGGTAAATGTACATCAATGCACAACATTATGCCACGATAATAGATCGATAAGACTAGTTTCAGGTCTAACGACATGATGATGTATCAATAACGGGTTAATACCATCTTGACAGATACCATATGATTAATATTATGCCAACTAAGAAGTTAACTAGAAATATCTTAAAGTCTTTTTTTAAATAAAAAAGATCGACAGACACGTAGACATTTAAATATGGCCGCCGTTTTTACCCGATAATAGAACATCAACAAACACTGCTACATGTGACCTGCATGCAATGCGCCCGGGAAGTATAAATATGATCTCATTGGTGGAGCGCACTGATCACCTTTGACCCGACGCTTGTGGCTGTTTGCTTCCGTTCTCTCTCAAGCAAGAAGTAAGTACGTAACTAGCCTTAACTAATGGGGCTCCGTTATACTAACTCTTTTTACATAAAACGTTTTATGAGTTAAGAATAGACATGGCCTGTTGTCGGTAACTTCAAAACATCGGCTCTGAGACAACTATGTTTAGCTCGGTGTACCAAGCCCACAAGTAAAGTTGAGACTTGTAATTTTGACAAAACACCCTTGGCCAAATATGTCTCGACTTCTGGCAGTAATATGTTTTCAAAGTCAGAATCAGCCAGTTTTCTGAAACCAGTCAATTAAATACAACACAGAGACTGGTTGTACTAAGGTTTTCCCACACATGAGTATTTTCTTCCAACCCGTGAGACTGTCCTTTTATAGGACTAGATGAACAATAGCAATAATCCGTTGACATGACAGTAGAGCTGATGTTTCAAATAGAGAAATAAAATATATAATTACGAACATGCCTAGCGCTGAACACACATTGTTCATTCGTTTCAGCGTTTTCGATTTTAAGTATCGTGAAACACAACTCGTGGTACTGTCTTCTCATACGACTAGATGAACAATAGCAATAACGTGTTGATCAGATAGTAGAGTCGACGTTTTAAATAGAGAAATAAAATATATAATTTCGAACATGTTTAGCGCTGAACATACACTGTTCATTCGTTTCAGCGTTTCCGGTTTTAAGTATCGTGAAACACAACCTGGCTTGGAATCCTTAATTGAACGTCATCCAAGGAACAAGTTTATGAATCCCTAATGTAATAATGCTTTTTAAATAATATGGAGAAACACACACATAAACAAGAAAATGTATTAGACCAGACATAAGTGAAAACTTTTCTTCGCTTGTATTCTCCTTTTTCTCACAGGGTATGAATTTACATATTGAACTGCACTACTGAAAGTTGACAGTGCAATCTGTGTTTTTTAATATAAGTAAGTTATTCATTGTATTACCTTTGCAAGCTAGCACTCTCCTTCACCACACTGACTAGTATGTTTAGCTATAATTAGTGTACATCTTGAAATGTAAATAAATTAGAAGAAAATGTATATATTAAATGGCTATATGTCAGCAACACTTAAAAAGAAGATTTGTTAATTTCATGATTATATCATTCTGTAGGGCTCATCCATACTGCACTAAATTCTTTGTCCTGATGATGGTCTTTGGATAAAACCACATAAGACTGAAACGTCGACACACCAGTCCATGTCTACATTCGACATCTGACTTACTGGTTATTTCAACAAGGAGTCATTTCTTCATCTAATATACAGACTGGATTGTCAATCTTGTGTATTTATGGAGTGATTTTGTCGCTTCCTTATACCTAAGATTTACTTACAATTAATTTGATTATGTACCCTTGTAAGATATGAATTTGATTTGAAGATACAAATAATAAGTTTCTTTGAAATATAATCCTTGTGTTGCTTCTCATCATTCTTCTTTTTTCTGAATTTCATTTGGTGAATAGAATTGTCATTTTTGAATTGTTTGATCTCCTCAGGGCTAGTGTGGTAGCTATTTGAGGTTTTTTCAACGATTTCAAACTGTGCCAATAACTACAACAGTCACTGATTATTTCAGTTTAGGAGTTCTAGTAATATAGACCCTCTTACGCTGAAAGTTTTGAATTTCAAAATAAAACCCTTGCCGGTATCTATCTTAATATATATAGCTTGCCCGAGCCCGCAAGGGTATATGGGGTCATCCACCCCTTCTAACCAGTTTCCTGTGGTGGGCACTAGGCCGACCCACACAAGTGAGTTACCATTTTTCTTTGAAGACTTCGGGTAACGTGGTGTGGGTGGAAATTTGTGGATCCACGCAGATTCCAGAACTTTCCACCACAGAAATGTGGTGAAAAATTGTTTTTTGGATAATGTTTTAGGTTTGCAAGGTGTTCTGGGTAACAGAACCTGGTGGGAGGCAGTCAAGTCACCCTATCCTGGATTTCCCTGGGTGTCTAGTTTTAAAAAAATGTATAGGTTTGCAAGGTTTCCATAGGTGCAGGCAAAGCTAGGGTTCAAAAACTACAGCTAGGCACTTTGCCTAAAAGGGTAATTTTTCACAGCGAAATTGAGGTGTGTCCAAGTTGCGTTTTGCGCCATTTCCTGTAGTGGGCACTAGGCCGACCCACACAAGTGAGTTACAATTTTTATCGGGAGACTTAAGGAAATTCAGATTTGTAAGGCAACTGTTATTACCTATTGACTTTTGATGCATTTCTGCCTTCCAAATGAAAGACATTGTGTAAAAAAGAAGTCATTTAAAAAAATGACCGATAATTCTCATGCTAGTATGAGTATTCCCAATTTTGTAAATGTGCCAATATCTACTATTTCTAAACTCTATATTTTGTTTCCATTTCAGAAATACATAGGTGTCTTTTATACCGATTTTTCCATGTATACATTTTCTTACAATAATTGCTAAATACCCGGTACATAATAAAAAGCCATTGCAAATTGCTGCTCAGTTTTTGACTCTGGGTTCGTCAGGTTCTTGGTGAACTTAAGGTCCATCAGATGTAAAAGTATATTGCTTTCAAAGAGCTGTCCTAATTAGAAGAAGGTACAGGTGAAAACGTTGACAAAAAAGGCTGTTTTTTTCAACTAATTTTCGATTTTTCCTATATTTAACTGTTAGTTTCTATAAAGAAACCTTGATGAATCTACACAAATGACCCCTTTCTGAATTTAGAATTATGTCTCCTTCTCTAAAATGTATAGCTTTCCAGGATCCATTATTGCTTTCATGCTCAATAACTGGAAAGAGGTTGAAAGTACAAAAAATAGCACAAATAGGCTATGTGCCAGAAAAATGCCTAAACTGTGTATAAAATTTTAGTTTTCTGACAAAAGTCTGCCATTCCCTCAAAGCTGGGAAATGGTGATTTTAGCACCACAAACACTTTTTTGATACCATTAGCAGGGAAAATGCCAGACGCTTTCATTTACAGCCCTTTTTTTGCATTTTTCCCACCAAAAACAAAATGTAGCTGTATTTTGGCTAATTTCTGGGTCCCCTCCAGGGGAATCCACAAACCTTGGTTACCATTGAATCCCCATGATGTTGGAAAAAAAGGACGGAAAGTTTGCCATGAATACCTTTTGTGGTCAAAAAGTTACAGGGGCCTAAGCGCGCACTACCCTAAATAACCAAAAAAAGGCTTAGCACAGGGGGGGAACAGGCCTAGCAGCGAAGGGGTAAACTATATTGACGTTGGAGGCTTGGACTAGGATGATACCATTGTTATGGGTGATGGTGGCATTGGCATTCAGCGTGGATGATAGTGCTGTTGTTAGTTTGAGACCATGAGGTATTTTTCTGGTACCTGATATTCAGAGCATAGAATAGAAGACTTTTTGCCAACATGCTCTTTTCTTGGTGTAGAAAATAAGGTCATTAACTCTACTACCTATTTGTACAAAAGTAGAAGTCAGAGGTTAGAGTTTCAGGCCTAGCCCTGCGTATGTGATGCTTGGGTTTCTTTGTGGCGTTCTTGGAAAGGTTGGGTGGGTAGTTGATAATGGATGTATTAGACCCTGAGCGATTAAGACTTAACTCCATTTTGACAGTGTGTCTAGTGGCCGATGGTAATGACAATGGGACATGGGTGTGGTTAAAGGGGGAAATACTAAACCCGGTGTGTGGGATAATGTCAACATAACCACTCCATGATTGCCACCAAAAGCAGACAGTGGAACCAGACCTTTTCTCTTTCTAGGCCCAGCCAAGGGGTGTGGGATAATGTCAACATGCCCACTCCAAGATGTCAACCAAAAGCAGCGGGTGGAACCCACCCATTTCTCTTACTATGCCCAGCCGAGCATAGAGACCTGGGAGGGGGGCATCCCACTTCAACTTTTGTGACCAGAGGAGAAAAAGAATGTACGAAAGCAACAGTAAAGACACACAAAATCAGACTGTCAAAGATGGCCACCAAAGTTGTTGGGTTGAGATCAAGAAGGAGGAAGTCCCTTTTTCATTTCAATAATCCCACTGGTGTTTGTTTATCAGGTAGAGGGCACCATTTTCTGAAGGACTGTGTCACTAAGAATATGAATTAATTAATTAATTAATTAATTAAATATGCTGTTACATTTGCTGGACTCTTCTGGTTGTGGGGATATATATGAATTCTAAGTTTACCAAGAAACCAAGGAACCCAGAGCCAATAACTGAGCTGTATCTTGCAATGGTTTTTCATTGTGCACCTGGTATATATATTTGGCATAATATAAATAGTGAAAAATAGGTACCAAGGAAACCTATCTATTTCCTAAAAGGGAATAAAATATAGAGTTTAGGAGCAGTGGTTCTTTGCACACCTCCAGAATTGAGGGTCCCATACAAGCATGTGAATTAGAGGCTATTTTTCAAAATGACTTTGTTTTTACAAATTGTCTTACAGTTGGAAGCCATTAATGCAAAGAAATTCAATTGGCAATAACACTTGTCCTACTAATCTGTGTTCCCCTAAGATTCCTGATAAAAATAATACCTCACTTTTATGGGTAGGCTTAGTGCAACATGAAATGGCCCAACACACAAAGTGGAAAATGATCCTTTTTTTGCAATGTGCCAAGCTGTGGATTTTGGACCCCTGCTCAGCTGGCACCTAGGGAAACATAGCAAACCTATACATTTTGCAAAACTAGACATCCAGGGAAATCCAGGAAGAGGTGACTTGGTGGCTCTCACCAGGTTCTGTTACCCAAAATACTTTGCAAACTACAAACTTTGTAAAAAAAACTACATTTTGTCTTACAGCTCATGAGCTTAGACGTATGTGAAGATACCAACCTCTTTGTAGGCCATTCCCGCCCCTTTTGTACTTGACACACATGTTCACACCACCGGCAGTAGGCCAAGCACATTACAAAACTCAATTCAATAGACAATGTAAAGGCAATGTGCACCCTATCAGCGAAAGAGAAAAGTACTATTCCTTAACTACACGTACACACACTGGTTGGATTTAGCATGAGGGTGGGTGAAGGTTCAGAGCGTAAAATGTTATTAAGAAGAGATGTCACATAAGGAAATTCACTGTTAATAATTGAAAGGTTAAAAACCTTAACCAACGACTCACAGCTCGTTAGCTGTAAAGCCATGGCAAGGTACCAACCTCTTTACAGGCCAGTCACACAACTTTCATACATGACACACACAAGACCATTCACACCACCAGTCGCGAGCCCAGCACATTAAAACATTCACATCAACCGGCAGCTCCCTTCAAGGGCCCATCACTTTTATATGGAAACCCGACTGACAGAGCAATCACACCGGCTGGCGATTGACGTAATGTATGCTGTGGCATTAGTCTAGAAGTGTGTGTAATGACCAGCAGCAAGTCACTATTCACACACCGCCAGCCAAACACCAGTCCATGCACACCACCAGTGAAGCTCCAATCCAAACTTACCACCAGCCAAGCACCAGCCCATGCACACCGCCAGTTAATTGCCAGTCCACACACATGCCAGCCAAGTGCCAGTCCACGCACAGGTTAGTCAAACACCAGTCCAGGTACACCGCCAGCCAAGCGCTAGTTCATGCATACCACCATGCCAAACGCCAGTCCAAGCACACTCCCATGCCAAACACCAGCCTGAGCACACCGTTATCAATTTTAGAAAACACAAAGCAATTGTAACTAGATACAAAACTATAGGCCAGATGCATCAACAAACTTTTTTGCTATTTCCTAATTGCGAATGCTTACGATTCACAATTAGAAAATCGCAAAACAGAATGCATGAAAGTGTGTTTAACACTTTCTGCGAATCCTAGTGATTGCAAATGAACTTCCTTATGAATATTAATGAGGTAGGTCGCAATTTGCTACCCCTAAGTAATTGGAAAAATAATGGGAATGGTGGCCTGCTGGGGTCATCAGACCACCATGTCTGTGATTGCTTTTTAATAACGCCATATTTATTCTTGTAAAGCAGCCCGTTTTCCTTAAAAGAGAATATTAAAACTTTTCCTTTCATTTTCTGAGAGCAGGCAGTGGTCCATAAGACCACTGCCTGCTCTTAGAAAATGCATTTAGAGACATTCACAAAGGGGAAGGGGTCCCTTGGAGACCCCTTTCTATTTCTGAATTGGTTACCACCCACTTGAGTAGGTGTTAGCATGCAAATGTTTTGCAACCGCATTTCAGTGGCAAAACATTCATGCATACTGATGCGATTCAGTATTAGGAACGATGCCCTAAAAACACCCCTTCCTAATAGCTAATCACAAACCCATTTTGCAATTCAGTAACAGATTACCGAATCGCAAAAACGGGTGTCCTGCATTAGACAGGATTTTTTTTGCAATCGCAAATGGCCTATTCTGCGAATTTCATTATTCTGATACCAACCGTGAAACAGAACTACAAATATTAAACAATACAGGCTAGACAGTTCACTATAAGACTCACGGTTCCTCCCAAAAACTCTTTTGAGTGTGATACAATCTGAAACATGTGGGCACACACAACCCTGGATTAGAAGGACAATCAGCAGACTGCATGCAAGTCTACCGCCTCGCAAACAGACCATCTCTTACAGGTATCGTTTTTTGGGGGAATTTGAGGAATTCAATCAGGAACGTGGTGATCGTTCTGTCTAGCCACATCCTTCACCAATCCAACTCTAGGAAAACTTGCTGGTGACTAACTTCATATACCAAATGTAAGCCTTATGAACAGCAGTGTAAGGTTCAAACCTCTGATCTACTCTATCTATGCCATCCATGTGCTTATTGTAAACTACAGTGTACACACATTTGCAGACTTCAGCATACTGACCCCAAACAGTCACAGATGAAGTACTTTTATCATGGATGGTAGTCAACATGTAGACATCCCTCTTGTCTACAAATTTCACAGCTAGCAGTTCATCACTACACAAGGCACGGGGTAAACTTTACTGGAAGAGCAAATTTGGCCATAAGCAAGAATTTCCACTATGAACAATTCTTGAAACAATTGCCTAGCAGTGTTGAAGTTATCTTGGTACAAATAGTGAGCATTGTTAAAAAGTCCTCTACCAAGTTCCCACACAATTTTCTCTAAAACTGGAGTGAACGGACAACCAGGGGGGCTAATAGTGGAATCCCTACTAGTGTACACCTGAAAATTATAGATATATCCTGTTCTACTCTCAGATAACATATTGATCTTAATTCCATAACGTGCCCTCTTGCTAGGAATGTCTAATTGTCTAACAACCAAATGGCCTTGAACAGGACCAAAGACTCATCAACAGCTATTTCTTTCCATGTATAGATCTCTGAAACCTGATCTACAAAGTGATCAAGGGCAGGCAGAGTCTTGAAAATACGGTCACAGTCAGGGTGATCTTGTGTTAATGCCAAAGCATTATCAACCAAATGCATCATTCAAACTAAAAGTAAATACCGATCATGACTCATATTTGCAGGAAATATTGCAGTTGCCATCAAGGGACTACTAGACCAATAAGGCTTTAGACATAGACAAATGTACTCCAAAACGATACCAGACACTTGCCAAAAACAGCTACACTCACCACTACCTACTCTGCACAGACACAGCAAGGACCAACAATATTCCACAAAAAAAGAAAAAGAAAAGAAAATTGCAACGTTCCCAAATCGAAAAAGAATTCCACACTCAAAATATAAACTGGAAATACTTCTATTATAAAACCACTTACAATAAATTAATTCATGCATGACAATAATACACATTTGGAGTAACCACAACAAAAATGTTTTCTTTCCAAACACCTGCAACTACGCAAACTGCAGATCAACTACTGATGAAACCGCAAACAGGAATCAAAAACTTTGCCCTAGAATAAAAAGGAGGAATAAAACATTGCAATCACATATGCAAATAATGCACCAGTCCACACACAATCCACCAGTCAATCTGGGGAGCTAGTGGACCTAAACCTATAAGGTCGATCTGCACCTAAGGGAAGCAGAGACAGACAAAATATTCACCCCCTAAAAGGCGAGCAATCCTTTTCCATAGGGCCTCTCCCAAACAACAACATTAAATACAATCCCTGGTGTCTAGTGGCTCCTGAGATAGGCCTAAAAACATAAGGCTGATCTGCCCCTGAGGGGGAGCAAAAAGTGGGCAAAATAATCATCCTATAAAAAGGGAGCTATCCTTGCCCAAGCGACCACTCCAGCACATTGCTGAAATGGATCATACACAAATCCCTGGTTTCTAGCGGCTACTGCTAGGCCTAAAAATCTAAGGTTGATCTGCCCACAAGGGGTCAGAAACGGTAAACATAATTGCTCCCCAAAGGGGAGCGGCCCTTGCCCAAGGAGCCGCTCCCCACATTGCTTATGTAGATATATCCCTGGTGTCTGGTGGCTTCTCCCACCATTAGGGGCAGATGGGCCTAAAAATGTAAGGCCGATCTGGGCAGAAACTGCCAAAATAATCACCCCCATAAAGGAAACCAGCCCTTGACCAAGGGGCAGTTCCACAACATAAAGAAATGACAATACCTGGTGGCATCGTGGGTAATACATTTTCTTGTAAAACACCGCTCTGCCCCCAAGGAGGGGAAGAAATGGCCTACATACTTTCTGGCCATAGGGGAGTGACCCTTCCCCAAAGAGCCACTTCTCAACATAAATAATATATGGCAATCCCTGCTGGTCTAGTGGGTAATCATATATATTTTTTAAAACCAATCGGAAGAAACGGACGACATAATAATGCCCAAAGGAGATTGACCCTTCCCCAAGGGGCCGCTCCCTGCCATGATGAAATTGATAAAAAAATTCCCTGGTGTTTAGTGGGCATTCCTGCTGCATGATTGCGCCCATGCGTGATCGTGCAGCACGAATGCTCCAAAGTGATAAAACCCTTTCCTTTCCCCCAATGCCTCTTTGCTTTAAAACCCCTATACCCCCCAGAGGAGAAATTTACCTTTCTCCTAGACGTGCTGGAAGGAAATGGCTTCCAGAGCATCCAACTTCATCTAATTACATTGGCATGCGGTGCTCGCTGACGCGTTAGATGACATGGAGGGAGGGGGCAGCTGAAGGGCTTTCGCTGCCTGCCCTGGTGGGGGCCACCTAAAGGGTGGCACACAGGGGAGCTCCAGCGTTTCCCCCATGGGTGGGTGCTAGGATGGCCGGGAGCCGTCTGACACTCACGCCCGCTATGGCGTTGGAAGGTTCTGACACTCACACCCACTATGGCGTTGGAAGGTTCACAGCCATCCATTGCACCGAAAGGGGTAACAACATTTTTTTTTTAAAGGAAAGATATATTGTGATCTAATATTGCTAGTTATCTCCTGGCCACTCTCATACACACTTATATTGTATGATTGTCTATGTTTTTTTGCATTTTGGTCTAAAGTTTGGAATATCATTACCCAGCTATTTAAAATTCAAGTCCCTTTTTCATTTCCTATATTAATCTATATATTTTACTCTCTTAAAGCTGTATTATCTCCTAATGATTATAAACTGTTTGATTTTTAATTTCTACTGCAATTAAATTAATTACTTCAAATTGGAAGGATGCAACAATATTATTGTTTAATGCTTGGAGGGAATGGATTATTTTCCTGAGATGTGGATAAACCTCATTAATTCATACTTGTAAAAACTACTCTGTTATTAGGTCCTACATACATTCATGAAATAAAAAGTCCTAATTGAAGAAGAACAGAATATTACATTGGACTCAGTAATTGGCCAATCAGGTAGACCAGCTATTTGGTCCAATAGAGACAGATCCATTCTGAGGGATGTAGTGGCAGACCACGTCTTGATTCACTCCTGGGGACTGGTGCATCTAGACAGTCGAAATTATACATTCATATCATATGCCCATGGTACTTGCACATTCACTGACTGCTTTTATCTTGCAGCAAAATTGTCCAGGGGTCTTTATAGGATGTATGTCGTTACAACGCATACTTTTACAACGCATACCTTTACAACACATTTTTTACACCGCAACATTCATTACAACGCATTCTATTACGATGCATGCCATTACAACAAATTCTTTGAAACTACCTTTACAACGCATTCCACTACAACACATACTACATTTACAATGCATACCATTACAACGCATACCATTACATGATGATGAAGTGGCTTTTATAGAGCGCAATCTTACACTCCATGGAGCATCTTGGCGCTTGTCATTGCGTGTCACAGAAGAGAAAGGAGGGAGAAAAATGACACAGACAGACTAGGGAGAGAGAGAAAGGTATGCGAGTCGGAGAAATGGAGTTAATTTAGATTAATGCTAGGCATAGTGTGTCAGTGGCCTTTAAGATCCATGTTTTTAGGGCTTTCCGAAACAGGATCTCTGAATGTATCAGACGCATCTGGGGTGGGAGTTTGTTCCAGGCTCTGGCTCCTAGCACTCCAATGGATTTTCCACCTTTTGTGGCTAGTCTGAATTTGGGGACGGCTAATATGTTTAAGTTGGATGATCTAAGTGACCTGGAGGGAGTGTATCTTCCAAACTTTTGAGACAGATATGTTGGCCCAGCTGATGGTAAGCTCTGAAAGTGATGAGTAGGATTTTGAAGAGTACTCTCTTGTGAATGGGTAGCCAATGTAAAGTTTTAAGTGCTGAGGAGGCAGACGATTTCCTGGGTAGTCTTAGCACTAGATGGGCCGCAGCATTCTGCACAATCTGTAATTTGTGCAGTACAGTTTTGTTGGAACCTGCATAGATGCTGTTGCAATAGTCTAGCCGGGATGAAATGAGGGCCACTGCTACCGTTTTTCTGGCTGACAGGGGAAGGAGGTCAAAGAACCTTCTGAGGCCTCTAATAATGTTGAAGCAGGACCCTGCCACAGTACCTGCTTGTTTTTTGAAGGATAGGGCTTCATCAAATCTTATCCCGACGTAATGGTGTTGGGTGGAACTTCGGCATCTTTAGGCCACCAGTTGTTAGGGGAGAAAAGGTTATTCTGGCCAAAAGGGAGGATTTCAGTTTTGCCTGAATTACATTTAAGATGGTGATTTTTCATCCATTCAAAGGTTGCGGTGAGGCAGTCTCTCAGATTTTCTTCCGCTTTAGTTGAGTTGTTGTCCAGTACGAGGATGAGTTGGGTATCATCCGCGTAGGATATTGTACTGATGTTGAATGATGTGATGAGTTCAATCAGCGGGGACATATAAAGGTTGAAAAGAATCGGGCTCAGGCTTGAGCCCTGTGGTACCCCTGTTTTTAGAGTTTTTTCATCTGAGCAGTAGTTTCCTAGTATGGTGACTTGTTTCCTATGGCTAAGGAAATTTTCCAGCCATTTGAAGGCGGTTCCTATTAGTCCTGATTCTGCCAGGCGGCCAATTAATACGGGGTGTGAGACCGTATCAAAGGCCGCCGATAGATCAAGCAGGATCAGGACGGCCTTTTTTCCTTGATCCAGTGCCATCTTAAGAGTCTCTACTGTATGTAAAAGAGCTGACTCTGTGGAGTGTTTTGTCCTGAAACCTGCTTGGTTAGGGTGTAGGAGGTGGTTTTCCTCCAGATGTTTGGTCAGCTGTTTATTTACTGCTGCTTCAGTCAATTTGAACAGCAGTGGAAGCAGCGAAATTGGGCGATGGTTAGAGAGCGTGGTAGGATCAGCAAGGGGCTTTTTCTGTAATGGTTTTACAGCAGCACGCTTCCATTCAGATGGAATAACGGCAGTGGCCAGAGAGGAATTAATAATAGAATTTATAATTGGGTTTACCAAGTCCACCAGAGTGTGGAGTAACAGTGGGGGGCATGGATCAAAGGGGGATCCTGATTTGCAGGAGAGAATTGCTTGTCGAGTTTCGTCGAGACTGATGGGGGCGAAACTATGTAGCTGAGGTTTACTGTTGGATAATTGCAGTTTATCATAGGGGGGGGTTCTGGAGGATCTGGAAAGTCTTTAGTGAGATTTAGTATTTTTTGTTCAAAGTAGTTTGCTATGGAGTTACAGAGTGTCAGTGAAGGTGGTATATCTTGCCTAAGGATTCTGGGGTTCATGAAATCATCGACTATTTTGAAGATTTCTTTCTGTCTGTTGTTAGACAGATTGATGACTTCTAGGAAGTGATCTTTTTTGGTGTTTTTAATCATAGAATGATATTGTTTCCTAGCGGTTTTGTATGCAGAGACTTCCGCTATATCATAGTTCTGGCGCCATTTCTTTTCGAGGGCTCTAACCTCAGTACGTTTATTTTTTAGAGCAGGAGAGAACCAGGGTGCCGACTTTTTATTCTGTTTTTTCCGTACTTTTCCTGCGATGGCAAGACCACTGAAGTCTGTGACCCATTTACAAAAATTATTATAGTCGGTTTCAGTACATCCGGTAGGGGACGGTTTGGATTCCTCTGCAATGTGGTGCAGGTTAGGTGAGTTAGCCAGTTTTTTCCAGTCTTTTTGTTTCGAAAAATCGATTTTTAAGTTGGCAGTATTAGGTCTTTTCTTTTTGGTTGTAAGTTGAAAAGGGATTAGCCAGTGATCGGTCCATGTTTGGATCAGGGGAGTGTCAACAGTTAAGGTTTTGATGTTGGTACAGATGCAATCTAATATATGGCCTGCTTTATGTGTGGGCATTCTGGTCAGTATTTCCAGCCCTAGAGTATCGGTTAAGTCATTAAGCCATATTGCATTTGGTCGTTGGATTTGTCTAGATGGAAATTTAGGTCGCCTAATACTGTGAAGTTCGCATATTTCAGGGTTAAGGTACTGAGTGCATCTTCGAAACTTTCGAGGAAGCCGTTCTGGGGTCCTGGGGGACGGTAGATTAAAGCTCCCACAAAGGTGTTCTCCTCATTTATCTGAAAACAGAAACCCATGCTTTCTGCCCCTTTTATGTCCGAGAGTTCGAACGTCGAACATTTCAGAGAGTCTCGGTGGATGATAGCCAATCCACCACCTCTCAATTCCAATCTATCGGTCCTCTGAATGAGGTAGCCTTGGGGGACAGTTTCGGTTATGATCGGGTTACACCATGGTTTAAGCCAAGTTTCCGTAATAAATAGTATGTCGATATTATTCTCTGTACATTGCATACATTGCATGTATGGTAAGTATTGGATAGTGTAGGTGTAAAAATTACTATTCTAACTTCAGGGGGGTGCAACAGAAGGGTAAGTGTTGGATAGTGTAGGGGTAAACATTACTATTCTAACTCCAGGGGGTGCAACAGTAGGGTAAGTATTGGATAGTGTAGGAGTAAAAATGACTATTCTAACTCCAGGGGGTGCAACAGTAGGGTAAGTGTTGGATAGTGTAGGTATGCGTTGTAATGGTATGTGTTGTAATGACTGCATTGTAATGACATGCGTTGTAGTGGTATGCGTTGTGGTGGATGTTGCGTTGTAAAAGTTTCGTTGTAAAGGTAGTGCATTGTAAAAGTTGCGTTGTAAGTATTATTTTCTATCTTTATACATTGGAAGTAGTTTCTTGCTCTGTGTTAGACCATTACCTGATAGACCTTATGGTAGACTACCACCTGTGCCTTCAGTCTACTGGTGAATTAATGTAGTTATATATAGTACAAAAAATTGCCACTATTTTGCATGGCCACCACCATTTTTTCGGTGTAATTTATTCCTGCTTTTTAGACTCTGTACACTGTAGCACTGATGTCCAGTGCCCTGTGTATGTTTTCTGGCCCCTTAAAACATATGGAAATTAGCTAATCCCTGATTGGCATATTTAACTTGCATGTAGTGCCCTATTATGTGGTATACATATTTAACTTGCATGTAGTGCCCTATTATGTGGTATAGCACAGCACCTTATTAAAAAAAGTGTAACTGGTAAAAACCTCCCTTTTAAATATTAGTAAGTCACCCATGTAAATACCTTGTAGGTCAACAGGTAGGCTGCATGGTATTTAAATGTGAGACATGTAGAAAATTAGCGACTGATTATGATGACGGTTGGAGAGTCACCGACAGCCGATTGGTGGCGGTCCCACCACCATTGGAACCATAATCTCCAGCCGCAATTTTACCATGGCGGGCGGATAGGTGGTGGTCGGAAAGACTGAGCGCCATGCATCTGACAAACTTTTTGAGCCCACCGGTGCATCAGAGGGTAATATTATCCCTACAACAGTGGTGGTGCCTACCAGGCACCACCGTAGGGATTATGATGCCTGCCTGTTCATGGCAGTTAATCCGCTATAAAAAATGAGGTGGAATGGGACTTTCCCCCCCTGGCTCCAGCTATGAGTTTTGGGGGGCACCCATGGTACCCCCTACATATCCCTGTGCCTACGTCTTCCCGCCATCCTAATCAGTCCCTTAATGTTAATATGTCCCTACAGCGACATGGTCTACAAAGCTATTTTCATCATGACAGAGCCAGCGGTCCTATTTAGAACAACAGAGTACAGATACACATTCTAATTCTGTATCTCAGGAATGAGACCAGCTAGAAAAATAATTAACATCTATTTTTGATAGTTGATATAATCAAATTCAATGGAGTAATCAGATTGTTAATAAATAGTAAGGAAAACTAACTTTTAAAGAGTTACCTTTTCCCTGCCTGAAGTTCCTGGAGGTTAATTTGTATCAACTCTCCAGAAAATCCCAGCTTGTGCTCAGCCTGTGAAGAGAAGTTAAAAGAAGGGGAATTCCTCCCAGAAGCACATAATTGGCTGGCCTGAATGGGCAGAGAGAACTCTTCGCAGCTCAAAAGGATATGCTCTGTGGGGGTTTTGGGCATTCTGTCGATACAACAGTGTAAAACCCTACCTGACCAGTCTGATGAGCCACATGTAATACTCTGGTGCACTTGAAAGGGAGAGAACACGACTCCAAGACCATTTTCTGTGTCTCCAATCTGGTTGCAGAAAGACTCTGCTTTTGTCATACCAGACTTCTGTTCGTGGGCTATTCGTCGGTTCAGTGCTTGCTTAAAATTGGATTTTATTGTTAGATGTGGGAGGACACTAGGATTGCCACATTGCACTTCCCATTAGCACCTCCAGGCTCAGAGCCCCATTTCAGTGTGGGTGAAGACATCCACCATCTTGGATTTGCCCTGACACATGGCATTTTGTGCCTGTTTCCAGTAAATCAACCAAGTGCTACCACAAAGTAGATAGGTCTTACAACTGGAACACTAATTTCATCGAACGAAGAGGGACTTGTTGTGTCTTGGATTGTTCCCTACCCACAGGCTTGTGAACCCTACAGAGCTGGACCCTCACAAAGTCTAACCCCTGACCACTATTGGACTTGCATAGAAATACCAGGCAGACTAAGCCTGCTGCACTTGGCGTCACTTTTTTTAGACTTTATTTTTCAACAAGTTTTCTAAAAGACAAACAAAAGTCAGTGTTACTGAAGAGACACATTTTGGACCTGTGAACACAAAAAAAGATACATACATATGCTGTAATGCAATAGAAGAAAAGGAACATAATGGAGATTGGAGTGACCATCAGGTACAATAGAAGCAAGATGTAAGTGAATATTAGTGACGCAGTGGGGTGGGGTGTACATGCTCCTAGGAGAGGGATCTTGTACTTATGTAATACAAGTGGAACTTTATGTGTTGGGTCTAAACTAGCACCACCAGTAGAGTCCTCATCATCTAGAGTTAGCAGATAATCATGCAAAGACTACCAAGTTTTAGAACTAGGATTTATGTTTGGCTAAGGCTTGCGCCAAAGCCAGGCAGAAACCATCCCTCTAGTCAGGGCAAGGGAGTCACAATCCAAGATAACCCCTGCTCACCCCCTTGGTAGCTTGGCACGAGCAGTCAGGCTTATCTCGGAGGAAATGTGTAAAGCATTTGCGCACGCACACAGCAACAACAGCCCAGACACACTACAAAAGGAACTCCACTCAAGGTTATATAAAAATAACTTTTGTATTGTCAAAACACATCAGATAGTAACACAATATACATTGTGCCAACTGGCACGGGCAATGTTCACAAGGGATTATTTACACAGGATCAGCACTTAGTAGAAATAGCACTTAGAGTAACTGTAAAACCAAATAGCAATTATAGACCAGAACCAGTATCCACTGGTAACAGGTAGGTACACACTGCGCAATACCAATACGCATAGGCATAGATCACGTAGGGACACATAAACTCACTAGTATAAACTATACTAGGCAAAACAACCTCCTAAGCATGAAAACGCATGTAGAGGTATCACATGCATAAAGGCATTGCACATTACGCATAAATCACATTAGGCCTTACTAGTATAAATTCAGTAGGTAATCTCCTCACTAGTCTAAACACATTAGACCCGCCCCTAAGCATAACTCACATTTAGGGGCGTAAATCACAGTGAAGCACAATCTCACTAACACAAACCTCCATTGGTAAAACCATCTCTAGAGGTATCAACACAGGGTGTGCAAAACATACCACACACAGTACATTTCCTAACACCCAAAGCATTAGCACATAAATCACATTGAGCACATAACTCACATCAAGGTCCAGGTTGCGACACTGCGCCAAAACTTAAACGTTGCAGCTGCCCACTACTTGCTGGGAGGCTGAGGACCAGAGCAGGGCCTAAACGCTGCAGCTGGCACTATGTGCTGTGCAGCTGTGAAAGGCCAAAGTAGGGGCAAAGGGTTGCGACTCACTCCTGAGTCCAAAGACATGTCCCTAGAAAGAAAAATCTAAACTTAGCATCTGCCCACTACTTGCTGGGCAGCTGCAAACTCAAAACTGCGACAGAGGCCCTCACTGGCCCTTAGGAGCAAACTGCACCAATCCTTGGAGCCACACGGGGCTCTGGAAATACATATTGCGCAAACGGTGGAGCCCTCTAGGCTCTGGGACAAATCATGCGCCAAACGGGGGAGCCCTCTACGCTATGAACACACATGTGACCCATCATGGGAGCCCTCTGGCTCTGAAATCAACTTTGCCCCCAGGAGCCCATTGGCTCCGGAAAGAAACCATGCCCCCATGGTGGACCCTCCGGGGATTCTAAAAGCAAATACTGGGGCAAGAGGGTAGACCTCTAGCCCTCGGGATCCCCTCTGGGGCCCTTTAAACGGATGTGCCCACGTTGGAGCCAGCAACAAACAGATGGCGATCTTTGCGACCCTCCTCCTCTGCCACTGGAGCTCCTCCTCACTGGAGCCCCACACCACCATCTCCTGGCTTCCGGTTTCCTCAGGACTTCCCTCTGGCCTCATGAGGACACGCCCATGTCCCAACGAGAGTGCCTGACTTCCGGGTCGCATTTGGCAGCGGCCCGGAGGTTTCCTGGTATACTCGGGCTGCGGCGGTGATTCTGCATGCGGCAGGCACAAAGAGGGGTAGGCTACCTCGTCCTTAAAAATTCACAGCGGGGTGGACACCTGTATTTAAATGGAAATAGATTGTGGCCATGACGCGGGGCGGCACCCGCGAAGAAAAACGGAGTCGTGGGGTGGGCACCCGAAATTTAAATGTAAATATCACAGCCACAATGCAGGGTGGGCACCTGCTGCTCCACACCACCATAAGCGGGGTAGGCACCTGTGAATATATAGAAAATCACAATAAAACCTGGTCTCAGCTTCGTGCTGTCGAGCAGCCATGCTCCTCTCTTGTGCCACAAGGGATAGCGCATCCTGCAGTGCTAGAGGCAAGGAACAAAGCCTAAATTCCCCAAGGTCCCTTAAATCAGGACAGACAGCAACTAGGGTTCTCCCAGATTAAGGGAGCTGCAGGGCCCCAAAGAAACAAGGTCTCCCAGAAGTCTTTCAGCATCCAGGGCATCCAGGGGCTGGGCAGGGCCCAGGAAGGAAAGTCTTCACCTAGGTCCCAGCAGCAGCATACCCCTAGTAGATTCGAGTACAGGACAAGAACATTTTCATGGGGTCACAGCCCCTCTTTTATACACAAAATCCCTTGTCTCAGGCTGCAGGGCAGGGGGAGAACCAGTTACAACTGGTTCTTGAGCACTTTGTTGTGCTCAGCCCCTCTCACTATTCACAGGACAGGCTAGGGTCATCAGTTGCACCACAGGGGGCAGAGCCAGCATTGTGTAGGCAATGCCCAGTCATATTCAGGTCCCAGATGCACCCCTCCGTCACATCAACATGCAGATCTCTTCATTCACCACTGGGGCAGACCCATCCTGACTCCTGGAGCCAGGCACACCAGCCAGTTCCAGCCAATCACAAGCCAGACAGCCAATTCACATTCACTGCACAGACATGCCAACTTCTAGAAGTGGCATTTCCACACTAGACACAATAAATCCGAGCACATCATCGCGCAGCATTTAATCATACGAGTTTGCACATACCAACTTGACCCTGCACTCCCCACACAACAGGAACTACCATGGACACACATATTCCCCATGCATTCCTATGGGAGGGCAGGCCAGTCTCACCACACATACACAGAGAGCGCACACACTTTACACTGGACCACAGTGAAAAAGTGCACAGAGGCCTAAGATCACCAACACCAGATTACAGAAACAGGCTAGGAAAAAGCGAAAAGTTTTTGGGCGAACCTGGCAAAAGGGCCAGATCCAACAGTAAGGGATTGTTTCATGAGTTTTTGGCACCTAACAATATACAAATTGGCAGGGAAATGGCTCAGACTGTATAATGGGATCATTAAATGATTTAAAATGTATATCATGGAATGTCCTAGGCATACATACAATGCTGCAGCGGCACAAACTTCATGCATATTTAGTGCACTGAGGAGTTCAAGTCGCTTTCCTTCAAGAGATACACATTACAAGCCTGGAGGGACTAGCTCTACAGCGCAGATGGCGGGGTCATGTTTATTATAAGAGCTACTGTGCTTTGCTTGGGGAGTACTAATATGGATTAGGGCAGGGGTTCCTTTCCAGTGTATACAACAAGTTACGGACCTGGAGGGGTGCTATGTGGTGGTTGCAGGGAAGCCAAATGGTAGAGAAATATTGCTGGGTAATGTCTATACACCTAATACACATCAACCAGCTTTTTTTTACACAACTCTCATGAAAATTAGCTCCTCTCCTAACGTAGTCGGTGATTCTGGGGGGAGACTTCAATTCTGTCTCTGATCTGCTTCTAGATAGATCCCATCCTCTAATCTCTGAGGTGCCCATCCATAAGGGTTCTAGGGCTAGGAGGGATTGGCAGCACAGGTGGGGGTTGGTTGATTCATGGAGAGCACATCACCCGAGTATTCGTGATTACTCCTTTTTTTCGGCTCTTCATGAGCTCCATGTTCGTGTAGATGCTGTTGTCTGTTCCCCCATTATCCACGCTGAGGTCAGACATAGTGAATATCCCACTAGGACATCTTCAGACCATGATCCACTCCTTCTAGAACAACATGCTGTACTCCCCTCAATCTGGCTTCTGAAGCAATCACAGCACCAAAACCACCCTCATCGCCGCCACCGAGGACATAAGGGCCATGCTGGACAATGGCGAAACCGTGGCCCTTCTCCTGGACCTCTCAGCCACCTTTGACACAGTCTGCCCCACACCCTGCACACTCGCCTCCACCACGCAGGGATCCATGACAAAACCCTGATCTCAATCACCTCCTTCCTCACCGGCAGAACTCAGAGAGTCCAACCTCCCCCATTCCGATCCAAAGCCACCACTATCACCTGCGGCGTACCCCAAGGATCCTCCCTCAGTCTGACCCTTTTCAACATCTACATGGCACCTCTCGCAAACATCATCTGAGCGCACCACCTCAACATCATCTCGTATGCCAACGACACCCAGCTGATCCTCTTTCTCACCAAGGACCCGGCCACCGCCAAATCCAACCTCCATGAGGGAATGAAGACCGTCACAGAGGGGATGAAGACCAGCCACCTGAAACTGAACTCTGACAAGACGGAGGTCCTCATCCTCGGCTCCACCATGGGATAACTCTTGGTGGCCAACCACCCTGGGAACTGCACCCACACCCACCAATCACACACCCAACCTGGGGTTCATCCTGGACTTATTGTTCTCAATGACCCAACAGGTCAACGCCATCTCCTCCTCCTGCTTCAACACCCTCTGCATGCTCCGCAAGATCTACAGATGGATCCCACCATAACCAGACAGACATTCACCCAAGCCCTCGTCAGCGGCAGGCTGGACTACATCAATGCTCTCTGCGCAGGAACCAAAGCCAAATCCAGAAAAGACTTCAACGCTTACTTAACACCTCTGCATGCCTCATCCTCGGAATCCCCCACCACAATCACATCACCGCCTACCTGAAAGACCTGCACTGGCTTACAGTCAACAAGAGGATCACCTTCAAGCTCCCCAACCATGCACACAAAGCACTCCACAACACCAGACCAGCATACCTAAACGAAAGTCTCTCCTTCTACAGCCCGAACCGCTAGCTTCGCTCTGCTGAACTCGCCCTCGCCACCGTCCTGCGCAAATTGCCGAACAACCACCGGCAGCAGATCATTCTCCCACCTCGCCGCCAAGACATGGAACACCCTCCCCACCCACGGCATCATCTTCTGCTATTGAATAGGATGCTTTTAAAACAGGACTGGGAGGTCACTGTATTTCCAATGCGGTGGAAGTTTGTGAGGTATTGCTACAGGATATAAAGAATGCAGGCCAGCTTTTACGTGATATGGAACGGGAAAAGCCTGAGCAGATAGATAAGCAGAACAACCTTTTAGTGGCTAGGGAAGCGGTCGACACCCAGGTCAAAAGATTGCGCTGCTTTGATTATAAAGAAGTACCTGGCACACGCTCATGCGTAATGTGGGAAATCTGGCTCATTATTGGCTTGGCTGGCCAACCCAACCAGAAGGGGGACTGTCATTTTAGAACTTTGTAGCCCAATGGGAAAAGTCTGTTATACACATCCAGATATTAATGCTCAGTTCCTCGCCTATTGTGCGGATCTCTATCAGAGTAAGGTCACTCAGAATGATGGGGCTATCGGAGGATTTATAGCTGCAGCGGAACTGACAAAACTAAATGGAGTACAGTGAGAGTTATTAGGTCAGGATATCGCCCCTGGAGAGGTATGGGGCACAATCACATACAGCACAAAATAAGACCCCTGGAGTAGATGGCCTCCCGATCGAGTTTTATCTTACCTATATTGATCTCCTGGCTCCTAAATTGGTAACACTTTACAATGATGTGAAGTGAGTGGGAATATTACCTGCCACAGCTTGTGAAGGGATTATTAACTCATTGTTGAAACCAGGGAAGCCACTTTCTGACAGGACTGCCTATCGTCCACTATCCATGCTGACAACCGATTACAAAATTCTAAGTCGGATCTTGGCAACCCCCCTCTTACCCCACATGGTTCACTTAATACACAAAGATCAAGCTGGTTTCATCCCGACCAGGAACATGGCTATAAATATAAGACTCTTCATGCCCCATTATGGAAATTAATATCATTGACTAGATAAAGTTTTTTCACTATAAAAAATTTTGATCATGCCGCCCTTATTGACTCACCATGCACTTATTAAAACGTAGTCAGTATCATAGGATCACAGCTATAGGACTTTGTTCACATATGTTTCAATAAAGTTGAGTGAATACACTTTCCACCGCTGTAGTTCCCCCTTATATATAGATACGTATGAGCATACAGAGTCGAGTGAATACCCCACACAGCGAGTTGGATTTATGGTACTAACATCAATGAGAATAATTCACTCATTTTCTGTACTATTGTGGATCCATGTGACAATATTAGTAACGTTATAGCTTAAATGTCTAAACATCTTTAAACAATTTTTTTAAATCAGTTTGAATCATTTTGCTTCATGTTCGGTGTCTTGTTTATCAGGGCAAGAAAAGTTTGACTATGTGCATAGAGAAACTAACTCCATGCTAAGATGGCGCCCCGTTTTTACTTCTTGATGCCAACAGGCTTCTTCACTGACGCCTTCACGCACAAGAGTATAAACGCGCACTTTCCCGCCGGCCCTCTGTATGGGCTGAGTGACTATGAGGTGCCGGCGGTAATACGGTAGGCGCGCAATTTGTATACAAACGGTTAGAAGTGAGTCGAGTAGATTGTGCGACTTTAACTCTGGGCACTCCCTGAGATACCTCTATGGTCAAAAGGGCCTGAGACTCTGGGGTAGCAGTCGCATTATGAATAGCAGTTTCTTTACCGTGCAGAGGCACGGCATGCATAAACAAGCGAGTAGTAACATCCGGGCACAATTTATTGATCCTTAAGACACTGTATATTTACAAATACGAGTTTCTACTTAATCATAAGGATGATTTACTAAGAATTGGGCTATATACAAACATGAGCTAGTCACCCGTTTCAGTACTTGATATTTCTTTTCACATAGGAGCCAGTGGAGTGAGAGTGGACTGCATACTATTGATTAATTAATGATTATGCCTATCTATGTAGAAATGGGCTTACCCAGAGGTTACAAAATAGTTCCCAACAGAGTTTCTTTTAGCAGTTCTACATGTACCATGATTGATCCACACCATATAAATAACCAGTTGGTAAAGTTAGAATATATGTGCTCTAACCAGTGATCTATTTTATTATCTTGCAGACTGATGGTGGCAGTTGATGCGATTTTTTGTGAGACAGTGACATAGCGTGAACTCACTAAAACACGGGTACAGGTATGCCCACAAAGGGCTTTATCCGGGTAAATACTTAAGATATGCTGTGGTTTTTATACTAGGTTCTATATAGTAGAACTATGAATGTATGCCAACTGTAAATGTTGTGTTGTTTCACAATTGTGTTTCCATAGGATTCATAAAACGAGAATTGAAATGTTTCAGGGTGGAACAATAACCCATGTCCTGATTAAATTGCAGTGAGTTGATTCCTGGGCAATGAATCATGTCGGCTTTTTAAGAGGGCAGACACACAGCACTGAATAAAGTAGTGAAGCCAGTATGTCATAGCCCGGGTTTTAATAGTGAGGTTTCACTTGTAATTTCCTACACCTGAGCACCAGCGTTCACCTATACATTTCATTTTTGTTGTATGGGTTTTTCGCACTACACATTTTCATTTAGGTTGGAGGCTGCTGATGATGAGAACCTGAGGTAGTAGGTGAGTACCTTCCTACTTACCCCCATGGTGTTACTTCCGTAAGGCACCTCCTTCCATTTTCACACTTTTTCCTCACTCCTTTTAAGAAGCTTTCTGACACTTTAGCCCCACCAATCGGGAGAGAGAGCTGGGATAACACACATTTAGGAAACAACACAACTAATTACAAAATAGTAGCAAATAATTTTTAACGAGGTGACCCAGATCTGGTAAACACAGACGGTAGAGTTTGCAACCGCTGTCCCTAGGAAAATTCTGATACGTAGTACAGATCCTTGGATGAAGTTCACTGTATGAGCAGGTCCTGTTGTTGTGTACATGACTTTGAGAGGGGGATGACCTGCTCACTACCCCTATAGCTCCTTTGTGTAGAAGGGTATCAATATAGGACGCCTGCTTCACATATTAAATGCTGACACTTATTCAAAAGAGTGTGCTGCTATTTTTGCAGGGGACATAGAAAAGGCGTTTGATAGTTTGGATGGCCTTATTTATTTCAGGTCATGTGCAGTTTTGGTTTAGGGGATATTTTTGTGGCTTGGACGGCCTTATTATATAGTCATTCCACTGCCAGGGCTAAAACGCGTGGTTTGATCTCCGATGCCTGCGCTGTGAGTTGTGGAATGAGACAGGGCTGTTCGTTGTCTCCCTCATTGTTTGCCCTGGCCATGAAGCAGCTTGCGGCCCAGGCCAGGATGGGGCAACGATATCCCGGGCTTTAGGTATATGGCCAAACTCACTATATACTGCTCTACGCAGACGACGTGCTTATGTTTTATGTTTCTAGCTAATACTGATGATGCCATTATTGGTGCAAAATGCTTACTTAACGAGTTTGGCATTGTAGCTGGCCTTAAAGTGGATTGGGTGAAATACTGCCTGTTCCTTACCGTCATTCTTGATGGTGGCCCCCAGATCACAGATGGAGTACACTGGGAATATCATTGTTTGACATACCTGGGGACCCAAATATATCACAAACAAACTTACTTATTGGAGGGTAGCGTGGTTAGAGTCATCAGAGGTCTCAAAAGCAATCTAGAGTTCTGGGGTACTCTGCCTCTCTGCCTCTCTCAGTGACTGGCAGAGTGGCCCTGTTTAGGATTATTATATTATTTTAGAGCCCCACCCTCTTCAACGTCTACATGAGCCCCCTCGCGGCCATCGTACGCAAACACCACCTCAGCATAATCTCCTACGCCGACGACACCCAGCTGATCCTCTCCCTGACCAACGACCCCGCCGCCGCCAGAGCCAACCTGCACGAAGGGATGAAAGAGGTAGCCGAGTGGATGACGACCAGCCGCCTGAAACTGAACTCGGACAAGACGGAGGTCCTCATCCTGGGCTCCTCACCCTCCGCCTGGGACGACTCCTGGTGGCCTCCCGCCCTGGGCACCGCACCCAAACCGACAGACCATGCACGAAACCTGGGCTTCATCCTGGACTCCTCCCTCTCCATGACCAGGCAAGTCAACAGCGTCTCCTCGGCGTGCTTCAACATTCTACGCATGCTACGGAAGATCTTCTGGTGGATCCCCACAGAGACCAGGAAGACCGTCACCCAGGCCCTCGTCACCAGCCGACTGGACTACGGCAACGCCCTCTACGCCGGGACCACCGCCAAGCTCCAGAAGAGACTCCAGCGGATCCAAAACGCCTCAGCCAGACTCATCCTCGACATCCCACGATCCAGCCACATCTCCGGACATCTGAGAGACCTTCACTGGCTCCCCGTCAACAAGAGAATCACCTTCCGCCTCCTCACCCACGCACACAAAGCCCTACACGACCAAGGCCCGAGCTACCTCAACAGCCGAGTCAACTTCTACGCTCCCAAACGCCACCTCCGATCAGCCAACCACGCCCTCGCCGCCGTCCCCCGCATCCGAAGAGCGACTACAGGAGGAATGTCCTTCTCCTACCTGGCCGCCAAGACCTGGAACTCCCTCCCGTCCGACCTGCGCCTGACCCAAGACCACCTCTCCTTCAGGAAGAAGCTGAAGACCTGGCTGTTCGAGCAGTAGCGGCACCCCCCCCCCAGCGCCTTGAGACCCTACGGGTATGTAGCGCGCTTTATAAGTGTCACTGATTGATTGATTGATTGATAGAGCTTTGCCAGTATGGATACCAGCACCGATCTTTGCGCAACTCAAAACATTGATTACGGGATTTCTCTAGACGACTGGCAGACAGAGGGTTGCGTTGAAAGTCCTAATGAGACCGGAATCAGAAGGTGGCTTAGCGATTCCTGAACTCAAAACGTATTATTTGGTGGCTCAACGGCAGTGGCTTACTCAATCGGTTGCGTCAGAATTTCGAGGACAATGTGAACATGGGGAGGGGGAGTTCTTCTGGTGGACACTATCCCAAATTATCTTGCAATTACCATTACGGCTTATGTCACTTCCATGTGACTTGTGGACACTCCGGCTCTGTTGGTCTAGGAGTCAAAAGCGAGCATGAATCGCTCATCCTTATGCTCCAGAGATCTCTTTGGCCATGTGTGCTGCACTACCGCATGGCGGTAACTGGAATGCACTGACCATTTGGAAAGAGAAGGGTCTGACTTCAATGGGGGACTTATATGAACGCAATACCCTGTGAAATTCCCTTGCTTATAAAAAGAAGGATCTTCCCTGACGATTAATAATGTTTCATTGGATTGTATTTGCCTGTAACAAATCTGGATGTTGGTATAATTAGTATTATTGTGTGACACGCCGGGGGAGGGAGGAATAAGTGGGAGGGATGGGTGATTTGCACTGTCACTACATGACGGGGTAACTTACTGTTTTTTTCCTTCATGTAATGCAGATGTTGATAATTTGTTTTACTTACTGATGGTTTCATTGACATGTGACATGATAGTGACAGAGGGACCTTTTGTATATATCTATTATAGTTATGTCACTCGTTAGGAAGTATTATCATGCTATTATGCTGTGTGGATCTCCTTGCCTCTATACATTGGCAGTGCTTGTATTGCTATATTTTGGAAAATAATAAACATTTTGTTGGCAAAAATTGAGGAGTAGTGTAGGCACGGTTTAGGAACTTATAAAGCAGCAGCTTGTGCCTGTGTTTTGGAGATCAAAGTGTGTTAGTGTGCAGCAGAAATACCATTCTTTTTCTGGTATGGGGTGAACTAAATTGTACTCCAAGGCCATTCAGGTTCCCTACATACCGACCGATTTCAAAACCAAGGTGAACCCTAGAAACTAGCCAAGCTCCGTCAGAAGACGTGAACACCAGCGTCAAGGATGAGAAATCATCAGACTCCATCAAGTAAGATGGTAACCTATCGCGCAATGTGCCAAGTAGTCATCTGAGGATGAATTGACCCATTTGGATTTAGACTCTGGTGGCCGTGAGTGTAGTGTGTGTAATAACTTGTACATCTGGAAAAAATTACCTATTGAGTGTAAATGGTGTGTCCTGATAGTGTGTTGTAGCAGCCATTCCTGGGTCAGGGGTAACAAAAGATTATGGACTAGTGAAAGGGCTGAGGAGTAAAGTAACTCACTTCCCAGACATTTGCACATTTTCATCCATGCCCAGCTGGTAGTGGATAGCGTTTGGATATCTAAGGCATCCTGTAAAAGTCCCACTGTACAACAGCGGGATATAGGATGTGTTTTGCTTGGCCTTATTCTGGTTTCAGATATGGGAGTCGGGCATCCGAGTGATACCAAAATAGGAGAAATTACATTGCGTCAACAGATAATTTAATTCTAAAGCCGGCACGTCGAAGCCTCCTGTCTCATAGGGAGGTGTCAGAACCTCCCCGCAGATCCTAGACCAGCGACCTGCCCAGACTTCTTAGTCAAAGGGATTGGGATATTCAAAAACAGATATAAAAAACAAGGGTGAGGCAACCGTCTTAATGATGGCCGATACATCCAGCCATGGACAGCGATAACTTAATCCATTGTGCAATCTGGGCGGTGAGCTTGTCAACCGCTGGGCCTTAATTCAGACGGATCATAATTATATTTTGTTTATCCAGAATAATATCACAACAGAATACACCTGGGGGTCACAGAAAAGGGTGGATCACAAAACCAATGCAACACAAAAGACACCAGTGAGTAAGCTCCGATAGTGAAATGCAGGCCAGGCTAAGGCTCAAGAGCAAATGGAGAAATAGTTCCCATCAGAAGCCACACTGTACCGCCCTTTTTCTCATCATCTGGGTTCTCCTTACCCAGGAGACTGAACGGCCGGTCAGATGTTACCGTAACCGATATGTGTGAGATAAGGGTGGTATATAAAGTACAAAGAATTAAAGTGGCTACTGTAAAGGCAGTGTTGTGGTGGTAAGAGTGTTAAGTGAGGGAAAAAAATATATAAAATTAGGTGATCGGGTGGACAAACAACATTTATTAGTGTCTCCCAATCCCTAAAGTTTAAAAAGCAAGTGTAAGTGCGGGTTTCAAATAATCACCGTACTACATGGTGGTCGACATGTTTCTGCATTGTGTTGAACATAGTTTCAAATGCATTCTTCAGGACCTGGCCCCCCCAAGCAGTACAGCTGACTGCCAGGAGACATCGACGGACAGAGCGGTGCTCCTCATACCTGCGCTGTGGCCAGGTGGGGTGAAGCCTCTCAACCATCAAATTTGGTATTCGGTTGAGTATGTACCTGAAGATCAGGTGATATTGTTCTTAATTCTTTAATCTAAGTAGCAGTGTTTTTATTTTTGGTCCTGAAGAATGCATTTGAAACTATGTTCAACACAATGCAGAAACATGTCGACCACCATGTAGTACGGTGATTATTTGAAACCCGCACTTACACTTGCTTTTTAAACTTTAGGGATTGGGAGACACTAATAAATGTTGTTTGTCCACCCGATCACCTAATTTTATATATTTTTTTCCCTCACTTAACACTCTTACCACCACAACACTGCCTTTACAGTAGCCACTTTAATTCTTTGTACTTTATATACCACCCTTATCTCACACATATCGGTTACGGTAACATCTGACCGGCCGTTCAGTCTCCTGGGTAAGGAGAACCCAGATGATGAGAAAAAGGGCGGTACAGTGTGGCTTCTGATGGGAACTATTTCTCCATTTGCTCTTGAGCCTTAGCCTGGCCTGCATTTCACTATCGGAGCTTACTCACTGGTGTCTTTTGTGTTGCATTGGTTTTGTGATCCACCCTTTTCTGTGACCCCCAGGTGTATTCTGTTGTGATAATACTGTATTTTGGGGCATGCACTTGGTCGGTTGGTAAACTCGCCCTTAGACCCTACTCTCATTGTTTGTTGTGTATATCCAGAATAATAGCCAAATACTTGTGGAAGTCATTGCACCAAGTGAGGAGTAGTCCAGGCACAGGACACCGTGACATCTGTGAATGGAAAGAGTTCTAATTTGTTCCAGTTGACAGAGAGCCCAGAAAGGCTCCCAGAGGTGATAGATGGATATCAGGGTCTCTGACAAATAACAAATGTTCTCCGCAAACATTGAGATCAATAGCAGACGAAGGTAAAACCTCCATCCTCTGTAGGAATGGCGCTCCTGAAGCTGTCGGACTAGAGGGTCCAGAGCAATGATAAAAATCAAGGAAGACAGGGGGCAGCCCTGACGAGTTCCTCTTGTCACCAAAAACGGGTCAGTGAGAGAACCATTTGCCTTCAGTCTAGCTGCAGAGGCAGTGTTTAGAAGCATGAGGTTGAGAAAGCCATGTGGGAGTCCCAATTTGATCAGGGTTGTCCTCAAGAATGGCCATTCCAGTAAGTCAAACTCCTTATCAGTATCAAGAAGGGCGACTGCAGGTGGAAGAGTTGGCGAGATGTTGTTCAGTACGAGGAAAATGGTTCAGAAATTTAGTGTGGTGGAGTGATGCAGGAGAAAGCCAGTTTGTATGGGTGATATAATTTGTTCCATCAAGAGTAAGAGCCGTGTGGCAATGACTCTAGCCAATATTTTATTGTCATGGTTGAGGAGGGAAAGGGGTCTGTACTACGTTCATAAATGCAGCGCCTTGCCAGGGTTTAACAACAAAGTGATCCCAGCTTCTGTAAGGGTTGGGGGGTGAGTTCCAGTGCCAAGGGACCCCACAGACCTTTACATTTTGAGGGGCCAGAACGCCTTAATATGCCTTTAAGAAAGCTAAAGCCCCAGGGCTGTAAAGCCCTAGGGCTTTAGAACCATCTAATACATCAATTGCCTGAATAATTTCTTTGCATATAATGAGGGGCTGCCGGATACTGCTGCTAACAGTCTGTCAGCCAGACCATTGCCACCTCTGTTAAGTAAGTCATAATCGCATTGAGTCTTCCACAGGAGGCGCACTGTACAGCCACTGGTAATTGGTCAGAAATACCTGGGCTACACCATCACTGTCAGCGGCAGTCATCCAGTCGTCAGTGCAAAGCTCCTTCACATAGTTCTGGTGAGGATTAGCCCCTAGCAGTCTCTCTGGTGTGTGACCCGGTCTCTCCCCCTCACCATAACAATAGGCTTGTGCATATTTTCCAAGGTAGGCCAGTTCATGCCCAGCTAGATCCGAAACTTGTCAAGTAGAACCGACCATTGTTGAAGTTGGGCCTTACTCCTCTGTCCCAGAGAGTCTCAATCCATATCAAGCAATGACTGCTCCAGACAGGCCAGATCACTACGGATGTTCTTGGGGATTCCTGCATGCCTGGCAATGCACACTCCAAGGACACAAGCTTTGACGAACTCCGAAAAAGTAGCAAGTGTGGACACATACCCATTGTTAAATATATTCAGCTATGACGTCTCTCAGTTCTGACAAAAAACACTGTCATTCATTGCATTCTCAGGGAAATGCCATTGTATAGTCAACCCGCCCTCATGTGGGACTTTTAGGAGTAACTTAACTGAGGCATATTCAGATAGAGTGCAGGGTAGGTGTAGTATGTCTGTTAGAACTGGGTCTCTAGTTGGCAGGGGTATGCACCCTTGTCCAAGTAGGGATCACCACTTTGTTCAGGGTAGGTCCCAAAACACCCTAGACCACCATCTGGTAGCTTGGTGCAGAGCAGACAGGCTTAACTTAAAGAGGCTGTTGGTAAAGTATTTGTGTAACACACATGCACTTAGCCACCCAATGAGAATGCTGCAGAAAAAGACTCCACACAGGCTTAGTAAAATAGAAGCTCCTTTCTATATATCAAGGAATGAGTTCAAATACAATGAAATCCAATCAGAGGATTACACGTTATAACGCTGTGTTTTAAGTATGCTTTATACGAAAAGATCAACTGGATTTTTTTATGGCCTTTACAGTAGTTTTAGAGTCTTGGTAGAAGAAAACAGAGAAATAAAAGAGTCACATGGATGAAGCAAAGACAACAAAGTTTCACTTAGCAGAAATCAGAGTATGTGTTTTCTTTTAAAGGTTGGTGGCAAAAAAGTGCTGACACTGTTTGGACTCCCTTTAGGAGTAACACGTCTGATTCAGCGTGGAACACCTCCAGGACCGTTCCGGCTTGGGGATCGCCATGAATTGAAGCTTGGTGACCCATGTGTTTATGGGACATCAGGGAGTCCGTGCTGAACGGCAGTACTGTACCTGGATGGGGGAGAGGTTAACAACTTCCGTGCAGCATGAAGTCTGGCACGAGCTTCCCCTCCTATCTGAAGTGTTCACCATGAAGCAGCGATGGCTTGTGGGACTCGGCAGGTAAGGCAGAGCGCGAGTCCCGTGGATGACCGAGAATCAAGTGGGGTTATTTCATGCACGCTGCTTATGTCAGGCGGAGGGCGCTCATGGAAGGCGGTGAGAGCGCTACTCCTTCAGCCCTTGGCTCACTGCATTTATGTAGAGTGACGGAAGGCTGGTTTTTCTCAGTGCCCCTGCTGGTGCCGGGCTGAAGGCACTCTTGAAAGAAGCAAGAGCGCTGCGCCTCCAGACCCTGGTTCGTTGCCTTTACGCTGTGCCGCTGTTGGGAGGGAGAAGGGGGGCAAGCCAGACTGACAACTGTATTGTGTGTGTAAAAGTCTGCTTTATTGAAACAGTGCACATCACAAACTTTATTAACTGGCTCCTCACCTTACAAAACTAAAACCTCTCTAAACATCGAGTTACCTGACCCCTTCGGTTTCTTCCCCCCACCCCTACGATCCCCACATGAATAAAAACATCCCCCACCCTGCACAACACAATACATTAAATGCAAATACATTACATAAACACCATAATACCCAATCCTATCCCCTAACCTTTGACCTTCTTGACCCCCCAAAACCTAACCTCCTCTCCGTCTTCCTGCAAATGTAGCTAATGAGCCCCAATGTAAAACCTCCAACCTGTTTAACCTTTCCCTGATCCTGAAACTCCCCAACTTAACGCTAACTACCAAAAACTCCAGCCAAACTTGGCCAACTTCCAAAACAAACACCACCAGCACCTGTTCCAAGTGACAAAATACAATTCATAAAACCCCTGCACACCTGTTCCAACAACTGGCCCTGACAAAACCTAATAAAAACTTAACAAAACCTCCCAAAAATCTCCAAACCAAAGGAGGAAGGGTGGGTAAAAAAACCTCTCCTGCAGCGCTCCCAGCCACCAGGTTACCTAACTTTAAATGGTGGCTGGGCTGGTGCCGTTAACCCCTATAAGCCTTTGGGCTCTATTTCCAACTTGGGCTGCTTTTGGGCTATCCCTAAGCAGGCCAAACGACCTAAAATGGCCATCGCCATCTCGCCCCCTCCCAATCTGCCCGGTGGGCAGACCTTGAGGTTCGACTGCCCCCAAAACACCTTTGGGATTACCGAGTCTAGTCCAGCAGAAGTTGCTCGGAAGGGAAATTATTGTTATCCCTGAGATTCCCTATTAACCAGAGGGCGTGTCAGCAACCCTCGGAGTCACTCTGGCGACAGTCCTTGTGGTTACAACTGAGAGAGGTCAGCGGACCCCAGGGCAGCTCTTTCCAACAGAGTAGAAATCCATTGGGACAGTCAAACACAGCATGAAGGCGATCGTGTAGTGCAGCAGCATTTTCTCCAGGACAGGACTGGTCATAGTGGGCACCGGGCAATCCTCCAGTGCGGTGCACGAGTGGGGGCCGTTTTTGTTGCAGGGCCGTTTTTGCAGCATAGCTGCAAAATCAGCACTGTACTAAAATCGGACAAAAACCGGCCCCGGCAAAGAGCTCGGCGTCACCTCCAAACCACCCCCCATCACCCCCCACCCCGAGTGGGGAGTTGGGGCCGGCCGAGTTTCTTTGCCAGGGCGTTGGTGGTTCCCAGTCCGGCCCAGATTTACTCCAGCGTAGTGTACCAAAGATGTGTGGCCAGGGCCCTATTTGTATACCCTGGTGCTCAGCTACTAGAAGGGGACAGAAGCTCCAGGAAGGGTCTTTGAGGTTCTGGGGTGTTCCCTGTCTCACCTGACCTGGCTGTCTGCACTGACAAAGCAGGGTTGTTAAGCCTATTGTGGGGCAGTAGGGCCCAGCCTATTCAAAGGAAAAGTGCGAATCACCACTCCTTCCTCTCAGCCCAAGAAGGTCATCAGTATGCAGATGGGGGAGTCTGCAAGTGTGAGGCTGCTACCCTGGGCCAGATGTGAATTGGGGTGAGCTATAGGTGCACAGAACTAAGTAAAGGGCTGAGAAATGTCCACTTTCTAAAAAGACAGTCTGTGGCGTCCCCGCATCAGTTAAGAATAGGACAGATGCAGTGAGATTAACAAGAAGGAGACAGTGTAGCGGTAATGGAAACGTCCTTTCTGGAAAGACTCAGGACTGTTTTAAGATACATAAGAAAACCTGTGTTTTGGCAACGGTCACGAGGCACATTTGCAGCTCTCAAAAATTGAGGCTGAGTTGGTTCACGATTGATCCAGAGTAGCAGTGAGGTCAAAGCACTTACCCACATCAGAAAATGCTGACATCCATTAAGATGATGCCCTGAAGAGAGTCCCAGTACCTACGGTCTGGGTCTTGAAACGCGTTCGCATTTGTACATGGAGGAATTAAAATTAATGTTGTATTTTTGTGAGGGAACTGACATGAAAATCATTCCCCTCATATATACTTAAAGCATTTTCCCTGTGTTTGATACATGTTTGGTTTATGATATGAGATAGCGACAGATTTGTTTTAGTTGTTACACATCATGATGCAAATGCAAAATATGGTTTGCTGAGAATCAATGTACATATTAATGTTATATGTTTATGATTTTGTCCTTAGTGAAGTGTTTGTAGTATTGCTGTATGTCATTTGAAAAATAAGTGTCACTTTTAATAAATTGTATTTGTGCTTTAAAAAACGTACAATTTGCAAGGAATGGTTAAATAAATAATCAGTTAAAAAAGAAACGCTTGTAGGCTGTTTGGAGCTCGAAAGGAACAAGTGTTAAATGTGTAATGAAGCCAGGTACCTTTTTTTGTGTTTTCACTTTCTTAAAGTAGCATTTCTGACACAATAATGCCAGAACCAAATACACCACTAGAAAGGGTTCCTCACTAACATTCCAACTATACCAAACATTACATAACTACTACTTCCCATTCAGGAGTTATTACTTAAAGGGATATGAGGGGGTTCCCAATGCTGGCTTAAGGAGGGGTAGGCCTCACTGGGATAGCAGAGGCCTTCGGCAGGTATGCCAATGTCACTATGTTTCTAGGGTAGAACACCCGCACTTTAGCACTGATCAGCAGTGGTAAAGTGCCCAGAGTCCTAAGTTCAACAAAAAGTACAGTTAAAGTGGGAGGCAAAAGGGAAAAAATGTAGGGGGAGACCGCCCTAAGGCTGACAGGTCCAACAGTCAGTCAGCCACTGGAGCGTACAACAGGGCATTAGGCAATAACCTATGCGAGTCCAGACACCATGGAGTGCTGAATAGAAAGTGTAGTCCATGGCATGAGTATAGCGAGTTGAAAGGTGCCCATCATGTCTTGGAGGACACGTAGGGCATGAGGTCTCAACCCAATAGAATCCAAAACCGCATTTTATGTCATGTTAAGATTGCCTCCCAAAAAGACAAGGGAAGCGTCCAATCACCCCATTGCCATCATGGTAGAAAGCGGATTGGTCCCTATAAGGAGCATAGACATTGACAAGGAGGGCAGTTTTTCCTGCCGGACAGAATGTCATACCGGTCTTCCTCCTCTATAAAACGGCTGTGGCATGTAAAGGGGACGCTTTTGTTGATTAGGGTGCAAACTCCACATGAGTGGGAGCTATAATGTGTAATATAGTGGTTGTCACCACATATGGAAGCAAATTTGTAAGTGTCCGTGGCTGAGAGGTTGGTTTCTTGAACACACAACAGCTTGACTCCTTGTTGTGCCAGATATGAGACCACCTGTTTAACTTTTCAGGAATTGTTAAGTCAGACATGTGAGCTCCAAACTCCATGCACCTCTAAAACAATAAGAAAACAATCAAATAGTAATCAAACACGGTAAAATCAACCCCCCCCCCCACACCAGATTGAGAAATATATGGCGAATCCCAAGCAAACAGAAATACAAACCATTTTCAAACATAACAGTATACACCTCGGAGATCACAACACCTTGGTGCCCTTCTGAAGCACAGTGCACAGTACTGAACAGTAGAAATTGTCAGGTATGTGTGCAGTAAAAGGTATGAATTCTAGCAACTCACAAAAAATACAGTTTGCAGGGAGAACAGCAGAAGCAACAGATCGGCACAGTTAAGGCACTGTGAGTCCCAGGCAGACATTGGTTAATCAGAGGGTCGCGGGTGGCATCCGCGATAGCAGCAGTAGGAGAGTGATCAGGGGTGTTGTGCCAAGAGGAGCCAACCTCCTCGCTAGGGTGCTAACAAAACAAGATTACGTCTGTGGGTGTAGTAAAAATCCGATGTTGACCACTGGGAATACTGGTGCCTTGTGTGCCTGGGCTGTTCAAAGGAAAAATAATATTCTGTCTGGGATCACCGCGCTCCATGGTGAAAGCAAGAGAGATCCGGTTGCCAATGAGGTCAGAGGACAAGAGACTTAGGGCAGTATGTGGGAATGTAGCTTTTACAGGAAGGAAAGCAATGATCCAGCCTCTGTGCCATATGAGGAGAGAGAGATGGGGATCAGAAATGTATATGTGAGGGAATACACTGACCGCTGATCTCACAACCCCACCTTGGCAGTCAAAGCCATGTGTTGCAGTAGGGGAGAAGGACACCAGAGGTGGGAAATCTCCAAACTCCCACTGTGTAATCCAAGGCCAGCCAGATGGCATATTCAGTCAACAGGACGAAAGGCACAGCAGTATTGTGTGCCAGAGTATCACAACATCCCCAGCAGAGCTTTCAGAGGAAAGTAGGAGTGGATACAAGATGTTGCCTGCAAAAGCGAAATTGGGGTCGTCTTGTCAGACTCGACCTTCGTTTGTCCAAGGGACCCTCCAAAAGATAGGCATCCAGTCAAATGGAAAGTACACCTGATACACTGTGTAGGGAGGCCTGGGTGAAGGGGAGGTGTAATATGTGTGATTATCACCCAGCTTCCACTTGGGCTGATATATTCTTCTGCTGCTGACATCAGACGTTGCATGTTTCCAGAGCATGGGAAGGAGTATTTCTTCTACCACTCCATGCTCCTTCTCCTCCCTTGCCCCATCTCTTTCTGACTTTCCTATACTCCCCCCAGAGTCTTCTTGCTTCTCCAACCACCTTTTCTTTACATTGGTATCAAATTTTTGTTATCAGCTGCCTTATCAGCATGGGGCCATCGTATAATGGTTCTCTGACCATTTCAAGAAGACTGCCCCTTTGACTGTGCACATGTATGTGTGGTAGACATCAATTAATGGGTTTGCTTTATTAAATAAATCTGATTCACAGTAGCCAGGTTTGAATAAGGTTTGTAAAGTAAAGCAAAGTGTTTTTAAAGGTGGTGACCACAGATGCACACTTACCCACAGAGGCCATTATAGAACTGAATTTATTAAGATCCAGGAAAATGTATTGATAAATGGCCACCATGGATGACTGTACAATGCTTGTTTTCCTAGGCTGGACATTTCATGAGTAAAGTATGATGGTAATCTGTAAGCCTGATTTAGTAGCCAAGAGAAACTAGTAGCCATTTACATTAGGGTCTTTAAAAAGGAATGCCCAAAAAAGGGATAAAGGATTAACTCAATCAATCAATTATTCAGCATTTATAAACCATGTCTAATCACCCGATAGGGTTTCCAGGTGCATAAAGGTCCTGGAGGTTTATTCAAACAGTCAGGTCTTGAGGGCCATTCAGAATACCTGAAGTGAGGTGATGGTACAGAGGTGCGTAGGGAGGCTGTTTCAGGTCTTTGCTGTTATGTGGGAGAAGGAGCATCCTCCACCTCTGCTTTGGAAGATGCAAGGAGTATGGGCAAGTGAAAGGGAGGTGGAGCGTATTTGACGGTGGGTAGAAGTTCAGGAGGTGCATAGTGTAGGTGGGTCCTTTATTGTGTAGATCCTTGAGTGTGTGGGTCAGCAGCTTGAATTGCTAGCTCTTCTGTACAGGGAGCCAGCGGAGTTGCCAGAGGTGAGGTATGATGTGGGTTTGTCGGGGAAGGTCAAAGATGAGTCTGGCTGCAGAATTCTGTATAGGCTGAAGTTTCTGTAGGAGGTGTGTGGCAATTCCTACGTAGAGGGTGTTGCTGTAGTCCAATCTCCTGGTGATAAGAGCTTGTGTCAGGGTGTGTCTCTTATGTGGGAGTAGCCACTTGAAGGTCTTGCATAGCATGTAAAGAGTGAGCAACCAGGTGAAGGAGACAGCGTTGATCTGTAATGACATGGTGAACTTGATGTCAATGATGATTCCAAGGTTTCGGCATAGTTGGAGGGACTGGGTCTGGGTCCTTGGTCTGAGGTCCACCAGGAGCCATTCCATGTGCTGCTGCTGTTGCTAGAGATCAGTACTTCTGTCTTGTCTGTGTTCAGCTGCAGGCCTTTGTTCATCATCCAGTCGACAACGTTTGTCATGCATCTGTGGAAGTTAGTAGTGGTTGTTATGTTATGTTACGGAATCTTGTATAGCGCATGGCTACCCCAGCAACGGGGCGTCCCAGCGCTTGCGGACATGCCTACCACTAATGCGACAGAGGGTGTATTAGATGGATGCAAACATCCAAGTTTTTATAAGTTTGCGAAATAACAGAAGATTTGAGGTGGCTCGAGCTTTTAAGGGGATGGAATTCCAAAGTTTAGGGGCCAAATACCTGAAAGAGCGGCCACCAGCTCTGCTCCTCCGTATCTTAATGGTACGTGCTAAGAAAAGGTCCGCTGAGCGAAGTGCGCGCGTAGGGGTATAAAAGGAGCATAGTCCTTGAAGAGTTTGGGGGCCGGCGCTATACAAGATTTTATGGGTAAGACAGAGGGTTTTGAATTGAATGCGTTGCTTTATAGGCAACCAATGTAATCGCCGGAGAAAAGGGGAAGTGTAACAGGTTTTGGGCAGAGCAAATAAAACACGAGCAGCGGCATTTTGCGCTCTTTGCATCCTATTTATTGTAGTCGTGTTGGATCCTAGCATGAGAGAATTGCAATAGTCCAGGTGAGAAAGGACTGACGCCTGGACAATGAGTTGGCGAGTTGGGGGTTCGAAGAACCCCAAGATGGGTCTGAGAGAGCGCAGGCGCCCGTAGCAGATGCCCGCCACTTTTTTGGCATGGGAGTCCAAATTGAGCGAGTTGTCAAGCATCACTCCTAGATTTTTTAGCAGCTCCTTGGGTATGGGAGCTGGTCCCAGCGCAGGAGGCCACCAGTGCTCATCCCATGTCTGTGTGCCATTGCCAATCAGAAGTACTACTGTTTTGGAGGAGTTTAATTGAAGACAGTTGTTAGATAGCCATTTAGAAATGGCCAAAATGTCTTCTTGAAACTTCATTTGTCTGTCACATTGTTGTTGGAGAAGTTAAAGATAAGTTGTGTATCGTCCGCATATGATATTAATTGTATCTTACGTTCCCGGGCCATCACGGCCAGGGGGCGGACGTACACATTAAACAATGTGGGACTGAGCGCAGACCCCTGAGGCACCCCACATTCAAGGGGGAGCCTACTGGATGAGTACGGGGGGGCGTGCACCTGGAAGGAATGGTCAGATAGAAATGACACGAACCAATCAGGGCCGTTTCCCTGACTCCAATGTGTGGACTCCGATGTGGTGGGGTCGTCGATGAATGAGAGAATGTGTGAATGTGTACAGGATTTATATAGTACAAACCTAGATAAAAGGCACCAGAGCACTGGTCTGGTTCAAACGCAAAGATACAGTTACCCTCTGATTAGAGGAATAAATAGAACTTTATAGGTGAACTCCAACTCTAAGCAATCCAATCAAAAAATGTTGATTTCATCTCAACAATGTCGAGAAAAATCTTTATCTGAAAAACCCACATGCACGAAATGTATATTTTAAAGCAAATGTTTTATTGTTTTTTTAGGCAAAATACCTGCAGTTACAATATATTTCTCAATGGTCATCTGCAACAGAAGTATTTTGATATTGTGGTGTGTTCATTTCAACGAGATTGCAGTCTTGTGCTCCCTTCTGGAATCTTATCACAATTTGAACATGCCCGTTACTTTCTACATAGTAGGCCAGGGTGTTTTGGAATGCGCTGACACAAATGTACATTTAATTTTGAAAATAATTCAACTCCTACCCCAAATTAAAGTATAATTTTATGGGAAGATTCTAATATATTCACAAAATATTGCCCTATAATTTCATTCATCTGCAATAGTATTAAGTTTAAAATTTAGCATCAGTCCATACAATGTGAAACTGAAATATTTAAATTGGAGCATTACTGTTTCTCCAGAATTAATGCAAACATAATATATTCATGTTCACTTATGACTTTGTTATCCTTTCCTATTTGGCTATAAAATCACAAAAATTACAAACTATCATATCTCAAACCAAAACAAGCTTGCTTTCTTTTTTAATTATATGTTCAACCCCTTTGTGTAACATTCTATTTAAAGTAATCTAAAAAAGTGTTAAGTTAAAAAATGTGTTACATTATTTTCGCTCGGTGAGCCCACCTAATGATAAATAAAACGAAAAGGTATTTTATCCCTTCAAAAACACAAATCTCCTGCTGAGTTCATAGGAATAAAAAATGGCAGTCATTATCTCCCTTGCAGCCCTGTTCATATTAGCTTTTGAACTTTGCTGAACCTTTGTTTTTGATAGCCTGCAAGTGCTCATTAGCGTGTTGTTCATTATTGAAGAGAAAGCTGGCTTTAGCTCCAACGCTTTTTATGCCGCGCAGAAAAAATATTGCTTTAGTTTCCACATTTCAGTCATTACAAGAGGGTCCTTGCTAACAAGGTCTGAAATATGTGTAGAACAGAAAATGTGTTTCGCTTCGGTAATGCATCCATTAAAGGTCAGAATATTTATAAAATACTACACCACCATGTTCTATAAAGTTTATTCTGTAGTTAAAATGGAGTTATGGAACACGCTCTCTTGTGTAGCTAACTTTCAAAAAATGTCCATGAGAAAATGTAATCTCCTAATGACGCCTCACATTTTAATTCGGCAAGAACAACATCAATCTTATTTAAATACTTTTAAGCACTGATCTTTATCTAGTTCCTAGACTAATTAACAATAGTGGATGCAGAGTGCTTGCTGAGCGTCTGCCCGATTGACAAATGTTCATTTGGACTAGGTTAAATCGATTTTTAATGAAGTGATTAATTTTAAAATCAATTAGGATGGCCTATGTATAGTGAGGTTTACAACAGAATTTGTAGCATGAGACAAGTCGTAGACAGTGTTAAGTTGGAGGTTCGCGTTTCTTCTTACAGTATCTGCAGTCTAAATGATGACGCACTAGGAAAGTATTTGAGAATGAGGAGGAGTATTTAAAATAATGCATTTTTCACAGAGATTAGACAATATAAAGATCAGAAACATGCTTAGTGAATACTATGGATGTATGATGCAAGCAGTAGCAAACCACATAAAATAGGTAGGCTTAAGGTCAAATGGTTTGCCATCCTACTCTGTGTTTAGGATTCTGTGGTATAGCCTGAGCTCCTCCTATATGGGCATGACCTACTTTTTTTGGGGCTGCCACTAGCAATGCGGGAGGAGGTGGATGGGTGTCCTCCTCACCACACTAGGAATATTTGGAGCAAAGTAGTTATTTATAATTAGTAATTCCATCAATGTGTATATAGCGATAGAGCAAGCACTTCACAAATATAGAATACAAAGTTGTGTATATTCAGGGTTATCAGGGGTCCCAGAATACAGCGACCCCAACATTCTGTTTATGGCAAGGTGAGCTGGGTTCTGGCAAAGCTTCAGAAATGTCCATTCTCTTCCTTTACCTTACTGTTTGTTGTCTCTGTACATTCAGATATATCTGCTGAACTGGGCATTCTTAAATCTCTATTAACTCTTCCTACACTACAAAATCAAAAGAGGTTGCATGTTCGCTGGCCCAATCTAACCCTGTTTTTTAAGGATATTCAATATTTTATCAATTTAGGATTGCATTAGATGAACATGAATGGAGGAGTGCTAACAACTGGAGAAGCTACTCCGCAGTGATGATTTGAAAGACAAATGGCATTCAAAGAATCTGAGTAGCATAGGTGTGTGGCTTGATGTGCAACAGAGATTACTGTTTCTTCTTGAGCTCTCTGTCGCTGCAGGTGCGGACGCTCATTATTATGAGCTACTGTGATGTTTTTAGTCGCCCTTACGCTCCGGAGAGCAGCAGAACAACCGAGGACTGTTAAGGAATATTTTCTTTCCTTCCTTACTTCATTTGAGGCTGTGACAAGAAGGGGACTGTTTTACGATATTTTTCAAAATGGCAGATGTCAGTGCAGTTCTCCACACAGAACGACGCATGCTCACTGAATTTCATTACTAAAGCTCCTAACTGCTCAATTGATGCTACATAAGGTACTGTGCTACACTATGTTGGCTTGATACTTAGCTGTGTTCATAAATATAGAGGCGTGGATTGGCATACAGTAGATTTTACTGCATTCTCTTGGGCTCTGTGACACTGCCTGTTCAGTCATTCAATTGCTATGCGCTGTGGGTATTTAAATTTTTTTTTAATTATTGCCCTTCAGCCTCAGAGAATGACGGAACAACTAAGGAACGTCAGGGAGTGTTTGGTTTTCATGTGTTACCTATCTTAAGACTGTGACATGAAAATGAGCTGCGTCATGAGGTTTTCCAAAATGGCTGTCATCAGTGCTATTTTCCACTCAACATGGCATATGGAGGCTGTGTTTCATTATTAAAGCTCCTACATGTTAATTTGAAACTGCCTAAGGTATTGTTCTGCATTATTTCTACTTGACACAGCGCTGTGTTAATGGATATCAAGTATTGCGCAGGGCTGCTTTCTCTTCATGGTTGGAGGCTTCAAAGTTGTGACAACTGACTGAAACTTCATCTCATACTAAGCTTTGCAATATAATATCTATAATTTGGTATTGAGCCTGGGTGTAGTGTTGATTTCTCATTCTATGTGAGGTAACGTGGCCATGATAGTATTCTGCTTTGGTGCTCTCTATTGATTTGTCCTCACGACTGGAAGGATTTGGCTGGTGGTTCAGGAGTATATTCGTCTCTCTGATCTTTAAGGTTATACTTCGCCTTACCTGCTCTTTCTAACAATACCAAGGTCATCTGGGTGTGATTGCTACGATCTTATCCAATGGCAGAAGGCATGGGTGTTAATACCAAAGACAGAGATTCTAAGGGGAAATTTAGGTGCTCCAAACAGGCCTTACCTACTCCAGAATTACCAGCTAAGGGTAGGCTTGAGTCTGCCTCAACTTTAGAAGCTATTGTACTTAAGCTCAATACTGTTCATGATATTGCACAAAGTACCAAAATGAACACTGATTTACTTCAGGTTGAGGTGGCTGCAATTCGTAATGATCTTAAAACTCTTTCAATACGTGTTTCTAACACAGAAACGAGAATAAGTAGTGTGGAAGACTTTACAAATAAACACACAAAGCACATCCAAAATTTGGAACACTCCTTTACTTCAATAAGGAGGGATTTAACAGAACAGGCATATCAAAATCAAAGAAGTAGTATCCGTATTTTTGGATTACCGGAGGATTGTGAGAAGTCTACTCCTTCAGTAATTGATTTCCTGCTTACTTGAATCCCAAAGGCCCTGAATATTTCTTTCAATAAACACTTTTTAACCAAGAACAATGTCATCACCAAGACCTCTTATTTTTAAACCATTGCGCCATCAACACACGGATCAAATTCTTGCAAAAATGCAAAAGATCAAGACACTACAATGGGAAGGTCACAAAATATATATTTCACAAGATTTTGCCAGAGACACAGTAATCCGTTTTAAAGGCTTCCTGAATCTACGCAAGAGGTTCACTGATATGTATATTCTATTCTCTTTTTCTAGTCCCTCAAGATTCCGGATTACTTTCAAAGGCCGTCCACAGATCTTTTATGAACCTCAGATCTTTCCACATTCAGGGATAATCAATTTGAATCTCAAATTGACTCAATTTCTCCTCCTGGTCCTTCTCACCCCTAACAGTTCGTATTTATTGACTTGGTCTGGGTTTGATGTTCTTTCACTTATCTAATAGATATGCTAGCTCTATCTTTTTTGTTTTGCCCACAGTTTTTTGTAGTTTTTGCTGGTTTTTGAACTCACTCTACAATGGGTGGTAATTTAATTGATGTTTCACCCAGTCTAGATAAGTCATTCTATTAATTGCCATTCTTTTTACATGTGTATGCAATCCTCTGTTCTACATTTAGTTATACTTAGGTTCACATCCCTACAATTTTGTTATGTACATTGCTGGTATCAATATGCTTCTTTTCAGGTAACCTATTTCAACTATATGAGTGTATGAATGTATTTATTTTTCTACTCACCTTTAGGTCCCTTTTTTCTAATTCCATTGCTGTAGGTAGGTATTTGATTCATGGCCCTATGCGTTGTGTATGATTGTATATCTTAATCTATTTTTCTTTTGACCTCTCTTTATTTTTTCTCTCTCTAATGCCTTTGCGATAGGCAAGTATTATATCCTTTATCCTTTATTATTTTCTCTTCTCTTCCCTTTATTCTACTTTCTATTCTACCTTCATTCCACTTTTTTTTACTTCTTTCCTTTTTCAATGCTCTTTTTTGATGGTAATTTATCTATATATGATATACTATTTAATGATCTCACTGATCACTACTGGAATGATAACTATATTGTTGTTTTATACTGTTATATAAACCGACTTAAATGTATTTACTCTTTTTTCAACTTAGCTTTTTTAAGTACATCCAACTTGAATTATATGCTGTTATAGTCATGATGGTTTGCTTATGTGATGTTATCTTATGATAGATTTTCTATTTACATTCAATTCTTCTCTAATAATTGCTCTAACTGAATGATACTGTCCGTGATCTTTTTCTTTCACAATTAACAGATGGATAAGTATTATATATATTGTGTGTACCCACTTTGGATCTTATTCTTCTGAATCTATAGATGGAATTGTATTGTCTTCGGCTGCTATTTATCTGTTACTACAGTCTCATTTTACTTGCTTAGGAATATTATCTTTTTTTTACATGCTTAATATTCTAAAAAATTTTAAATATGTTCAAGTGTATTATATTTATTCAGGCTTACATTATGTATTGCTATTAATAAGAGTAGGCAGGCAGTTCACTCCCCTGACCTCCGCTACAGCTCCCCTTGGTGTGAGCACCTCCCCCAGCTCGCCACTGCTGCCGGTCACAAGTTCCGAGGCTCGCTCACTGCTCTTGGTCTGTACTGTCTTGGCACTTCTTTGCCACCTGTACTGCTCATCTGTGCTGTGCCCTGTACTTCATTTGTTCCCTTTTCATTTTGTGCCCTTCTTTATTGTGTGCTCTGTTTCTAACCTTCGCTAACTTCGTTTTCTTCCCCTTGTGATTTCTGTGCCCCCTGCACTTTGTTTTCTCGCCGCCCCCAACCCGGTTTTCCCGCCGCACCGTCTCTGCAGCCCCACACCTGCTCGCCCATTTGCCACCCTGCTTCCACCACTCCTCCCTCCCACCTACCCATATGCGCCGAAGGCGTTCCTAAGGCAAGCCCGGCTGCGCCCTTCTGCACCTGGACCACGTCCAGCGCCAGACCTCACCTACCAAAGAACCCAACCACCTCAGATGCATCCTTCTCAACACCCGCTCCGCCTGCAAACACGCTGTTAAACTTTCGGACCAACTCAACTCCAACACCCCAGATGTCGCCTTCCTGACAGAGACGTGGCTGAACCCCTCCTCGGCACCCGACATTGCCATAGCCATCCCGGAAGGACCGGAACAACGGAGTAGGAGGAGGAATCGCCATCGCTCACAGGGACACTCTCAAAGTCTCGACCTACACTGACGACACACTCAGCACCGCCCAACACCTGCACTTCCAGATCCAGACCGACCCCAACACCACCCTCAGAGGAACCCTCGTCTACAGACCCCCTGGACTCCGGCCACAGTCCAATGACTCCATCACTGACTTCGTCAGCACACACGCCCTCGCCTCCACGGAATACATCTGCCTTGGGGACCTGAACTTCCACCTCGAGAACAACAACGACTTCAACTCTTCCACCTTGATCGACAACCTCTCCAACTTCGGACTCAGACAACTCATCACAACACCCACCCACTCCGCCGGCCACACTGACCCCATCTTCTCCGCAAGCTGCCACGTCTCCCTCAACCACATCACCGAGCTCCACTGGACCGACCACTGGTGCATCCACTTCACCTTCTGGAAACCCACCACGCACCACTGCACCCAACAGAGGTTGTGCCGCTACTGGAGCAAAGTCACCGAAGACCAGCTATCCACCACCCTTGCCCGGAGCCCACCCGCAGACCTGACCAACCCCGACACCACCGCCTGCAACCTCAGACAGTGGATTGACACCCTCGCCCCGCTCAAGAAACCCTCCAACAGCCACACCAGCAAGAAAGCCAGCTGGTTCACTGAAGACCTCCAGGCCTCCAAGCAAACCTTCCGAAAGCTGGAGAAGAACTGGATCAGTGAACGAACACCGGAAAGCTACACAGGCCACAAGAAGGCCACCCGCAAACACCACCACCTCATTAGATCCACCAAAAGGGCCTCTTTCAAAGATCGCCTAGACAACAACGTACACAACAGCAAATAGGTCATCAACATTGTGAAGGAACTCTCTAACCCCAGCTCCAACACCAACGACATCCCACCTTCGCAAGACCTGTGCAGCTGGCTGGCCACCTTCTTCCACCACAAGATCGCAGACATCTACGACAGCTTCAAGGCCACGAAAGCCCCGGCATCCACTGAGACCCCTAGCCCCATAACCACCACCTGCACCAACCGCCTACTCTCCTGGACCAACATCAACGACGACGACACCATTAAGATCATGAACACCATCCACTCCGGATCCCCATCAGACCCCTGCCCACACCACATCTTCAACAAAGCCAGCACCACCATTCCACCGCATTTACGGAAAGCCATCAACATCTCCTTCGAGGCAGCGACCCTCCCAGAAAACTGTCGGCACACCGAGATCAACGCCCTACTCAAGAAACCCAAGGCGGACCCCAAGGACCTCAAGAACTTCCGACCCTGCTCCTGTTCCCAGCGAAGGTCATCAAGAAGGCCGCCAACAAACAACTGACCAGCTTCCTCAAGGAGAACAGCATCCTAGACCCGTCCCAATCCGGGTTCTGCAGAAACCACAGCATCGAAACTGCCCTCATCGCCGCCACCGATGACATCAGGACCCTGCTAGAATCCAAGAGAAGGCCCTGGACTGGACCACCTCCTTCCTCTCCGGCAGGACACAGAGCGTCCTCTCCCCCCTTCTGCTCCAAAGCCACCAGGTTCATCTGCGGCGTACCCCAGGGCTCATCCCTCAGCCCAAAACTGTTCAACATCTACATAGCTCCGCTCGCCCACGTCGCCCGACTGCACAACCTCAACATCATGTCCTGAGCCGATGAGACCCAGCTCATCCTCTCCCTCACCAAGGACCCCCACACCACCAAAATCAACCTCCACGACGGAATGAAGGCCGTCGCCCAATGAATGAGGAACAGCCAACTGAAGCTGAACTCGGACAAGACGGAGGTCCTCATCCTCGGATCCACTCCCTTGGCCTGGGATGACTCCTGGTGGTCGACTGGACCAAGAACAGCTCCAAATCCCACCGACCTTGCACGAAAGCTAGGGGTCATCCGTGACTTGACCCTCACCATGACGAAGCAGGTCAACGCCGTCTCTTCGTCCTGCTTCAACACCCTCTGCATGCTCCGCAGGATGTACAAGTGGATCCCCACTGAACCTAGCAGGCTGGTTACCCAGGCCCTCGTCATCCGCAGACTGGACTACGGAAACGCCCACTACACAGGAGCTTCGGCTAAACTCTTGAAACGGCTCCAACGCATCCAGAACACCTCTGCTCACCTGATCGTCAACATCCCTCGCCGCATCCACATCACACCTAACCTGAGAGACCTGCCCTGGCTCCCAATCAACAAAAAGATAACCTTCAAGCTCCTCACCCAGGCACACAAGGCACTCCACAACACCGGACCAGTGTAACTCAACAGCCATCTCAGCTTCTACATCCCCACCACCAGCTCCGTTCCACAGACCGTGCCCTCGCCACTGTCCCCCGCATCTAAAGAGTGAGCGCCGGTGGCAGATCATTCTCCTACCTCGCCGCCAAGACATGGAACACCATCCCCATCCGCCTACAGCAGACCCAAGACCTACTGACCTTTAGAAGACTCTTCAAGACCTGGCTCTTCAAACAGTAGCAGCATTTCCCCCCCCCCCACCCCCTTAGCGCCTTGAGACCCTCACAAGTGTGTGGTGCACTTTACAAATGCTATGATGGATTGATTGATTGATTGATTGATTGATTGACAGGTAATATAGTGTGCAACGGAAATACAATACTAGTTTCGCTGCTCTGCGCCTTGTTTATCTATGAGCTGTCTACACTGGTGTTGATAGTCTCTTTGTTGCTCTTCCATGTTGTCCCCACAAGCAATCTGTCTCTTACAGAAATTCCCTGGTGGAGTTGAACTTTGATGTTGCTCCGTTTTTTTGGAGTACATCTGCTCTTTATCTTCTTCCTCACATTCTTCAATCTTTTCCTTTTTCTCTATCTTAATTTTGGGATATCTGATTTATTTTGTTTTTGGATATATGCTTTATTTACTTTGGTTTTTATTTATATTTTGATTGGACTTGTACTCATTTATCAGAAGCACTCACTCTTAATGTTCCTTTCTTATCTATGACTGGTCTAAATGTAGTTCACTTAATGTAAGGGGTCTGAATCATACTGCCAAGATTTTAAGCTATTGAGTTTATCTGGTGATGTAGTCCTACTTCAGAAGACTAAGATAGTTTTCAAAGAGGCTCTTCCTATGAGGAAAGATTGGGTGCTCGATATTACTTGCTCTGGAGCTTTTGGGAAAAAGAACAGAGTTATTACCCTTATTTCGTAAAATTTTTGTTTGTCTATAGCTACGGCTGAACATGATATCAGTGGCATATGGTTGCTAACTAGCCTGACTAATGGTATGGATGATCTATACATTATGAATGTATATGCTCCAAACATAGATGATCAACTTTTTTGGTGAACAGTAAACAAAAAGTACACTGATATTCCACAAAACTCAAGAACAATAGTTGCAGGTGATTTTAATCTTCCTCTTGATCCTACTTTGGATAGACATTCTGCCTTTAAGTTTCGACCTCCTAGGGCGCACAAACATATGCTTAATATGTCCTTGTCTCACCATCTTGTTGATGCGTGGAGATGACATATTCCTACAGAAAGTGATTTTAAGTTTTTCTCCTCCCCACATTCTCTGATACTGATTATCTTTTGGTTGACGCCTCTCTTCTAACACATACTACAAATGTTATGATTCATCCAATAGTTGTTTTCCAACCACGCAGCAGTCTCCTTAACTATTCTTAATCTTATGAGTACTAAAGAATGTCGTAGTTCGCGTCTAAACACAGAAATATTGGAAGATAATAATGAAGAGCTTGATAATGAGATTGATAATTTATTCATAGATAACAAATCCTCAGTGAATTCTCCACATAATAAAAAAATGGCGAAAATGAATAGTGACATTAGGAAGTCTCTTCAATCCTTGGGTGATGACATTAAACAAAGAGGAGTTATACAGACATTATAACAACAAATTACTCTTGCAGGATACAAAACATTTGAATTATTCTATTAATTCCACAGTCAATAAAAGAGTTTATATTGGAGTACACACTCAGAAATCCTGTCAGTTATTGGTACGAAATAGGGCTGATAAGTTGTTGGTTGTGACTCTAAAATATCAGAATACAAATACCAATGCTACTCATATTATTCACATTACTGATAAAACCGGATCAAAGAAGTTCCACACCCAAGAGATCCTTGGGGTCTTTCAAGAATATTATGAAACTTCCATACACCTCAGGACCAATGTACTGAGAGTACTTGTGAACAGTTTCTTAATTCGATTCCTATTATTACTATTTCACATACTGACAAGACTGAACTGGGGAGACCATTTGAAACTGATGAGATTATCCAAGCTATTAAGGCTACACGCTCGGGCAAAGCTCCCGGACTGTATGGGTTTCCTATTGCCTTTTATAAGACAATTACTCTTTCAATTGTCAAATATATTAAGAGGATTTTTGATAGTCATGTTCTTTCTGGTACAGTTTCATGTTCAGCTGCGGAGGCTACTATTGTAGTCATCCTGAAAGAATGTCCAATTCCGCTATTAAACAGGGAAGCTAAAATCTTGGCCAAAATCTTAGCTAGACCCCTAGAAGGTCATATTCCTAATCTTTTCCATGATTCCCAAACAGGTTTTGTTAAAGGTAAACTTGCCAGAGAGACTATTTGGACTTCCTGCCATATTCTAGAAAAAACACAACTTTCCTCATTACCTTTGGCAGAGATTGCCCGTGACGCCAAAAAGGCTTTCAACAAAGTTTATTGGCCTTCTTTACAAGCAGTATTCAAATCCAATATCCTTGGTGATCCCTTTACTAGTGTGGTTATGACGCTCTATAAGCAACCAAAAGCTAATATCAGGATTAATGGAACTACGTCTTCTTTTTTAATCTTCGCCAAGGTACTAGGCAAGGATACCCTCTCTCACCCCTTCTTTTTCTTCTTTCCATTGACCCACTTCTTCGTTCACTTAATCTGAACCTGGGGATTAAAGGTGTTCAATGTGGGTCATATACACTTAAAACGGCCGCCTATGCTGAAGGACTCCTTATTTTTTCAGAGGATATTATATCAGCGATTCCCTCTATCTTTAATATTATCAGTGATTTTTCGTCAGTCTCTGTGTATACTCTTAATAAAGAGAAAACTGAAACTTTCCCCCTTAAATGGCAATCAACTCATGTTAGATATCTAGGGATCTGGTTCTGTAAAGATCTCTCAGATACCATCACATGTAATGAATCCCACATCATATCTAAGGTTAAGGATCTTTTTCGTTCCAAACCTCACAAATATCTTTCCCGTAGGACAGATTGTAAACTCTTCAAATAATGATAATCCTGATCATCAATGTTTCATCATCCATGCTACCAATAAAGCTTTCCTCTGCTTTCTTTCATGAGATTGATTCAATCTCTTCGAGATTCTTATAGAATGATAAGAGAGCTAGAATTGCCTATCAATTCCTTAAGAAGCCTTCTGTCATGGGTGGTTGTAATCTTCCAGATTAGAATCTGTACCAAATCTGCTTTCTAGCATCTCAAGGTACACTCTAATTCTTACCGGATTCTCAACATTTACCCTCTTGGATTCATATTGAACGAGAGTTATGCGCTCCTTTTTCCACTACTTCTTTTTTCACAGCGTCCAAGCTTGTTTTAGCTCATTCTCAGCGTATTATATCAGACACAGTTAATGCACTAAAATATATTGATAGGAAAGTATCTAAACCTATCCATAAATCAAGATGGTCATCTTTATAGTTTAATCTCAAGCTTCATACTGACATTGATCTTAGTACGGCTTCATCATGGGCCATCAGAGGTATCAATCTGGTGAAAGACCTCTACAACATCATGATCCTATTCCTTTTTCTTTCCTAGCCAGGAAGTATAATCTCAGGTAGATGGATGTTTATTCTTTTTTTTTATCTAAAGGTTAAACTTTCTAAAATACCCCTTCCTACAGATCCGGTTATTATCTCACTTTTATTCATTTGGACACATTCAGGTCATACTGCATCTAACATTTATAAATTCTTATCTGCTCCACTACCTTTGCCCCCAGCATCAAAAACGCAGGACCAAAATTCATGGCCCTTAGCATATAGTGCCGAGACAGTTTATTGAATGCTTTCTCTGTGTACAAAGACACCAGAGCCATAGGTTCATCTGATGCTCTTGTTTCATCAAGGACACGTCTTAATCTCTGTAGATTAAGCACAGTGCACTGGTTTGGTATGAAACCACACTGATCAGTATTGATCAGGGGGCGTTTCTCAGGTCAGAGTTTTGTTTAATGTGTTGAGGAACGAGGGCGGTCGATAGACCCTGCATTCTAACGGGTCTCTCCCTGGTTTCGGGATAGACATTATCACTGCTTCCCGCATAGAGCATAGGAGCGAGGCTGCGTCCAGCATTTCCAGATACATTTGATGTAATTGAGGTCGGTCACAACCCCTTTTTGTTTCTGTGTTTTTCTACTCAGATCCTATACCTCTAGTATTTGGTATGTGAGTGCCTCGTCTACGGTGTGCAGATTTTTATATAGCTGCCTACAGTATGAATAGAAGCCATTCTTTATCCCCTCTTGAGTGTTGACGAGCAGGCCACCTGCATCTCTATTAGTTACAATGCATGGAGGCCCCCACTCCAGGTTTAAGAGCTAGGGTTGTAATCTGCCTGCTTTATCCCCCTGTCAGTGGAGCATCTGCCTAAAGGTACAGTTTTAGTAGCAGTTGAATATCCATAATTTCTTCATCATATGTATAAGTAGGGTGTCTTGTCTGGCTTCGACCTGGGTTCACCTGTCTTCAGAATGAGAAAAGTCATGTTCATGTCAGAAGATAGGAGAATGTTTCACCACCCCAGTTCAAATAGTTTAGATATTAGCAAATCAGGCACTGGCTTCTACACCTTTGCATGTGACCAGGGCAGAGGCGGCTAATCCATGTGGGCAGAGGAGAATCACCCCAGTGCTTTTTCGCAGTGCGAGAAGCAGACACATAAAATTGAATTATGAATACCATTTTATGTCTCTGCTTCTCGCAGTGCAAGAAAGTAGAAGAGTTAGGTTTGGGTGGTCCTGCTCCAGGCAGGGGAGGAGTGGTTTGCTCACTGTTGTCGGCGCTGACTGTTTGGTCAGCCCCAAGGCAGACCAAAACAGTAATAAGCACTCTCGTGTAGGCTGCATGCAGCCTGCACAGAGAAGACTGCCTCCCATAGATGCCTGTGCAGTTGGCATCCCAGCCAATCACAATGCTGCCATTGCAGCGTTGTGATTGGCTTAGGGGAGGAGGGGAAGGCTGCCTTCTTTCTGTGAGGAGCAGAGAGAGGAGACGCGACACGGACCAGAGGCGAAGGTAAGTTGAATATTTTTTTTTAAATGAACTACCCCTCCCCGCTCGACCCCCTTCCCTCGTGCACCCTAACACCCCACCCATGATTCATGCCGGCCATGACTGGACCAGGGGTTGCCAGACCACACACACTCTTTAAAAGTGCTCCTCGCCAAGGTCAGTAACAAAATGATCACTTCCACCTTATAGCATCTGCTACTACCCATCAAACAGACAGCTACCTCTCTACATCCAGTGCATTGGCCACCAGCTCACAGAAATTGATTGGAAAGATATCTCCACTAGATAACAGAAGAAGCAGGCAGTGTTAAGGTAAGGGAGGGAACCAGAGTACCTCTAGATCACACATCCGGGACCTGAGATGCTGATATCTGCTGGAGAAAGTGCAGGGGAGGGGATCACTGCTGCATTTAGTATGGGAGTGCCTAAACTTCAGCAACACTGGTCAGAGATACTAGATGCAGTAGACTAAAAGTTTAAAACAAGTATTTCTAAATTGTAATCAAAAACACAGATAATACGGACCATGTGTGAGGCTAGACAGATGATCACTGCCCACATATACTACAAACCTGGCAATAGCACCTGTGATTGAGGTGTGATTTAGGGGCCTGCTAAGCATGGATAAGTCAACCACAGCACTGGAGCAATGCTGGAGCCGGAGGGGAGGAGATTAACATGGGCTGGGCTCTGTATCTCTGTTAGTCATACATTTCAGGGAATTTCCCTGCTCCAGCTTTCTTAGTGTAAGCAGCTTTATCCCTTCAGGCATTTCTCAGCTGGGCTGAAGGATGCAGGGGTGGAGACAGCTAGAGGGGGTATTGAAAGACAGCAATGTCTAAAATCAGGAACATGGAAGACTGAACACAGAAAACAAGATGCTCTACGTCATGGGCAGACTGGGACAGAAAATAGACCTGGGTATCAAAATTAAACAGTTTCCAGTTAAAGAATTAGAAAGCCAAAAATGTGTCCCATGTTTGAAAAGTGGGGAAGTTTTTAACTTGTAAAGACATGCTATGTGAGTATTTTGCAAGGTAAGGTAACCTGAATGGGTTTGAGCTTGCTGCAGGCAATGTTTGTTTTAATATCAGGGAAATCAATAGTAAAAACCAGCCTAGCAGACCAGACCATAAAACAGGCAAACATTAAGCCAAAAAAAACAGCTCACACACTTACCTGTCAAACCAGTCACTGCCTGACTGCCCTACTGGCCAATCCTGCTCCTCATTGTAAGGGTTAGCTAAGGTGTATCATCTTGGCTGAGCACTGTGAATATATTTTTAGTACAATAACTGCAGATAATTTGTGATTTACCTTTCATAGGAAGACAAATAATGTGTTTGTTTTCGATTTCACAAGTTTTATTGGGAGTTTCCAAAAAATAATCAATAACATACATGCAAAGAATAAAAAACAAAGCATAAGTAACCATGATGGGAGCAGGAAGTAGGATAGCGAGTTCATTAAAACGACAAATAATACAAAGGAAAATAAGTACAATGGTGTTGGCAATCCGATCAGGTCATAACAAAATAAGGAGCGATGCTTGTGAGTAGCAACACACAACCTTAAGCAGCTTGTGTAGTATCTGCGCAGGAATGGTCAATATTCGTATACAGACAGTAACCTCAACAGAGAAAGAGAACCGGGGATAGACGGCAGTTTAAGGAGTAGGCTCAGAAGTCAGTGTGTAGAAGGACCCCTGGGCACAGGGAGCCGGGAGTGTGGAGTGTATCCTGAAGTAGTTGTCTAGTGAAGACCACATTTGTCTATGAGGGGGGCGCCAAGGGGTGTTCTGGAGAGAGATATTGTCAGCACCTCTCAGGTTGGAGATCCAGTTTAGCCAATGTTTAAAGGAAGCTTTTCGGGTGTCTTTCCAGTTGTTCAAGATTATTTTCACAGCCGCTGTAAACAGAAGGTCAATTACGGCCTTGTCGTCTTCAGATAGCAAAGTAGCTTTAGTAAAGCCCAGAACCAGGGAAGAGAGCTCTCTTTTAGGGGAGAGGTGGAATACTTTAGCGATGAATGCAAAGATTTTGTCCCAGAAGGCTGTAACACATACACATTTCAGTAGGAGGTGTTTGAGGTCGCCCTCTTTCTCGTTGCAGTTCCAAGTGGTAGCAGAGTCTCTAATATTGTGTGAGAAGAGATGTGCCGGAGTCCAAAAAGCTTTGTGGAGGAGCCAAAACTAAGCCTGGGAAAGAGTAGGGCTTATTTTGTGTCTTGTGGTAGATTCCCATGTGTTGGTCCATTCCACATATGATATTGGCTCCGAAGAGTATGAATCCAAGAAATGCAAGAGGTCTTTGTTAAGAATATACTGCTGTGGGTGCAATAATTTGTAAAGTCTGAAGACTTGGTGGCCCAATCTGTTAAGGCTATGTAAGTAACTTGAAAGAGAGGGTAGCTGTTTGGTTAGTTTTGCTTCAGAGATTGCTACTTTAACGTTCAGAAAGTTATAAAATTATGTTGCTTCTAAATCAAATGCATTTTTGAGCTCTGTAAAGGAGAGCGGAGAAACTCTTTAAATAGTTGGTATGGGAAGAATATACCTTTAGCGATCCACGTTTCATTATGTAGTGGTTTCCCTTTATACATTATTATATGGTTGTGCCATAATGATTCCCATTCAGATCGTTCTATCTGGTTAGGCAGGAGTTTGTCAATTTTTAGGAGGGCGAGTTTCGTGTTTTTAAAAATTAATGTGGAGCAGCTGGCCTTGTCTAGTTTGGTGGTAAGGAAGGACGCTGGGTCGAGATTCTTACGAAGGGCTTTCTCAACACTAAGCCAAACAGGAACATACCCCGACTGGGGTACTAATCAGTAAGAGCCTTGTTTGGCGAGAAAGGCAATCTGATATAATTTAAAATTCGCAAGATTGACCCCACCCAAAGTTTTGTCAAGACGCAGTTTTTTCAGACTAATCCTAGCTCTTTTCCCCTTCCACAGGAATTTAGAGATTAGGTTATCCAGTTTATGGAGAAAGTCTCGGGATTGGGTGAGAGGAAGCATAGTGATAAGGTAATGGACTAGGGGGGATATCATCCTTTTAATGGTTTCAAACCTTCCCACCAGGTTATGAAGCGAGGGGACCAGCCATCTAATTGCGATTTGATTTTATCTAGGGTAATGGATTCATTATGGTGAAGTGTCCCGAAGGGAGCTGCCAAATTCGATTCCTAAGTATTTAATAAAGCCGGTTTGCCATGTAAGGCCTGAGTCACCTAGTACATCTCTGATCATATGGACATTCAGGGGATTAACCTCCGATTTGTCTCGGTCAGTTGCTCCAGGGCATCTTTATTATCGGAGTCAACCGCATGGGTGCCTTCAAGGATCTTGATGTCTTTTTCAAGCCTGTCTAGATCTTGATTCAATGTCTTATTAGTTTTAGCTCTAATGCCAGTGATAACTCCCCTAATCGTGGCTTTTAGTGCATCCCAGACTATGAAGATGTCCGTGTCAGGGGAACCATTCAGTGAGATATTTTCTGAAATGGGGTTTAATATTTGTAGCTTGTTAGCGGGGTCTGATAGAATCTCCTCATGGAATCGCCATCGTTTTGGGGGTAAAACCGAGTGGGAACCCGCAAGCTTGGTGCTAATACAAGAATGGTCAGAGACCAGCTTTGGGGCAATGTCAGTTTCTTCGATTAAGCGAGTGAAAGAGCTAGAGATGAGGATAAAATCAATTCTGGAGTATGAATTGTGTGGGGCTGAGAAGAAGGTATAATCCCTTCCATCAGGATGTTGGAGTCACCAGGAATCTTTTAACAGGAATGTGGTGCATAAGCGTGTAAGCGCTACGTGTGAGCGGGATCCAATGGAAGATTGAAGTCGCCCCCTACAATTACAAGTTCATTTTATGGGATATTTTCTATGGCTCGGGGAAACTGATTCCCAAAAGTCTGGAGAATCAGAGTTAGGACCGTAAATGTTTACAACGTGGATGGGATCGTCGTCCCTCAGCAGGTGGGTAATTAGTAGTCTGCCCTCTGTATCATGTGTGTGTGAAGTAACAGAGGTTAGATTTTTTAGCAATTTGGTCAATCACTCCTTTTTTATGGTTGGCAGGGGAGCAAAGCGTATGTGAAATCCAGTTAAGATTAATAAAACGTGTATCCTCCTCTGAGAGCTTTGTTTCTTGTATTAAGATCACATCCCCTTTTGATTTTGAAAGGTATTCAAAAATCTTCCTCCTTTTCACTGGGTGATTGAGCCCTTTGACATTTAAAGAGACTATATTGAGGTTTTCTGCTATGGAATTGGTATTAGTCATCTAAAGGGTTGTTGTCACTAAGAGGTTCACCCATTGGGTAACAGGTATTGTGTGGTGTAAGAAAATTGTGAGAGGGATTCGTGTTCCTTCCCTAGTATTAGGCCCATGAGTGGTGTGTGAATTGTGTGATACTATGCAGACACTATCTTCAGCATCTTGGGGAAAACAGAAATCATAACAGAAGGTAACAAACAATGTAGTATGCAACTCCCTTTTAGAATGTGTTTGTTTTAACTTCTGATTGATGATGTCCTCGCCAGGAGAAACAAGAGAATCATGTTTTAGTGTGTATTCCGAATACTCTGGCACTGATTACAACTTTAACACAAAAAGATGATGGATGGAATGTTGAACATTGTCAAACATTCACCCCCAGTCACAGATCTGGGTTTAATCCATTGTTGTTTTTCTCACCACGCCACCTCAGTTCAGACATTGCAATATGCAAATCAGTCTTGACCATGCTCCTCATGAGAACAGTCCAGACCAAACTGCCAGGCCATGTCTTCCCTGGACAGGAATCAAGCAACCTAGGACAGGTTTTGGGCTTTCAGCCCTCATCAGCCAGGATAGCTTGACTCCAGTGGCGTAGGGAGCACGGCACCCAAGTCTGGGCATACTCTTCCCGCTTAGGACTTTGGCAGTGCAACCGCCAGCCCACTGCAGCAGGGTCACCAGGTACTCCACTGAGCAGCGGGGCTTGCATTCGCACGATGGAGGACCAAGCCAAATTGTAATGCAGCGCACACAGCACACTGCCCAACACACCCTGACCAGCTCTCAGCCAGCTTAGGGTGTGTTTTCCACTGCAGGCACAGTGCCGTCCAACCTGACAGCATTGGTGTGCTTCATATATGCACCAGTGTCATGACCTGAGGGCACGTATACCCTCAGTTCATCATTTGACCATTTTAATTGCCTTACTGCAGACTTGTTCATGGAGATGTCCCCGCCAGAAAAATGTTGGCGGTAAGGCAGGTTGTGATCTGGGTAGCAAAATAATTACCTGCACTGGCAGCATTTTCCACTCACACATCTCTTGTCACCTCTGCAGTGGCACCAATGTTGGCAAAGACCGCTCAGCGGTCCTCCTGTCTGCTTCGTAATCTAGCGGTTATAGCACAAGGGAAGAAGGCGAGAAAACTACCTGAAAGCCACTAGGGTAAGCAGACCACCAGGGTCATAATCAGGCTATCTGTCTATTCCAGCCAATTTGACCAATTAAAGGGCCTTATTTAGATCTTGAGGGATGCAATACTACGTCACAAATGTGACAGATATCCTGGCGGCCGTATTACATTCTCCATGGGACATAATAGGAATGTAATATGGCAGGCGGGATATTTGCAGGGCATGAGTTGGGGGTACACGCAGGTGGATGGCGTCTACCCACTTTTTTCACAGGGTGAACGCCATTCATCCTGCCAAGAATTTGGGCCCCACTGAATATTATGCTCAACTCGTCCCGGTGTAATTTCCAAACACCGGGACACTTTCAGCAGCACCTGCACATTGCTGTCTGCTTTCCATCTGCAACAAGCAACAAAGTTTAGCTGGGAACAGGGCGTTCTTATTTAAGACTCCTGCTGGGCCCATATCAAAGGCCGAATTTGAGGGGTCATCAGGCTTCCTTTTGTTCGAGTCTCTTGGCTTGGAGTAGTCAGGAACCGCACACCTGATGCAATTGAAATGGAGGGGAAACAAAGGCTCACACCTTGTTAGCATTTCACACATACTTAAGAGAGGCAGCGCTTCGCTTTGGTCAGTCCCTGTTTAGGAGATATGCAAGCACTGTAAGAATGTCTGATGTGTTGGTCTTTCCCAGTATTTACACAAAGCAAATTGCATTTATACAGAGCTTACTTCCCCCCAGGAGGCATTGAAATAATATAAGTACCACTATTTTTTCTTGTATATTACTCATCCTAATGCAGGATGTCATAGTGCTTTACATCAACACGTGCATGTAACATGTACAATAAATTATATAAGTTTGTAAATGAATGTACAGGATGTGTTACATAAAATTGGGGGATTGCAAGGTATAGAAATCACATATCCGCTTCCATAGCTCACTGTGCTATTATCCTCGCAATACGCTCAAACATACAGATGATAGACCTGCTACACATAAATGTAAGGGCTTTAGATCTGATGTCACTTCTGGTGATGCCACTTCCTGTAAAATCGTGGTTTGTGATGTCACTTTCTATGATGTCAATTCCTGTGATGCCATGTTTGATCTCATGTGCTGTGATGTTGTGCGCCGTGATGTCATGCGCCATGTCATGCGCACTGTGATGTTGCGCGCCATGATGTTGCTCACCGTGATGTTGCACGCTCGCTGTGTTGTTGCGCACCATGATGTGGCACGCCATGATGTCACTTGCATGCTGCCTAACTAAGTTAGTCCCCCCACTTCTTTTTTTAAGACTTGTGCCCTGGATATTCGTCCCATTTGTGTTGAGAGTATTCCCCTCTGCCAAGATTTACATCAGACCCAAAATCTCCACTTGACTGTAGTTGGATTGCATCCTCCTTGTGGTTGTGCATCATGTGTTTTTGTCCAATTCCTTGATGTGTTTGGAAGAGATGTCACTTTTTCCATGCTTATTTGGCCTGGTTGTCCTGTACCGGATGAATTTATCAACGCTAACTTGCCAGAGACATATTTTGTTAGTCTCACTAGGGCCGAACTTCTTTTCTATTTCTTTTCCGAGTACTCAACAAATGGTTATTCCTACCAAATTCACTGCAGCCAACAGAAAAACATGTCGTGCCCCGTATCGAATCGCTCAACAGTTGAAGTTTTTCTTCTCACTAGAAAGAATACAATACATTCATCTGAGGCCATCTACTCATTTACAGTATACTTAATGTCAACCGTCCTAAACCCACAGTTTAGATCTAGTTATCATTGCATTTGCTATATCAACAGTTCTCTCTACACCCCCACGGTTCGCAGCTCCTTCAAGAATATTTTTTTTCCAAAGCATAATTTATGTACCAGTTACTGCAAAGAATACCCTTGGTATATTGTCACAGTCGTTAATGTGATTTTGTATTCCATTTTACTGCAGCGCTTTCCTCCTCAATTATGAGACAAACATTCACATGAAACGACTCCTCCGTTTCCATTTAGCAAGCTTGACAATCGAAAATGCTTGTAATAAATAAAACTATTTATTGGCAATGTTAGATTTTAGATAGCATGATGAAACCACGACTACATTTTCTCTGCATACTTTCAAATATTTGAGAACAGTGTAAATGTAATATGCTATGCACACATCTTGGCATTTGCAAGTGAAATATTTTAAGGAATACGGACAAGACAGGACAGAAACGAGATTTATGAGTGTTTTCCGCTATTCTGGGGACATTCTTTATTTGAGAGCTTTAGAGCAGGCAGCGAATTGTGTTATTATGTCTCACTTGTATTTATAAAGTAGAAGCAATATGTGGGATCTGCATTCTTGTTTTGATTGTATTTCATCCCAGCAAGTTTACCCATATAACTTAATAGACCCAGTTATTTATGATGATTTGTAGCCAGACACTTCAGAATGTAAGGGCTTTAGAAAATTAGAGTTTTTCACCATCATACCTGGTGAAAACAAAGGCTTCCCACAATTGACAGAAGAAAGTTGCAGCCAGCAGGAGACAGTAGAAGATGCAGGGAGGTTTTAATCTGAGTATAGGTAAGGTGTTCTACAAGCATGGACAAAGCCAAATTATTGCAGCCATGAAAACCTTTTGTTTTTACCAATACATTTTTGTCAAGGAAGGATTTCTCAAAATAGCACACCCACGGGCCAGATGTACAACCATTCAGTTTTGTGAGTCACAAAGTACGTCGAATTGCAACTCGCAATTTCTGATGCGCAAAAATGAATGTACAACAGTGTCTCAGACACAGTTAGTGATTCCCAATGAGGTTGCAAATTGCATGTGTCATTAATGTAGCCTTACGGCTAGATCAGTAGACATCGAAGCTGGGGAACAGGGATCGAGTGTCTGAAGCGAGGCTCAACATCCTGTGATTCTGGGCAAATGACTTAATCTCCCGTGCCTAACAAAAATGAAGGTGTCCATTTGTAACTAAACTGGTGCTCTTGTAAAGCGCTCTGATACCCGATTTCTCAGGTCTAGTTCACACTATATAAAACTCTAATAAATATATATGTATATATTCATGAGGCACGCGCCCCCATTGGGAATGACTTGCACTCCCAGGCATGGTGGCCTGTTGGGGTCAGCAGACCACCATGTCTGGAACTGCTTTTTCAAGAAAGCATTATTTTTTTTTTTAAATGCAGCCCATTTTCCTTAAAGAAAAAAGGGATGCATTGCGGTCGGGTTGCAAATGTGGTCCCAAAACAATAGTAAATGGCATTAGCGTCCCTTCCTAATACTGAAAGTCGCAAACGTTATTTTGCGAGTCAGTAACTTGCAAAATAGCGTTTATACATGCCATAACCCTTTTTTGCAGTCGCAAACGGGCAGATCTCCCGTTTGTGAGTGCATAAAAGGGTTGTACATCTGGCCCCAAATCATAAATTCCTTGCTTTATAAAGAATGTAAATTTCGAAAATTTTTAGTAAAAAGATAAACATGTAATCGAGAAAATACATATCATATTTTCTCGATTAGATGTTCATCTTTTTAAAAAAAGACTGAAAAGGGTTAAAGCATTGTAAAAGTAAATAAGGATTGAGGGGGTCATTTCCTAAAAAACGGAGCAGGAGCAGGAAAGAAAATGCCGGTTTTGGGGGCACTTACCAGCTTGTTGCCTCGCCGCCTCTGGGGTGCTCACGCTGCAGTTCTCTCCCGCCGCAGTAGTCCAGTGGAGCCTGTGGATGCCGCGGGGAGACTACAGCTCCCAGAGTGCTCGGCCAGCACTTCCGCCCACTTCCGCCTGCCAGCGCGCCCTGAGGCGCTTCAAAGGGAGAAGGCTCCATCGGAGGAGCGGGGTAATTTCCTAAAAAACGGAGCAGGAGCAGGAAAGAAAACGCCGGTTTTGGGGGCACTTACCAGCTTGTTGCCTCGCCGCCTCTGGGGTGCTCATGCTGCAGTTCTCTCCCGCCGCAGTAGTCCAGTGGAGCCTGTGGACGCCGCGGGGAGACTACAGCTCCCAGAGTGCTCGGCCAGCACTTCCGCCCACTTCCGCCTGCCAGCGCGCCCGGAGGCGCTTCAAAGGGAGAAGGCTTCATCAGCGCCGCGGGACGCGCGCGGGCGCGCGCCGGGCTAAGCCCGGGCAAAGGGCGGGCCCTCTACGGCCCTCAGAGGCCGGGCTGGGCCCGAGGTCCTGGCCAAAGTCCTGAGTAAGTACAACTACACTTACTATCACTATCACTCCCAAACTGTTTTATGGCTACTGCTGCTGTTAGCGTTGCCTCTACTGGCTTGGATAAATCTGGGAGCATATTAAACAGAACATTGGATGATTATTTCCCCAAGGCTGCTCCCGAGGGTAACAAAGAACTATTACTTGCTGAGAAGCGGGCGGATAGGCGTCGCTCAATTGAACGCATCGAAAATAGGACACTGTCTGAGCCCATCTACTCTGGCACCTTGGACAATGACACAAATAATACTCCTACAGAAAATGTTTCCCCAACTGCTAGTGTGCCCCTATTGCTTAAGGAATGTCTAGCACCTGCCATTTCACCAACACAATCTTTGGCCGAGTCACAAAATGAGGGTCTAGATCTTCCTAGCACACCTAACCCCGCTGCAATTTTGATTTCACCCACGATCAGGCCGGGAAAGGTAGTAAGAGGGAAACACCAGAAGACATTTGCTAACAAAGTACATGGGCCCCCACCCCCTAAAAAGAGACGGACAAAAATGGACACAAGTAAGTCCAAGTTTAGCTACTCGGATTTCGGTAAGAAGACTAGTCTTGCCTCTACCATGACCACGGGAAAGTCAGCCAATAAGCAAACAACGGCAACTGCCGCAACTCCGTCAAAATCCACAACACCTCCTTCCCCATCAACCACACTGCCTGACATTACCCACTCTCCAATGGAAGAAGGTTCGCAGACAATCTTCCCGAAGAATCTACTTGACAATATTGAAATGATTGTGCAAACCTATGTGCTAGCTTTATCTGACAGACTGAAGGGAGTGGAAACAAGGTTGGGGAGGATTGAGTTGGACTTGGTAGCTCTTGGGCAATTGGAAAGGCCATCTAGACCCCAGAACGCAATACAGCCCCAAAAAGCTCCACATACAATGTGTACTACCTCTACTGAACGAGCAGCTGCAAAAACTACTATCTCTACTACTGATAGCAATATAGTAGTGGCTAATGTAGCTGCTCCTAGCCATCCAACAATAGGTACTCATTCTGTTAGTAAACCTCCCAAAAACACTGACCCAAAACAAATACAATCTACTAAGAGTAGACCTACCATAACATCAAATTCTATGGACACTCTAGTTAACATCCAACCTAGGGAACTAACTATCCTCCCAAACTGTGTGCCTAGAGTTGAAGAGAAAGAGGTTGGTCACGTAAGAGGGGGTCAGGGAAAGATACCACCTACAGAACTCCCACCGGAAGCACTACCATATGTAGTGGTGCTTACCGGGGTTCCTGAGTTGACAAGTGGAAAGCGGGAAGGTTACTTTCAGTTAAAGAACAAGATCATGCACTGGTTGTCATTGTACAGACCTAAAGCCAACTATGTAAATGGCGAAATAGTTCATGTGCGCCGTCTGTCTTGGCTGGGTGGCAGATGAAAGGATATAGGGGGTGACATTGTAGTTGTAAATTTCAGGGATAAGAAGGCGGTCCAATATATTCTGAATTGGCCTTACGGCAACGAAAATAACTGTATAGTGCCACGCCCATTAACTTACTTTTATCCAAGATCAACTGTATTCCCCCCTCAACATGCAACTAGCTTCATTCCTTTTAATACACAATCTTTGAATATGGAAGTAGCTAGGAACCCTGCTTATTTGCACCACCTTGTTCCACCCCCTTTAATCCATGGGTGGAACACTGTACCAACTAGCCACAACCTAAGAGGGAATGGTACCATGTCTAATCTCATCCCATTTACTCCCTTGGAACTAACAAATAGGTTTGAGGCATTCAGTGGCTTGGAAGAGTGCGATTGATGTTTAAAGAGCACGGAAGATAATAGAGGTACTGAAAATGCTTCACGTATTCAGGAGTGTATTGTGGAAAACGGATTAAGTTGTTTGAAGCCAGGCCCATACACTGCCGTTATTTGTGATGAAACAATCAAAAATAGACTGTCTGTTGCATCTCCTGTGGCATCTCCTGGGATAAATGAGGGCTTATTCTTGTTTCCATTTGTCCCGAGCCAAAGCAGTGATGCTGGGGGGATTGAAAATGTGTCATGTACTTTGGGACATAACCACCGAAAAGAAGGTGATAGTAGACCTAGGGAGGATACATGCTCAGTTGTTATAGGTCCAGATGAAGTGATTAGGAGCCAAATAGCAGCTGTACCTGCCGTGCCCCATGATACGAATGAGGGATCTTCCCTATTTACACTCGTCTCATGGAACACTGCGGGGGTGCGTGCTAAATTGAATGATCCCGACTGGAACGCATACATAAATACATTTGACATCTGTGTGTTGCAGGAAACTTGGGCTACAGTACAACTGCACAGGGTTGGCTATAAAACCTACCAAATAGAGGCTGTCCCTTCCTTGAGAGGTCGTGCATCTGGAGGCCTCTTAGTATGGGTCAATGTTTCCATTAAATTAGCTATCAAAATGATCAACACCGACTCCTTAGACATTCTTTGTCTAGAAATAACAACAGTGGATAATAGGGCGTTCTATTTATTTAATGTTTACAACAGCCCCCAATCTTCCCACAAGGAATCCACGTGTATAGGGAAGTTGGAGTCGCTCATGGATTCACTAAAATCAGAGTCAGGTGTTATTCTATGTGGAGACTTGAACTGTAACTTTGAACCAATCTCAGGGATAGCCATATTGTTTGAGGAGGAGGATAACGCCAATGCAATACCTGCCCTCAATGAGAATCGTATGGTTGCCGGTACAGCATTGGCGCTACAAATCACACGGTTCCTGACCTCACATGGTCTGAGAGCATGTAATGGCCGTATGCCTTCAGACAGCCCTAAAGCCCCTACATTTAAGAGAGGCAATTATGGGAGTAAAATAGACTATGTTATTGTCTCCCTTGATCTCTTGCCCTTTACAGTGGACCTAAAGGTCAAAGAAAGATACGAAAGTGACCACTACCCCCTAGAAATGAGTTTTCTATTAAGCATGGTTATGGAGCTTGACAATATGGAGGGATTCATAGTATAGCAACCTCAACCACTGCTGATAATATTGTTCTTAGTAACAATCGTAGGGCGGTTAAATGGGCATTTGTCCTAGAAAAAGAGGATTTACTAGCCAATATTTACTGCATCTTTGCAGATACCCTGGACCAATATTGCCCCCTTAGCGGCACTCCTAAAGAATTTTTGGATTTACATAAATCCCTTTTCAGCCAATTATTAGAAATTCTTACTAAAAAACCAAAAAGAGGTGCAGGTAGGACAAGTGCAAAATCTGTAGGCAAACCTTGGTATAACCAGGAATGCCGCCTTGCCAAAACTGCACTGATTAACGCTGTTAAAGGGGAAAGTCTGTCAATAGTCAGAAGGAAAAGAAAGGCTTATAACAAAATAATATTAAGAGCTAAATCCTCATGGGATGAGGAAGTGTGGCTCAATATGTTAACAGCCGCCAAAAACAAGGACCAGAAACAATTCTGGG